>NC_137665.1:20829543-20874543 GCF_963422515.1 Blennius ocellaris | reverse complement strand
TAAAACTCTTATTTTATCCCACAATATGAGACATAGGAGCAGTAATGTGTCACTGAGGGATCGATCTGCAGCAGCTCAGACAGTTTTAGAAAGTTATGCTCAGGAGAGTCTGGATTATTATCAGAACGGACCCAAATTCAGGACGACGACACCGAATGCATCACAATGTGTCAGATTCACCTCGGGGCCCGATTTTATTTATTTATTTTTAGCATGCATTCACTCACATAACAAAAGCGTATTTCATCCTGTGGCTGAGTCTCAGTAGCGTGCAGCATTAACACTCGGGCATTATGCTTCACACAATGGTCTTTTGTAGCGGCGGTTGGCGTTTGCCTGCTTCCTGTTTCTTCCTGACAATGCCAACGTGCACAAAGCCAGCGGCTTCTGGGATGAACTGTCTGCGACTTATCGGCCGGCGCCGTCCCGGACCTCGCTGCTGCTCCGCCGGCTGAATGGGATTAAATCCCTGCTGCTCAGGTTCACATCCAGGGAGAGTCTGAGACGAGAGCAGCAGCACGTTCATGCTGATCGCCGCCGACGGACAGAAGTGACGCTCACATGTGGTGAAATCCTTCATGAAGTTCTGCCGGGCACACACCGACTTCATAGCTTCAAACATGTTCACACATTATGACACATCTGCTCTCAGTCCAGCATTACCATTAGCCTGTAATGATAGCGAGCATTAGCATTAGCCTGTAATGATAGCGAGCATTAGCATTAGCCTGTAATGATGGCGAGCATTAGCGTTAGCCTGTAATGATAGCGACTATTAGCATTAGCCTGTAATGATAGCGAGCATTAGTATTAGCCTGTAATGGCAGCGAGCATTAGCATTAGCAACCATGAGGAGCATTTAGCTTCCGTTTCACAAGGTGTTCATTTTGGATGGTGACTTACTGCTTCTCTTTATCATTTCTTCTTTTAGGAAACTGTAACATCAGATTATAGAGCATCTTCCTCCTCTAACATCAGATTATAGAGCATTTTCTTCCTCTCGCTTCCAGATTATAGAGCATTGTCCTCTTCTAACACCCAGATTATAGAGCATCTTCCTCCTCTAACATCAGATTATAGAGCATCTTCCTCCCCTCACTTCCAGATTATAGAGCATTGTCCTCTTCTAACACCCAGACTATAGAGCATCTTCCTCTTCTAACACCCAGATTATAGAGCATCTTCCTCCTCTAACATCAGATTATAGAGCATCTTCCTCCCCTCACTTCCAGATTATAGAGCATTGTCCTCTTCTAACACCCAGATTATAGAGCATCTTCCTCCTCTAACATCAGATTATAGAGCATCTTCCACCTCTAATATCAAATTACAGAGCATCTCCCTCCTCTAACATCAGATTATAGAGCATCTTCCTCCTCTAATATCAAATTACAGAGCATCTTCCTCCTCTAACATCAGATTATAGAGTATCTTCCTCCTAGCATTCAGATTATCCTCTGACAGGATTATTCTGTCAGTGTTTGCTGAGCTCGGTAAAAGACTGTTGACTTTAACCGCTGTGTAGAAAAAACAGGGAGAAAAAGAACAGTTTCTGTTGTGATCCCCCCCCCCCCCCCCCCCCCCGCCCTTCCGCCGCCACAGGCAACAACCGCTAAAATACCAGCAAACGTTTTGATCTGAAACGGCCAGGCGACGGCAGCGTTAAGGTCAAACCTCCGTGTTTCCTTTACGTAGAAGAACAATTAAAATGCAACATGACAGGTTGAAGATCCGGGAGGGGGAGAAAAATTTAAAAAAAGTAACAGTACACTCATGAATAATTCACAACGACCGTCTTTCAAGAGCAAAAACTAAGTAAAGCTGCCAAGAAAGCTTCGCTGCTGCCGACGGCGTTTGAGTCAATTACCAAACGGTGAATGTGCAGAAAGCAGAAGACGATCCGAGAAGGAAACGACACAATGAACACCTTCAGACGCACCGGCGGCTTTCAGAGGGGAAGCGCTTTGTTTAGTGTCTTCAGACTGCGTGGAGCTGCGGTCATTATATTCCTGTTCCTCCGCCGAGGCGTAAAAAAGAGAGAAATCAATGGCTGTCTCAATAGGGAGATGAAAATGAAGGGGGGAGGAAAGTCAATGGTATCGATGTGATCTGAGGGAGTAAGTGCTCCTCCGCCACTCAATGAAACCCTCAGACCTGAATGAAACCCTTAAAGCTCCAGCTGCAGAGAAAAAGTGTCATCAGACAAGGATCTCGTCAATAAATTACAACAAGCGACAGTCTAATAGAGACGCCGGGCAACGAGACGGTCGGCGGGGGAAGACAACTTCCTGCCGGAGTCTCAACGCGACTCTGAGATGCTCTGGAATGTTCAGTGACGGCAGGAAGACGAACGTAGAAACTACGAGGGAAAAGTTCCTGCTCACTGACAATGGAACTGAAGTAAAACTGAATCATGAGCTCAGACCTTTAGGACGTGACCGAAGATCTCCTCTGAGCCTGGTTCTGCAGGGCTGTTCCTGTTAAAAAGGGGTTTTTCATTCTAAGTTCGAGAAAAGCAGAACTATCGCTATACAGTCTGGTCACCAACACGTCACCGCTCCATGAAGGAAAACTCAAAATGAGGAACATCCCCCCCCCGAGGCTACTCATGACGATTCCGTCAAAGTAGTGGAATCATGAAGTTGCAGTGAATTTGTTCTTCAATCTTCTGCCACCTGAAGACGTATCGAACCTAAAGTGAGATGAGAAGGAAGAGCCTCGTGCCTCCAGTTCCAAAGAAGAAACGGTCGGCCAGTGATCATTGTTGAAACTCATCTTCACGCCCGAGGCGCCGCTGAATCTCTGAAGACGACCTTCAGCTGAGGCCCATCAGGCTCCTTGTTCCTCCCTGTGAGAATAAACTTTCAAGAGCAGTCGTTATGTTTGATTTTCCTCCTCTTTCGTTTCCATGAGTCTTTGACAAACGATACGAAACCTTTCTGCCCTCGTTGCCCTCGTCTCCGAGACGCCGCCGAGCCGAACGGCCCAGACTGTGACAGAGATCGTTTCACTCAAACCTCCTGCCAGACTGATTTCAGAAATATGAAATACTCCACAGCTGCTTTAGTTTCTCCCTTCTAGAAATGTGAGGTGGTGAAGCAGAAGAGAAGCAGAAAGACTCCAACAGAAACACAGAATCGCGGTGGTGACGGGTCAGAAGGAGACCAGGGATCAAACCTGGAGTGGACAAATGATCCACTGCTGACACGGAGTACCAGGGGTGTCAAACACGTTTTACTTCAGGAGTGGAACCGCTGAAACAGAGCCGTCATAATGTAGAATATACCAAACTTAACAATTACTAAAGAAAATGTCTCCAGTCTCAACATGAAGCCAATTATTAATGATGTAAAACACTGATGCATTCTGGGAGGTTTTACCCTCTGAGGCTCTGAGGCTCGTTTGCTACCAACCAGGTCGGGAGCTACATCAGGAGCTCAGATCGCAAGGTCCCTGTCACTCTGAAAAGTTTTCTCATCCACACGGCACTATAAAAACAACTCAAAACAATGTAGTAATATGTCAGGCCTATAGGGGGAGCAGCAACTCTTCTACACACAAACAATAAAAACAGAGAAGAAGACACGGAATATGAAAAAAATCCTTGTAGTCCTCGTATTCCGCGGCTCCTGCAGCGCCACCTGGAGGAGGAAGTCGGCCCTGTTGTTGTTGTTCAGTGATGTCACGGACAGGGAGGCGGGGTCATAGGTTGAGAGGCGGGGCCATGACATCGTCGTTTTCAGCAAACGTGCATCGTGTCCGTCCACATGTCAAAGCCGAGGCAGCGCTTTTGCATGTTTCCTCCCTGGAACCCGTTGTCAGGCTCCTGAAACGTGGTGTGGCTGATCAGATGTGGGCAGAGCCTCAGTGTTGGTGAGTTGCTACGCTTAAGAAATCTGTTTTATAAAAAGAAGGAAAAGAAGAAAAAACTAATAAAATGAAAACAAGTATAAAGATTTTTTTTTTTTTATCGATGTTTCCTTCCTTTTCTTCCCACGTTTGCTCATTTTTGCACCAAACGTTCAGTCGCTGCATGAAATGTCACTTCCACTGCCGGTGGTCATAATGTTATGGCTGATTCAGCGATGACTGACGATGACCGAAGCCTTCACGGACAGTTTTGGTCTCTTTTGACTGAATCAGGTTTAACCGGAGCCACGAAACACATTGAACTGTTACAATGAGGATTAAACAGCTTTTAAAGTTTCTCACATTGTTTGATAGACGAACATTTATTGTGTCGTTTGCTGCGTTGATGAAGTTTTCAATGCAGTTTATGATTTTACGACCCAATTTTAGAGGTTTCAATCTTCGTTTTTTTGGATTCTTTTAGAAGGTTCTGACATTTTAGTTGTTTTAACCATTCCCTTTAGAAATCAGTTGTTATTTTTTTCCCTCCACATTTCTTGTCATTTTAGCTTTTTTTCCCTTCAATTTAGCCATTTTAGTCGTACCTTTTATCGAAGCTCCTTATAGCCAACAGTCAAAAGCCCTTTGGAAAAATGACTGTGTGCACATAGAAAATTAAAATGAGATCAAATGTTTACTTGGGGCTCGTTTTGCAAACAGGAGCCAGTAAACAAAGCTTATCGCTGGTCAGGGGTTTTCAGGCTGAAGCGGCAGTGGAGGAAGAAACAATCGGTTGGTTCAGGAAAGTCAGCAGGACCGACCGTCGTATCGACGATTCGGCGAGCGGCACCACGACTCCTCGGCGTTGATTGGGTGCCGAGGAGGGAGTCGGCGTCCGGAAAGTGACTGAAGCCACAGCGGTCAACGTGACGACGCCGGAATGTGACCCGTGACCAGGAGAAGATCGACGCAGCGTTGTTGCCTGGTCGCCGTGGAAACCATGGTGGTGTACGGCGGTGATGGAGGTCTGACTGACCTGCCGTCACCCCGGTGACCTCCGTGTGCATCGCGGTTATTTCCCCGGGTTCAGGGGGCGTCGCCCTCCTCATGTCTGATATTAGATGTTAGAGTTTGTCCGGCCGGGTTATTGCTTCCCGCCACTCTCTTCTTCTTTGACTCTTTTGTTCATGAACCTTTTAAACTACTGGGACATCAGCAACTTCAAATATTTGTATACATGGAGGCCATGACCCTCTTGTATTACGGTACTAATGTTTCTTCTGGTTTTTTCTTTGACCCCTGACGCCCCTTTGAGCCCAAATTGGACCCATTAACACCCTGAATTGTTGATCAAATTTAGCAGCTCATGAAGACTGGTCGAAATTTTGAGGAAATCTAAAGATGAAACCCCAGAATTCCAAAATGTGCTCTCTAGCGCCACCTGGAAACACTAAAACGGCCACCGTGGCCTGTAGGAATGTTGTAGAGAGATGAAATGAAAACTGGATTTTTTGACCTACAAATCATGTACTGATACTCCAGACTTAAATCCAACAGGAAGTCTGCAATTTGTCTTTCAAAATAAGATTTGCAAAGGCTATCTCCTCTGAGGGCGAATATCGTATCGACTTGAAAACCTTATCAGATGACACAGACGTTCCTGCTCAAAAACGTAGAGCAGCTTTTCCTCGACTCGGTTTCATTTTTATTAGCCGTCAAAGTTCCGGACGCCTCCTCCCTCCTCCCCGTCCTCCCCCTCCTCCTCCCTCCTCTCTCCTCTCTCCTCTCTCCTCTCTCCTCCTCTCACTTCCTCCCTCCTCCTCCCTCCTCCTCCCTCCTCCTCCCTCCTCTTCCTCCTCCTCCCGCCACAATCCTCCTCCTCCCTCCTCCCTCCTCCCACCTCCTCCTCCTCCTCTCTCCTCCTCCCACTTCCTCTCTCTCCTCCTTCCCCTCCTCCTCCATCCTCACTCCTCCTCCCTCCTCTTCCTCACTCCTCCTCCCTCCTCCTCTCTCCTCCTCTCTCCACCTCCTCACTCCTCCTCCCTCCTCCTCTCTCCTCCTCCCCCTCCTCCTCCATCCTCCTCCCTCCTCCTCCTTCCTCCCGCCACAAGCCTCTTCCTCCCTCCTCCCCCCTCCTCCCTTCTCCTCCCTCCTCCCGCCACAAGCCTCTTCCTCCCACCTCCTCCCTCCTCCTCCTCTCTCCTCTTCCCACTTCCTCTCTCCTCCTCCCACCTCCTCTCTCCTCCTCCTTCCTCTTCCTCCCTCCTCCTCCCTCCTCCTCCTCCTCCCGCCACAATCCTCCTCCTCCTCCCTCCTCCCTCCTCCCTCCTCCCTCCTCCCTCCTCCTCTCTCCTCATCCCACCTCCTCCTCCTCCTCTCTCCTCCGCACACTTCCTCTCTCCTCCTCCCACCTCCTCCCTCCTCCTCCTCCTCTCTCCTCTCTCCTCCTCCCCCTCCCCCTCCATCCTCCTCCTCCCTCCTCCTCCCTCCTCCTCTCTCTTCCTCTCTCCACCTCCTCACTCCTCCTCCTCCTCTCTCTCTCCTCCTCCCCCTCCCCCTCCATCCTTCTCCTCACTCCTCCTCCCTCCTCCTCTCTCCTCCTCTCTCCACCTCCTCACTCCTCCTCCCTCCTCCTCTCTCCTCCTCCCACCTCCTCCCTCCTCCTCCTCCTCTCTCCTCCTCCATCCTCCTCTTCCTCCCTCCTCCCCCTCCTCTTCCTCCCTCCTCCCGCCACAAGCCTCTTCCTCCCTCCTCCCACCTCCTCCCTCCTCCGCATCCTCCTCCTCTCTCCTCCTCCATCCTCCCATTCAAATACATGGGAAAAACCACATTTCTCCTCATAAGCCGCCGTGACAGAACACTTGAACAAGTGTTGACTGTTGCTAAACCGTGACTGAGCCACAGCGATTTCAAGCAACATTGATCACTGAGTCAGATGGAGCAAAATCGTGCGTCTGCGTCAAACAGCGCCTCCTAGTGTCTAAAGTTTGCATCTGACTGCTTCCAAACCCACAAAGACTGAAAGACAACACACTTTCCCAAAATTGTTACCCAAACATTTTTCAAATTAAATATTTTTTCGTTAAAACCTTCAAAATGTATATTTGATCAATATTGTCATGATTGGTCCGGCGGGCCAGAGTCCAGCATGCCAGAGTCCGGCGGGCCAGAGTCCGGTGGGCCAGAGTCCGGTGGGCCAGAGTCCAGCAGGCCAGAGTCCGGCGGGCCAGAGTCCGGTGGGCCAGAGTCCGGTGGGCCAGAGTCCAGCAGGCCAGAGTCCAGCAGGCCAGAGTCTGGTGGGCCAGAGTCCGGCGGGCCAGAGTCCAGCAGGCCAGAGTCTGGTGGGCCAGAGTCCGGTGGGCCAGAGTCCGGTGGGTCAGAGTCCAGCAGGCCAGAGTCCGGTGGGCCAGAGTCCGGCAGGCCAGAGTCCGGCGGGCCAGAGTCCAGCGGGCCAGAGTCCTGCGGGCCAGAGTCCAGCAGGCCAGAGTCCGGTGGGCCAGAGTCCAGCAGGCCAGAGTCCGGTAGGCCAGAGTCCAGCAGGCCAGAGTCCGGTGGGCCAGAGTCCTGATCAAGGCTGCTTGAAGCTTTAATGTCTCTCTATGTGTTCTTTACCTGCCTTCTGTGACATTTTAATTTCCCTCCGGAATCAATAAAGTAAATCTATCTATCTATCTTTATCTATCTCTGTCTATCACATCCATCGATCCAGGCCACCACTCACCAGCAGGGGGCGACATACTGGATATGTTGATACAACCAAATGGTCTCCAGTGATGTTTCTGTACATTGGAGAGTCAATCTTTCTAACTCGTCACACGGTGGCAGTTACAACTTGACAATCACGTCTCCTGACATATGTTAGGACTAATCCAGACTGAAAGGAAGGTCAGCGAGGTTCTGACCCAGGTCAGCGTCCAACGGGCTCAGTTTCAACTCACTGCTGCCACCTCTGGAGAAAAGACGTCATTGCTAGTTGTGAGGGATGACACAAAGCGTCCAGTGAAGACCTGACGCACTCTGTTGTGTCTCTGAAACCTATTTCTAAGAGTCTTAAGGCGCCACAAATGGCTTGAGTTTTGGCCGTCGGGGTCGTTAAAGCTGTTTTGTGAGATGAGTATTAGTAATCTCTTTAATAATCATTTTCACAGACTGTACAAGCGGGATGATTACGCAATCGCTCTGACGTGAGTCGACGCTATTATGCGAGAAGAAAGTGTTAATAACTGACGTCTGCATTCAGTGATGTGCAAAAAAAAATTTCATTTTAATTCATAAATGAGACCAAACCTGCAAAACTGGAGAAACGTTGTGGCGCACTTTGAGAACGTTTGGTTTAATCCACCGGCCTGGTTGTTTTCACAAGTGACTGGAGGGATTTTTAATGCAATGTGGAAAATCTGAGCTGAGAAACATGCTTGAAGTTCTTTTAACTTTTTAAAGTACTTGAAGAAAAAGTTGCACAGAAGAGTTTTGCTTTGTTTTGGATTTCCTTTTTTTTTTTTTTTCTCGGCTTTACGTCGACGCAAATGTTCCAATCCGCCGCGTAAGAGTCTTGAACGTTGGAGCGCTTTGAGCTCGCTCACATATTCAAACCCTCCGCTGATGGGGGCCATGCATTAACACATCGGAAGTGTGCATTAACACAAGCACTCTCCCGTTGGCTTTTATAAAAGGCTGTTTGCTCGAAGTGAACCCTTCATCTCAGTTTTTGCATAATTCCAGCGGCTTAGAGCTCATTTAGCGAGTCTTCAGTGCATTAAAACAACGTGGTGAAGGGGTCAGTGTTTGTAGTCCAACTCCTCCACAAGCTGGCCAAAGGCCAAATGTGTAGAAGTCTGTCTGGAGTGGAGCGGAGAGTCTGGATGGAATGTTTTCCTCCGTGCTGCATGTCGGAGCGTCAAAACCACACAAACGCGTGACTCAGCGCAGACTCATGATTAGATAACGCCTTTGAAAAACCATCCAATTATTCACCTCGAGTGTGAAAGTTGTCGTCTCGACGGATTCATCCGCCCAGTTTGGCCGGTCCACCGATCCCCAACCCATCCAGCTGACATGAGAACAAGAGGAAGGTCTTCCAGGTTTTCTCTGGATTCTAGTCCAGCGGCGTCAAACGTGAAGCCTTGTGGGCCAAAACCGTCCAGCCGGGGGCGCCAATCCCGCCAAAATGCAAACAAAATGGGGAAAAAAATTCAATTTCTCTATATTTTGGAGCAGGAGGTTCCATTAAAATTGGCTTTAGGTTCAAGGTTCAAGGTTCAAGGTGTTTTATTTGTCATTTCAACAGTAAAAGCCAGGTTTCACAGTGTAATGAAATTCTTACTTTGCTGTCTACCCTGGTGCCGACATACATAAATAAATAAGTATATACACAAGAAAATAGAATAAAATAAAATAAAATAACAGAGCAGTGCAAAATATTAGTCAGAAAGTGAGATGTGCATTCTGTGCAATTGTACAGATTAAATGTAAACATGTTCAGAAGCTGTTCAGAAGTCTGATGGCAACGGGGAAGATTGGAGTCATGTGGAAAATTAGAGTCAAGATTGGAGTCATTCAGTTCTTTGGTTTCATGACATTTTCATTTTCTGCACAAAGACAAACTTTGAAGGATATTTAACTGTTATTAGGAGAAGATTTGACCTGTTTGCTGGTGGATCCTGAACTAAAATGCTACTGCTGGTTAAGACGCACCACTGAGACTCAGTCGAGTTGTAGACTTGATTTTAAATTCATGAGCTCATGAGACAGGAGAGCTGAGCTGGGGGCCAGTGCCGCTGGTTGTGCCGCTGGTTGTGACGATAGTTGTGACGATCCAGGGACGGACCACGGCGTTCAGAGCAGCCCAGGTGCCGGGAGTGGGGACACTCCGGCCCAAGACAGACCCTGGTGGTCACCTCAGGAACATTATTGCAACTCTGTTTTTACCTGTCTGAATAAGTCTGCTCTGAACAAACTGCAAATCGTTCAGAATTCTGCTGCGAGACTTCTAACAGGTGCACCCCGAAGGTCTCATATCCCTCCAGTCTTATCGGCTCTCCATTGGCTCCCTGGAAAATTCAGGATTGATTTTAAAGTCCTAGTGCTGACTTTCAGAGCCTTAAACGGTCCGGCCCAACAGGACATCCTGGACCTCTTGGAGCTGCACTCCTCTGGCCGTACTCTTCGGTCGTCTGGCCAGAACCTGCTTGTCGTCCCTAAGACCCATTATAAGACCCAAGGGTCTTCTCAGTCTGTTGCCCCTAGACTGTGGAACGCTCTGCCCCTGCCTCTGCGCCTGGCAGACTCTGTTGTCTCTTTTAAAAAGGACTTGAAAACATGTTTATTTTGGAGCTTTTGGTTGATGGGTTTTTCACGAGTGTCACTTTAATTTTACACATGTATATACATTTTATATTGTTGTTTTTACCTTTTCTCCTGTACAGCACTTTGTGATTTTATCTGTGAAAAGTGCTTTATAAATACATTTTACTTACTTACTTACTTACTTACTTACTTACTCCTCGTAGCGCCTGGTCCTGAGCCTCGGTCTCCCCCTGCCTCCTCTTTCACGACCAACACTAAAGTTGAGCAGCAAAGAAAAGAAAAGAAACAACCGGAGTCAATCTGACCATGCTAGCAGCAGACGATTCATACAGCCGACATATTAAAATACTGAGGGTGTGTAGTAAATCACTGACCAATCAGCAGACCCTGATGGAAGGGTCGTGGAAAAGCAGTTGTTTCCGGAAAAATCACAAATTCTTGCGGTGGAAACAGACTATACCTGTCCATTCCCACACTTTTTGAGGAAAAGCCCTGCTGTAGTCTCTGGCGCCCCCCGGAGGAGGTAAGAGCACATGTGGGCCACACGTTGACGCCTCCTCCCTCCGTTGTTTTCACTGCAGACGCTGCGAAGTGAAGTTTGTCTCGATGTTGAAAACAACATAACAATGATCAAACGTCTTACACTCCACGCTCTGATCTTCCTCATATTTTTGTACGACGTCGCGCTTTTTTTTCAAAGTGTTTCACGACGTGATTAAAGGAGAATGAATCAGATAAAGGCTGAGAGTGATTCCCCTTTGAAGTCTAAACACCGCGACTCGGCAGAGGCACTGCGACGTGGAGCCACATGAAAACAGAAAAGAGCTTTGAATTGCTCGCGCTGTTTGAAATTGTCCCCCTTGTATATATCTGTAATAGCGGCCGCCGCATAGAGGCGGCGTTATATCGGACGCCGGCGACTTTACAAACAGGGATGGACGTGGCGACCAGCTGCACCTGGTTCACAGCTTCTATCAGGCTCAATGAAGAGGCGATCGATGACTCCACCAGCCCCTCTCTCCACCCTCTCTCCACCAGCCCCTCTCTCCACCCTCTCTCCACCAGCCCCTCTCTCCACCCTCTCTCCACCAGCCCCTCTCTCCACCCTCTCTCCACCCTCTCTCCACCAGCTCCTCTCTCCACCAGCCCCTCTCTCCACCAGCCCCTCTCTCCACCCTCTCTCCACCAGCTCCTCTCTCCACCGGCCCCTCTCTCCACCAGCCCCTCTCTCCACCGGCCCCTCTCTCCACCAGCTCCTCTCTCCACCGGCCCCTCTCTCCACCCTCTCTCTACCCTCTCTCCACCCTCTCTCCACCCTCTCTCCACCAGCCCCTCTCTCCACCAGCTCCTCTCTCCACCCGCCTCTCTCTCCACCTTCCACCCTCTCTCCACCAGCCCCTCTCTCCACCCTCTCTCCACCAGCCCCTCTCTCCACCCTCTCTCCACCAGCCCCTCTCTCCACCCTCTCTCCACCAGCCCCTCTCTCCACCCTCTCTCCACCCTCTCTCCACCAGCTCCTCTCTCCACCAGCCCCTCTCTCCACCCTCTCTCCACCAGCCCCTCTCTCCACCCTCTCTCCACCAGCTCCTCTCTCCACCGGCCCCTCTCTCCACCAGCCCCTCTCTCCACCGGCCCCTCTCTCCACCAGCCCCTCTCTCCACCGGCCCCTCTCTCCACCAGCTCCTCTCTCCACCGGCCCCTCTCTCCACCCTCTCTCTACCCTCTCTCCACCCTCTCTCCACCCTCTCTCCACCAGCCCCTCTCTCCACCAGCTCCTCTCTCCACCCGCCCCTCTCTCCACCTTCCACCCTCTCTCCACCAGCCCCTCTCTCCACCCTCTCTCCACCAGCCCCTCTCTCCACCAGCCCCTCTCTCCACCGGCCCCTCTCTCCACCAGCTCCTCTCTCCACCGGCCCCTCTCTCCACCCTCTCTCCACCAGCCCCTCTCTCCACCCTCTCTCCACCAGCCCCTCTCTCCACCCTCTCTCCACCAGCCCCTCTCTCCACCAGCTCCTCTCTCCACCCGCCCCTCTCTCCACCAGCTCCTCTCTCCACCAGCTCCTCTCTCCACCAGCCCCTCTCTCCACCAGCTCCTCTCTCCACCAGCCCCTCTCTCCACCCTCTCTCCACCAGCTCCTCTCTCCACCCTCTCTCCACCAGCTCCTCTCTCCACCGGCTCCTCTCTCCACCGGCCCCTCTCTCCACCAGCTCCTCTCTCCACCAGCTCCTCTCTCCACCAGCCCCTCTCTCCACCCTCTTTCCACCAGCCCCTAAATAAACCTGAGGGCCTGCTTCAAGTGAACGTGTGAAACCTTCCTTGCATTTTGTGTGTTTTTTTTGTACCAAAACAAAGGTCAGGTTCACTGACAACAAACTACTTCCTGGGACATATTTTTGGAAAATGACAAAGCAATCAATCGCCATGGAAACAGGCAGTAAAGGGTCCTGATAGCCACAGTCATAGGAAGTTCTTCCGCACATGCTCAGTAGAGACAATGAGAATCATGTTTTCTCCGTGGTTCATGACTCTCCATAGTCTCCTGGGACTTGGTACTTTTATTTTGACAGTCCCCATAGTAACAATCCAACTTGGTAGTTATATTTTGACAGTCACCGTAATAACAATCTAACTTGGTGGTTTTATTTTGACAGTCACCGTAATAACGATCTAACTTGGTGGTTTTATTTTGACAGTCACCATAATAATGATCCAACTTGGTAGCTTTATTTTGACAGCCACCATAAAAACGATCCAACTTGGTAGTTTTATTTTGACAGCCACCATAATAACGATCCAACTTGGTAGTTTTATTTTGACAGCCACCATAATAACGATCCAACTTGGTGGTTTTATTTTGACAGTCACCATAATAACAATCCAACTTGGTGGTTTTATCTTGACAGTCACCGTAACAACAATCCAACTTGGTGGTTTTATTTTGACAGTCACCATAATAACAATCCAACTTGGTGGTTTTATTTTGACAGTCACCATAATAACGATCCAACTTGGTGGACTGTCCGCTAGAATGTTCTATCATTGTTAATGTTTAGAGCTCATTGGTCCCTGCTGTGTGTGTGTGTGTGTGTGTGTGTGTGTGTGTGTGTGTATGTGTGTGTGTGTGTGTGTGTGTGTGTGTGTGTGTGTGTGTGTGTGTGTGTGTGTGTGTGTGTGTGTGTGTGTGTGTGTGTGTGTGTGTGTGTGTGTGTGTGTGTGTGGTTTCAGAACATCAGTACAGCACCAACTAGTGGCCCAACATGAAAATTACATCGATTTTGGCATTTGAAAGCATTGTTCTTGTCGAAGCTGAACTTTTCTGAGACAAAACAACAAACACCATGTGTTTCCAGTTGAAACGTTGTTGAGTTCACGTTGCCTCGGCAACAGGTCGGAAGTACGTTTCCCATGATCCCTCACCTGCGTGCCCACGTGCCTAATTCAGTGTACGATCATGGCCGAGGTCCTGAACCTTCAGATCAGCTGCCCAATTACCAGAGCCAGGAAACAAGTGTGTCAGAAACGAGACGGGTTGATCTATTGATCTGTTTATACAATCCTTTCTTCTTCTTTCACCCCGAGACTCAGCTTCCGTCGGACACACAGCAGGGGGCGGCGCTGTGGTGGACCACTGACGTCTGAGGCCGGTCGGCAGGAAGCGCCACGGCTGCATCAGGTTCACAGAGGCGACGAGATCCGGAAGTTCACTTTCTAACCTGGGAGATGGTGTCAAGTCTCAGTCACCAGAGTACTGCAAGGGGTGTTTGAGATCTGATACCAGTTACTAAAGTAATCCATTACTTTATAAAGTAGGTCACAACGCACACATCAGTGGAGAAAGACGCTCTAGGACAGGCCTATTCAACTGGCGGCCCACGGGCCAACTCCGGACCGCGGATGACATCAGACCGGCCCGCAGATCAGTTCTGTTTACTTTTTTTTTTTTTTTTAGTTCAGATGTTTCAAATATGTGTTTATGGGGCTGTAACAGCCTTTGTTCCAAAACAAAAACAGTATGATGTGTATAAAGTCAGTGATTTGTACTTTTTTGCCATGTACCAAAATAAAACACTTGAATGTGGAAGATCATTGTGTCACGTTGAGATCAGGAATAATAGCTCTGGACTTGTCCGGCCCCCGGGTCCCTAGCTTTCTGAAAATGTGGCCCTCCCAAAAATAGAGTTGAACAGTCCTGCTCTAGGATGTAGGTGGTTTGGTATCTTTTTCCCCTAACCTTCAGATTATAGAGCATCTTCCCCCTCTAGCATCAGATTATAGAGCATCGTCCCCCTCTAGCATCAGATTATAGAGCATCTTCCTCCTCTAACATCAGATTATAGAGCGTCTTCCGCCTCTAACATCCAGATTATAGAGCATCTTCCTCCTCTAACATCCAGATTATAGAGCACCGCCCCCCTCTAGCATCAGATTATAGAGCATCTTCCTCCTCTATCATCAGATTATAGAGCATCTTCCTCCTCTAACATCCAGATTATAGAGCACCTTCCCCTCTAACATCCAGATTATAGAGCATCTTCCCCCGCTAACATCCAGATTATAGAGCATCTTCCTCCTCTAACATCCAGATTGTAGAGCACCTTCCCCTCTAACATCCAGATAATAGAGCATATTCCTCCTCTAACATCAGATTATAGAGCATATTCCTCCTCTATCATCAGATTATAGAGCATCTTCCTCTTCTAACATCAGATTATAGAGCATCTTCCTCCTCCAACATTAAATTATAGAGCATCTTCCTCCTCTAACATCAGATTCTAGAGCATCTTCCTCCTCTCACATCCAAATTATGGAGCATCTTCCTCCTCCATCAGATTCTAGAGCATCTTCCTCCTCTAACATCAGATTCTAGAGCATCGTCCTCCTCTAGCATCAGATTCTAGAGCATCTTCCTCCTCTAACATCAGATTATAGAGCATCTTCCTCCTCTAACATCAGATTATAGAGAATATGCCTCCTCTAACATCAGATTACAGAGCATCTTCCTCCTCTAACATCAGATTATAGAGCATCTTCCACCTCTAACATCAGATTATAGAGCATCTTCCTCCTCTAACATCAGATTATAGAGCATCTTCCTCCTCTAACATCCAGATTGTAGAGCACCTTCCCCTCTAACATCCAGATAATAGAGCATATTCCTCCTCTAACATCAGATTATAGAGCATATTCCTCCTCTATCATCAGATTATAGAGCATCTTCCTCTTCTAACATCAGATTATAGAGCATCTTCCTCCTCCAACATTAAATTATAGAGCATCTCCCTCCTCTAACATCAGATTCTAGAGCATCTTCCTCCTCTCACATCCAAATTATGGAGCATCTTCCTCCTCCATCAGATTCTAGAGCATCTTCCTCCTCTAACATCAGATTCTAGAGCATCGTCCTCCTCTAGCATCAGATTCTAGAGCATCTTCCTCCTCTAACATCAGATTATAGAGCATCTTCCTCCTCTAACATCAGATTATAGAGAATATGCCTCCTCTAACATCAGATTACAGAGCATCTTCCTCCTCTAACATCAGATTATAGAGCATCTTCCACCTCTAACATCAGATTATAGAGCATCTGCCTCCTCTAACATCAGATTATAGAGCATCTGCCTCCTCTAACATCAGATTATAGCGCATCTGCCTCCTCTAACATCAGATTATAGCGCATCTTCCACCTCTAACATCAGATTATAGAGCATATTCCTCCTCTAACACCAGATTATAGAGCATCTTCCTCTTCTAACATCAGATTATAGAGCATCTTCCTCCTCCAACATTAAATTATAGAGCATCTTCCTCCTCTAACATCAGATTCTAGAGCATCTTCCTCCTCTCACATCCAAATTATGGAGCATCTTCCTCCTCTAACATCAGATTCTAGAGCATCCTCCTCCTCTAACATCAGATTCTAGAGCATCGTCCTCCTCTAGCATCAGATTCTAGAGCATCGTCCTCCTCTAACATCAGATTATAGAGCATCTTCCACCTCTACCATCAGATTATAGAGCATCTTCCTCCTCTAACATCAGATTATAGAGCATCTGCCTCCTCTAACATCAGATTACAGAGCATCTTCCTCCTCTAACATCAGATTATTGAGCATCTTCCACCTCTAACATCAGATTATAGAGCATCTGCCTCCTCTAACATCAGATTATAGAGCATCTGCCTCCTCTAACATCAGATTATAGCGCATCTGCCTCCTCTAACATCAGATTATAGCGCATCTTCCACCTCTAACATCAGATTATAGAGCATCTTCCTCCTCTAACATCAGATTATAGTGCATCTTCCACCTCTAACATCAGATTATAGAGCATCTTCCTCCTCTAACATCAGATTCTAGAGCATCTTCCTCCTCTAACATTAAATTATAGAGCATCTTCCTCCTCTAACATCAGATTATAGAGCATCTTCTTCCTCTAGCATCAGATTATAGAGCATCTTCCTCCAGTACTTGATGTACCTTCAGTCCCATAATGAGAAATATTTTACTCCAGTCTGCAGGTATTTTCAGATTTTTTTTATGTTTTACTGTTAAATTGGCACAAATTCAATCTCTGCAGATGTATACAGATTATAGAGCATCTTCAGCCCATTCCTCCGGCCATATAGTTACCAGTGGCGTGCAGCAGTGCATTGTGGGAGCAGAACACGGGGAGGCGTGAGCAACAACACCACCCTCATCAAGGTGTTGGACCAGGTGATGCAGGCGAACGCCGCCGTCCCTCAGCGGCATTGTGAGATCAAGACTTCCTCTCATTATTCTGCACTTTAATCTGCTGCTGCTCTTGTCGCCGTGGCGACTCGTGACGCTACAGAAGCAAGCTGGCTCATTGGAAAGTGTGACTTCGTTGACATGCATCATAAATGAAAAGTTTTGGGAGCGGCGAGGCGGACGACCAGACCTCAGATAGGCCACACGGCGCCGCCTCGGCCGGCAGGGCGAAACGCCGCCGTGTGACTGTGATGGAGTGAAGGAGGCCCAACCCTCTTAGACGGACCATTAAAGAGAATTAGGCCGTAATGAAACGATGCCGGAGCGCCACGAGGGACGCTTAATTAATTTCTCAAACATGGCCCGAGAAATGAGAGAGTTTGGATTCATAAAGCGCTCCGGAGTGAAGTGAAGCCTCTGGTAATTAACCAAAACACCGAGTTTAAACTGATTAATTAACTAATCCTGCCGTGAAACATTTGTCCTGAAGTTAATGACACAGATAATGCTGGAGGAGGAAGCCGATGGAGGAGACAACACGTGGAGGTGCTGCCCTCTGCTGGACGCCACTGCTCATTACGGCGGGACGGAGGAGAGGTCAGAGGTCATAGTGATCAAATCCTCCTGCTGTTTCTGCTCCTGGAGGTTTGTTTAGCTTAGAGCATCGGTCTGACACTGGTTTAGTTTAGTTTAGTTTAGTTTAGTTTAGTTTAGTTTAGTTTAGTTTAGTTTAGTTTAGTTTAGTTTAGTTTAGTTTAGTTATGTTGTGGGAAAACTAGTTTGATGGGGGTTTTTTTTATTTACTTTTTGGTTCTGTGACTTTTGTGCAATAAGCTGTATTTGAGTGATCCTCAATCCTCAATCCTCAAACCCAGCAGCCTTTCACCATTCACACTATGACTTTGACGCTAATGCTAATGTTAATGCTGATGCTAATGCTGATGCTGCAGTTCTCCCTCTAACTCAGGTCTATTCAGTCGCCACAGCGAGCTTTTCCAAACGAAACCCCCCCGTAGTGACAGAATGAATCTCTTACAGCCTAGTTTTGGTCGCGCTGGCCAACCCCCCCCCCCCCCCCCCCCCCCCCCCCCCCCCCCCTCCCCCTCCCCCCCCCCCAGGATTATCGGCGTCACTGCACAGAGTAATCAGGTTAAAGCTCATGTTCGGATCAATGGCCACAAACTGACACTTGTGTTTCTCCCAAAAGAGCAGAGCAACAAATGGAAACAGGAAGCTCGGATTGCATCAAACAACCTTCTTCTGTTGCCTCCCAGCAAACAGCAGCACCCAGGTGGGGGGGGCGAGGGTGGGGTGGGGGTGGGGGGTGGGGGGGTGGTAGGGGGTGATTCACTGATGGTTCTACACAGATTCATTGACCTCATGTCCACTGAGCAACTTGCAGATAATTGCCCCGGGACTACTTTAGGGTCGATACGGTGCCAACATGTGAAGCTGGTATTGGAAAGTGACTGCCCCCCCCCCCCCCCCCCCCCCCCCCCCCCCGACTGTATAAAGACCACCCGCAGACCCTCCAGGCTCCCAGTTTCCCCCCGTCATCCTGTCTTTGGGGCAGATTTGCAGGATTTCCTACCCCGAGCAGAAGAGGAGTGTGTGTGTGGGAGTTGGAGGCCGGGGGAGCCGCCCCCTGGGGAGCTGCCTCCTCGCCTCCTCGCCTCCTCGCCTCCTCGCCTCCTCGCCTCCTCCCTTCCTCGCCTCCTCGCCCCGGATGCAGCATCCGGCCGCCATGCTGGAGGACGGTAAGGCGCTGGTGGTCACAGGGCTCGTCTTGAGGAGGTGGAGGGAGCAGTGGGGGGGGAGTCAGACGGGAATCCACGTCCACAGCTGCTCTCTGGACGGCGGCTGGACGACGGCTGGACGACGGCTGGACGGCGGCTGGACGCTTCTCCCACCTCAGGATGTTTTCTCTTCTTTGACTTTCTTCACGTATTCTTCATAAATCGTCACAAACACTCCGGCCAGCAGTTTGCAGGTAGGAGCTCCTGTTTGCCTGCTTTGCTACTTCAAAGAATATTTTACTCTGAAATAACTTTTTTTTTTTAAACCAAAAAATTTATTAAAAAAATAATAATAATAATAATTATAATTATAATTATTATTATTATTATTATTATTATTATTATTATTATTATTATTATTATTATTATTATTATTATTATTATTAATAATAATAATAATAATAATAATAATAATTTTTTTTTGTAATATTACTAATACTACTTGATTACTTGCATTATTTCCACCCTTGAGTAGAGCATCCATCACCTTTGGTAGATTACATTGTGTAAAATTGTACTTAAATATGGTAATCTGATTACATGTCAGGCTTTACGATTTTCAAAGTAATAAAATAGATAACGGTGCAAAAATTTACTGAAATACTTCAAAATTCCATAATTTAAAAAAACACACATACCGGTAAACCAAAATACTACTCTATTACAGCAAAGCCAGTGCTTGTAATCTGTTACTTCTTTGTAATTTATTACTTCCACCTGTGCTCAATATTATTTTAAAAAAGGACTGACGCAGGTTGCGTATTGTAAATTGTACTCGAGTATCACTAAAATTACATACTTGAAAACAAATCTGCTTTCAAGAAAATACTCATTAGAGTACTGTAATGCAATGTGTAATCATTACATTACATTACTGTACTGTACTGTACATTACTGTATTGTAGTACTATATCCAATGGTATTGTATGTTCTTGAGACCAACAAATATCCAACAACTAACTAAACAAAGTAATCTGTTTACAGGTACTTCTGTACTTCATCCCCTGTAGAGAAGTACAGTATTGAGTATTTGTAATCAGTTACTTCCACCAGTGCTCATTAGGATTTTAAAAAGTACTGAAGCAGATTACATACTGTAAATTGAGTTACTCAAGTATGAGTGAGATTGCCGGATTACATAGTTAAAACAGATTTGGATCAAAATACCAAGGAACCAAAAATACTACTTGACTAATCGAGTAATGTGATTACTTGCATATTTTTAACCAATCAGTATAGCGTCCAATGACTTTTCAAGTAATCGAGTAGATTGCCTGGTGTAAGAATGTCCTGAAATATAGTAATCTGATTACATACTCAGTAGGGATTCATGATTTTTAAAGTAATTAAATAGATAATAGTGTCAATTCTGTTTTACATTAGAAGATTTACACACTCAAAGCCAAAAGTACTGGTCGTCTAGATTAATACTCAGCAAAGTCAGTATTTGTAATGTGTTACTTCAACCCCCAAAAAATTAAATATATGTATTTTTTTAAACATATACATATATATATATATTTTTTTTAATAAAATATATATATTTAAAAATAATAATAATAATAAATAAATAAATATATATATATATATATATTTTATTTTTATTAATTAATTAATAATTTTTTTCTTTTTTGGGTTGAAGTAACACATTACAAATACTGACTTTGCTGAGTATTAATCTAGACGACCAGTACTTTTGGCTTTGGGATATATATATATATATATATATATATATATATATATATATATAAAATTTCATGTTTGAAGTAGTGAGGAAAAAGACAAATACCATGAATGAAAAGCTTGTACTGGAGTAAATGTATCCACATGGAGAAGTATTTAATCTGTGATGAAAAACAGGAAAGTGGATTAATGAAACATTTCCATCTGGGATTAGACATCAATACCAGTTTTATCGAGGAAACGCCGGCGTTCTGTCATTTCCTGTTTCATCGACATGACGTCACATGACCCCCCCCCCAGAGTGGTGGCGGTGGCGGCGGCAGCCATGACGGGCAGCCCGGAGAACATCCCGCTGGGGGAGTGCGCGCTGTCGGAGTCCCGGGACCAGCTGACGGCGCCGAGCCGCACGGAGAGCACGGTGTTCAGTCTGTCCCGCAGCGAGTCGCTCTGGACGGCCGAGACGCCGCCGGACAACTGCCAGGTCTTCTGGTTCCCCGTCCACCTCATGTCCACCGGCGGCAGCTTCCTGGCGTGCGGCCTCATCATCAGCGGCCTGTACTTCGCCGGACACTGCCGGAAGGTCACCAACATCCTGGGCCCGGCGCTGCTCTCCATCGGACTGATGGTGTTCGTGGTGGGCGTGGTCCTGATCCCCATCACCAAGGAGAACAGGCAGCGCTCCACCATGAAGAAGCCCCTCAGCTACTACCGGCCGCCGGCGTTCAACCTGTGACCGCCTCCGGCGGCAGACAAGTACGAAACGTCTCTCTACTGGGGCTGCGCCGATATCAAGATCTATAGTGATATCAATACCACAACCAGTACCAATACCAGTACCGATACCAGTACTGTTATCAACATCAGTACCAATACTGATGCCAGTACCAATGTCAATACCGATACGAGTATCAATACCAATATCAAAATCAAGACACAATACCAGTACCAATACTGATACCAGTACCCATATCAGATCTGATACCAATACTAGTACCAATGCCAGTTCCAATACTGATACCAGTACCGATACGAGTACAGATATCAATACCAACATTGATGCTGACACCAGTACTGATACCAATATCAATACCACAACCAGTACCAATACCAGTACGATACCAGTACTGTTATCAACATCAATACCGATACTAGTACGAATACTGATACCAGTACCAATGTCATTACCAATACTAGTATCAATACCAATATCAAAATCAATATCAATATCAAAATCAATACCTAGATCAATACTAATATCAAAATCAATACCAATACCAGTACCAATACTGATACCAGTACCGATACCAGTTCTGATACCAATTCCGATACGAGTACAGATATCAATGCCAACATTGATGCTGACACCAGTACTGATATCAGTACCAATATCAATACCAATACAATGCCAATACTGATGCTGATACCAGTACTGATACCAATATCAATACCAGTACTAGTTCTTGATACCTCTACTGATACCAGTACTGAGATCAATATCAATACCGATACTAGTACTAATAATGATGCCAGTACTAATACCAATACCAGTACCAATACTGATACCAGTACTAATACCAGTACTGATATCAATATCAACACCGATACTAGTACCAAAGCTGACACCAATACTAGCAGCAATATCAATACCTATACCAATACTGATGCTGATACCAGTACTGATACCCGTACCAATATTAATACCACTACCAATACCAATGCTGATACCAGTACCGATACCAAAATCAATATCAATGCCAATGCCAGTACCTGGTCCCAAACTCCACAGAGAACTTGTACTCTTTACGGACCCCCGATACAACGTGGCAAGTATTACGTGACGCCACGTGTCGGTAATGTCGCCCGCAAGTAATCAAGAGAGCAGGAGCGATATCGACGTATTGGAGATTCTTTAATATTGATGACAAAAGTAAGACAGGCGATAAATTATGTTCTGACTAAATATGTGGAGAAGGAGAAAGATAGTTCGTACAACACCAGCAACTTCATCACCAGCGGAGTTAGCCTGATGTTGGTCAGTACTCTGATTTAGCACATAACTCCAAACCGTGCTAAATGCCACATGCGAGTTGCTAAAGAGTTAGTACAAGTAGCTATAGCTTCATACGCGTATCTGTACTTGGTATCGGCAAGTAGCTAAAGGTTGGCACTCTTTTCGGTAATTATTATCAACAAATAGTTCTCATGTCTGTACTTGGTATCGACAAGTACCTCAAGATTAGTGACAGTACCACGACTCGGTATCGGCAGGTAGCTAAAGGTCGGAACTCTTTTCGGTACTTAGTATCAGCAAGTAGATCACTTATCGGTATCCTGTATCGGCAGGTAGCGAAAGGATATAACTCGTACTTGTACTGGTGTCTGAGCGGTATCGGTGCGTCCCTGATCTTTACGTTACTGTTCACGCGTCTAAGTTTTCGGGGGACTGACGACTTTGTCTCCGTCTTGAAGGTGCATGACGACATTTCAGTTACTAGCCGAGGAGGAGGAGGCGCCGAGAGCCGGAGGACGGCGACCACAACAACCACCACGACCTCGCGGCTCGGCCAAGGAACAGTGTTCATCTTTATTGGGGAGGGGGGGAGGGGGAGGGGGAGGGGGGGGGGGGGTCTGGGTTGGGTGGGGGGAGGGGTTTCCTGAATCTGTTTGAAGGATCGTCAATAATTAAAAGCTGAGACGTGACGTTTGTGTTTTCCTGCTTCACTGCGACTCAGAAACAGAAGCTTTGGATCTCAATCATGTAAAACTGAAGATTTGACTCCGAGACTCATTTTCATACATTTAAACTTTGAGCTGGAGAAGAATTAACCCCTTCGGACCCGAATCCCAATGAGATCATGCTGAGTCATCGAACCAACGAGACCTTGCTGAGTCGTCGAACCCTCAGTTTTCTACCTGAAATATGTTGAAACTAACAAGTACTGATAGTTAATTACAGTAAGGTGAGCATCTGTAATCAGTTACTTTAATCTGTGGCCAGCAAAAGCACTGCAGTAGATTATATACAGTAAATTGCACTTAAGTAAAATTACACACTTACACTTGTAATCGATTACAGTCAACACACTCATGTTCATATGGTTGCAAAATATGGAGTTACTACCCACCAAAAATACTGTTTAATTACAGTAATATGAGTATTTGGAATATGTATTTTCCAACTGTGCTTGGTATGGTTCAAAAAGTACTGAAGTAATTTAGATATTGTAATTTATACTCACGCAAGAGTAAAATGACATAAATAAGATGTAACATTTAATCCATTACATTTGCCCTGGTGACTATCGCCCTACAGTGTAGGGTAGTGTACATTCTTGAGAGCAACAAATAGCCAACTACTTGATATAAGTAATGTGATTACTAGAAATGTTTTACTTATTCCTCAGCAGCGCATTAATGTGAGTATTTGTAATCAGTCGCTTCCACCTGTGCTTGGTACGATTTTAAAAGTACTTAAGTAGCTTACATGCTGTTATACTATACTTAAGTACGAGGAAAAATCCATATTAAGAGTAATTTGCTTTAATAAAGTTGTGTGAGTACTTGTAATCCATTATGTTTCCCTCTGTTCACTGTGGTTTTATAATCCTCCTCCCTCTCTCCTCCCTCCAGGTGCACCTCCTCTCTTCTCCCTCCAGGTGCACCTCCTCTCCCCAGGTGCACCTCCTCCCCCTCCCTCCAGGTGCACCTCCTCTCTCCAGGTGCACCTCCTCCCCCTCCCTCCAGGTGCACCTCCTCTCTTCTCCCTCCAGGTGCACCTCCTCCCTCCTCTCTCCTCCCTCCAGATGCACCTCCTCCCCCTCCCTCCAGGTGCACCTCCTCTATCCTCCCTCCAGGTGCACCTCCTCTCTCCTCCCTCCAGGTGCACCTCCTCCCCCTCCCTCAAGGTGCACCTCCTCTCTCCTCCCTCCAGGTGCACCTTCTCCCTCCAGGTGCCCCTTCTCTCTCCTCACTCCAGGTGCACCTCCTCCCTCCTCTCTCCTCTACCCAGGTGCACCTCCTCTCTTCTCCCTCCAGGTACACCTCCTCCCTCCAGGTGCACCTCCTCCCCCTCCCTCCTCCCTCCAGGTACACCCCCTCCCTCCAGGTACACCTCCTCCCCCTCCCTCCTCCCTCCAGGTGCACCTCCTCCCCCTCCCTCCTCCCTCCAGGTACACCCCCTCCCTCCTCCCTCCAGGTGCACCTCCTCCCCCTCCCTCCTCCCTCCAGGTGCACCTCCTCCCCCTCCCTCCTCCCTCCAGGTACACCCCCTCCCTCCTCCCTCCAGGTGCACCTCCTCCCCCTCCCTCCTCCCTCCCAGGTGCGCCGCCCCTGTCCCAGGTGCGCACGGGGACGCAGCATCACTCCGTTAGTTCCCGCTGAGCGCGCGCCTCTCCCCCCCCCCCTCCTCCCAGCCAGCAGGATGGGCGCGCTGCTGCGGTGCGTCGGCGGCTGCCGGACGCTCTTCCTCCTCGCCGTCCTCCTGGACGTCTTCGGCCTCATCCTCATCTTCATCGGGATCTTCGCCAACCTGCGCGTGGACGGCCGCTTCTACGGCGACTTCCTGATCTACACGGGCGCGCTGGTGGTCTTCGTGAGCCTGGCCTGCTGGCTCATGTGGTACGTGGCCAACGTGCAGGTGCGCGAGGCAGAGGAGCACGCGGGGAAGAGGAGCAGCCTGGTGCGGCTGGCCAGGAAGCTGTCGGAGCGGCTGAGCCGGAGCCTCCAGCGGGGCGAGGGCGTCAAGTGCGTCCGGGAGGAGAAGGAGGAGAAGAAGGAGGAGGAGGAGGAGGAGGGGAGCAGCGGCCACAGGAGCAGCTCTCCTCCGCGTAAAGCCGGCAGGGTGACCTGGGGCAGGTCCACCGCCTACAGCAACCACGGCTACGACGCCTCCCTGGACGAGACCCACCACGACACCGGCAGACAGGAGGAGGCCTGACGGAGCCCAGGAAGAGAGGAAAGGACTCGAATGTGTTTCCTGGAAAAGGACAAAGCGGACAGGAGCTCCTCCAACTCCTCCGACTGGCAAAACCTGGGCTCGGATCTCGTTTGCAGTTCATTTGATCATGAAGTACTTCCATTCGCACTTTCTGAAGGATGTTCTTCTCTACAGATGTCATGAGTTCTTTTGTTTATACTGAAACTACGGTAAAAAAAAAAAAAATAAACCTTTAGGGCTAAAAACCACTTAATTCCAATGCATTTCAAAGGTTAGATATTGTAATTTTACTGTAATATTAAATGTATATACAAGATGCCTGCACTCTACCTGTGTCCTCTCATTGGTACTTTTCAGAGTAACGTTACTTGCCATGTAGAAGAGATGAGGTATTTTGATCATAAATTCATCTCTGACCTTTATAAACTGAAATATTGATTTAAAGAAATGTAGGAGTCAATGTGTTGGCCTTCGGATCAGACAGCAGCGCTGACCAGCAGCCACAACATGATTTAGAATTTTAAATTATCCTTTTTTAAAGTTGTCACCAAAGTAAGAGTCTCTCAGAAAGAAAGGATTTGAGAGATAATAAGGACTCTTTGGATTAGTGAAGCAAAGAGGAGAAGACGACGGCTAGTGTGAAGACGTTTACAAAGATTAATTTAACGTCTGGAGTTTGATTTAAACCCAAATTTAATACTGTACTATTAAATATACGTCGGTACGTCTCCATTCTCACTTTAAATATGCATTGTTGTGAGTGATAGGTAGTAAAAAAGCTCATTTACCATTTTAAATTAAACAAAAACTGGAAAGTTGGTGCAAAACTGGAAATCCC
The DNA here is from genome assembly GCF_963422515.1 of Blennius ocellaris. Taxonomy (NCBI): domain Eukaryota; kingdom Metazoa; phylum Chordata; class Actinopteri; order Blenniiformes; family Blenniidae; genus Blennius; species Blennius ocellaris. The sequence continues at coordinate 20,848,407 of NC_137665.1, read as the reverse complement.
AAAGAGCTACTGGATATTTATGCCAATCAGGAAGTAGAAAGTTAGTTATTTCAACGCCGTCACTGAGTGCACAGCCTTTAAAATGTAAAAGTTGCGACAAGACAGATTTACAGTACAATGACTCCAATAATAAACTCTCCTATTTACCAAATAAAAGAACTAAACAGGCAAAACTGAATAGGCGAAACGAAAAGGTGACAAAATGCTCTATTTCTCTTTTAAATTGAGAGAGAAATCTCCAAAAGTGCTTCATTAAATCCTGCATCATTACATTAATGTAGTGGAAAAACCCCGTTACACGTCTACTTCAACTTAAATTGTGACTTTTTAAGAGCTCAAATTACTCAGATCTTCCAAATCTGTCCAGTTCAGGTTGTTTTCTGACGCATTGCTGCACGTCTGCAATTTAAAACAAAGTAAACTGTTAAAACTTTGGTCTAAAACACAAGATTTCGAGGATTTATTTGACCAAAATGTGGTTCTAAATGTTACTATTTCAGAACAACGTGAGTCAGAAGTGCTTTCGGTGTTCTTTCCTCCATGAATAGGACGGTTTGAGGCACTGAACATTATTCAAAAATGTTGTATAAGTGAGTTTACAGAGTGAAGCTGAGGTGGGGCTCTTTGTGAGCTGCTGACTTCCTCCCTTCAACAAAGTACATCAACCACAGAACTGATATTTACGTGCTGTGAATTATAGATGAGCCGGGGTTTCCTGATGGCACAGAGGCTTTATGGCCCTTTTGTGTTTATTGGAGGTTTTCTGGTGGAGAAATGAACTGACGAGCTCACAGCTTCACTTTAATCTATATTACATTTAAATGATTGACGGTATAGTCTTTTGGTCCACACTCTGCTGAAGTTACGTAACTCCTTTTATGAATACTCAAAAGATTGACTGTAAAAAAAAAAAAAACAATCTTTCTCATTATGAGATTATATGCTGATGACTGTAAATCAGCTGTGAGCGTCTCATTAAACTGAGGCCGAAATATTCAAAAGGGAAATTATTAAACCTGATTAAATCACTGTGTGTTTTTCCCTTTAAATATTCATATCATTACCTTTGCCAACGAAAGTTGGTCTATAAGGTTATGTTTTTGTCTGTGTGTATTTGTTTTTTTTTATTTATTTATTGGTTTGTATGTATGTATGTATTTTACCAATGTTTCGCAAAAACCACTCACCTAAATTGTATGAAATGATTTGTCATCATCTAAAGACTAATCCATTAGATGTTGGGATGTTAATGTTTAACCGTTTCAAAATAAATCCCAAAAAACTGTGAAAAAACTGTCCCATACAAAGTGGATGAGAGGCTCCTCATGGAGGAGATTAGAGGAGATCAGTGTCTGTTGCCATGGAGACGCTCCCTGCTCAGTGTTTCACAGTGATGTGGCTACCTGACAGGCTAGTTAGCATCGACATGAGCTAACGGCTAACATGCAAGTGACGCTGACTCGGTTCCTCAAACAAACGTTTAAATGTTTTTACAGTGACTGTGAAAATAAAACCACAAAGTGTGGATTGTTTTTATGGTGACTGTCAAAACAAAACCACCAAGTTGGATTGTTGTTATGGTGACTGAAAATAAAAGTACCAAGTCCAGGAGAATACAAACTGGGAGTCAGGACACCCGGGAGGACACTTTGCTCTGATGGTCTCTACTGAGCATGTGCAGAAGGAACTGTGGTGACCAGGAGCAGGAGCAGCAGGAATCTGCTAACAGGTGTTTTCAGTGTCTCCAGGGTTTGTTGTCGTGTAAACAGACCCCAAGACACAACCACAGTTTTGCATTTTCACTTGAAAACATTCCTGTGAACACTTCCTGAGAGGAACTGCTGCCTCAGCTTTTTATTGATCTATGCTGCTTTGTAGAAATGTACGATTCAGAGATGTTATTATTGTTAGTGCGCGCGCGCGTGTGTGTGTGTGTGTGTGTGTGTGTGTGTGTGTGTGTGTGTGTGTGTGTGTGTGTGTGTGTGTGTGTGTGTGTGTGTGTGTGTGTGTGTGTGTGTGTGTGTGTGTGTGTGTGTGTGTGTGTGTGTGTGCGCGCTACTGGGACGTTAAATATTGAGTGTCCTGGAGGCTTCATTGAGTAGAAACTTTTCTCTGAGGTGGCTTGAACAACTTTGAAATGTTTCTTTGTACTTTGACCCATTCCCACGCACGCACACACACACACACACACACGCACACACACACACAGTGTGGTGTAGTGTCACAGCAGCAGCTCTACTGGTCAGACTGGTTTGTCACGTCCGGGTGTCGCGTTGGTAAAACAAACCTTTAGAAATCCCCAGCAGGGGGGTCACGTGACTCCGACGTGAGAACCAACCCTCCGTTCGTTTCCCCGAGTTTCAGCCTGAAGCTGATTCAGAGTCTGATCCGATAACAACACACCTTATGCAAACCAGGTGACGGAGCTCCACCCTTCAGCGCCATCGCCACTTCAATGGTAAATAAAGGCTGAGTCGTGTGTGTGTGTGTGTGTACATGTTTCCATGACGTGTGGTTCCTCTTTGTGACAGTCTCCACACACACACACACACACACACACACACACACACACACACACACACACACACACACACACACACACACACACACACACACACACACACACACACACACACACACACACACACACACACACACACACACACTGTTATTATAGCAAGGTGCCCAGCGAGGATGAGGTTGATCCAATTAAAGAGAAACACTTAATAAAGTGTAAACCTCAGCCCCGTTTCCACGACGACGCCTACAGTGAAGAGACGCCATTTCGGTAAAGCTTTGCGTTTTAAAAATGATGTCCGTTTCCATGACAACTGCAGAAACAATGAAAATTTGGTAGCTTCCATGTTGGGCCACGAGTGGCTGCTGTTGTTAGTTTTTGTACTGAAAGTGCACACACACACACACACACACACACACACACACACACACAGGTGACCCACATGACCTTTGACCCCCAACCATTAATCAGCGTGATGACGTCGCTGCATCATGTCGCATTAGTGTGGCGTCAATCGGATTAAAACTGACCAAAGTAATGACAAAAAATAATTGTGACGTCTTCGTGACCTCGACCTTGACCTTTGACCCAATCGCTCTCAAAATGGAAGCGTCCATTCATAGTGACAAACCCTTCCTGAAAATTTCATGTTAGATAAATACACGAGGACGACAACACCACCTTCAACCCAACTTCCCCAAGGAAACTGGGAGGAGTCATAGTTGTGCTTGTGCAGCTACTGAGCGCGTGCAGAGCGACCAGGACCAGGAGCAGAGTTTCAGAAATGTTTTTTCAAACATTTTTCAAAAAGTTGCCTGATTCTGGGGGGGTGGCGGTGCGGCGGGCTCCGCTGCCGGGGTCGGGGGGGCACCCTGCCCGCGTGGCCTGGGGACGCTGAACTGGCCGGTCCCGGCTGGGCGGCTCGGGTCGGGGCCTGGGGCCTTGCGCCATTTATCCTTCTCCTGTGGGCCCCTCTGGCCTGGGGGGGGGGGGGTTCCTCTCTACACGCTCCGATTGGTGCCTTCCGGGTCCGGGGGGCCGCTGGGTACCGGAGTGGCGGCGTCCGGCCCTGGTGGCCTCGGCCCCCGGGGTGGTGCTGCGGGCCCCCCCACAACAGTTCCATTCACATCCAGAGGACAAACCACACACACACACACACACACACACACACACACACACACACACACACACACACACACACACACACACACACACTCTTCCACTCCTCATTGATGAGATTTACTGCTGATTTTTCTTATTTTCTGTCCTTTTGTCTTTGTCTTTGCTATCATTGTTGTGATTATTTTGGTTTTTTCTCTGTTGCTGCTCAGGCTGGTTTGATCTCATGGTAGTTGGAAAATATTTGGATCACTGTGATTATTGTATTATAATGAGAAGAAAAAAAAGAAAAATGTATGTAGCACTAACAAGGGTATTGTATGTATCTCCCCACCCAGTCTTTCTCTGTCTTTCCTCTCCTCTCCTCTCGTCTCCTCTCCTCTCCTCTCCTCTCCTCTCCTCTCGTCTCCTCTCCTCTCCTCTCCTCCATCCTTTCACCCCAACCGGTCCGCAGAATTCCTCCACCTCTGACTCTGGTTTCTACAAAGTTTCTCCCTGTTGGGGGAGTTTTTCCTTTCCACAGTCACAAACTCACCTGCTTGCTCATGTGGATATGTTGGGCTTTTCTATGTTCTCTATAAAAGCAAATTGGAATGACTGTAATGTATTTAAAAATGTCTTATTTTTTTATTTAAAAAAAATTAAATAAAGTTGCCTGATTCTAGTGGCTCCGAGCTCCGTCGTTTTGTAACCCCCCCCCCAATAGCGAAAGCAGAATATCAGCGTGAACGATTCCTGAATGCGTCGATCAGCTGCGACATCAGCGACACGCTGCCGTTAGCCGACCGGACCGAGAATGCTACCGACTCGGCAAATTCCTTGAAATCGTCTTTTCAGTTCCAAATTCCTCCAAAGGGAGTGCAACTACTGGCAGAACACACAAAAGGGGTCGACTCCCTTCAGTCCGCTCTGCAGCTGATCCCGCAAACGCCTGGATTCCTCTGGTGTGAGACGTTTGTTTCCCTGGCGGTGCGGCGGAGCCTCTTGTCGTCCCGAGGCCGTCCGCGAATCACAGCCGGCTCGTCGCTGTGTAAACAGCAGCTGATTGTGAAGCGTGTGAGCGTCAATCAGTGAACAATGGCAGGCAGGTCACGGCGATGACGCGGGAGGTGCAGAACGGGTCGGGCCTGCAGAGGAATGAAGACCAGCCCGGTGTTGCTAATGAGCGGCGGTCGGACGGCGGCGGCCCTGCCTCCCCACGGCAGTGCCGCGCAGCTCTGAGCAGCTATTAGCAGCTCCGAGCAGCGCCGAGCAGCTCCCGCCTCACACCCCGCCGAGCCGCAGTCGCACGCCGACATGGAGAAGAGCAAGGGCGTCAACGTCCTGCTCGCCATCGCCGTGGTGCTGGACGTCGTCGGCGTCGTCGTCTTCCTCGTCGGCATCTTCGCCCCGTTGAGCTTCTGGGACTTCCTGGTCCTGTCCGGCCCGCTGCTGATCTTCGTCAGCCTGATTCCCTGGATCCTGTGGTACATGGGGAGCCTGATGGTGCCCGAGGACGAGCTGAGCCTGCTGGGGCCCAACATCCTGTAGGCGCCGGCCCGGCGCTGGACGGGGCCGGGGCTGGACGGACGGATGGCTGGACGGACGGCTGGACGGACAGAGCGAGGCCCTGGCTTCATTAACAGTCATGGATTTGTCCCGCGGCGCCCCCGGAGGTTTTGCCTCAGTGGACCTGCGATAAACCCCCGGACCGCATTTGACTAATCCCGTGAGATAACTCAAACTGCATTCCCGCAGGGGGAAACAAGTTTTCAGCGGGACCGAAGCGCAGTGATTCTGGATTTACGAGGACGAGAGGGAAAGTCTCGCTCAGCACTGTAGCGTCTTTATTCACCCGTTCACCGTCGCTGTGAGTGAAACGTTCACGTTCCCGACGTCTTCACACGTTCCTGTTAAAAATGTTTCTGTGATTCGTGACTAAAGATTCTTTAAAAATGCCTGCGGTGTTTTATTTTCTCTGCTCCGTCAAAGTAAAACCAGACAAACTGGCGCTGTGGGTTTGGGTCCGAGACGCCCGAGAGACAGATAGAGAAGCAGCCGGCGCTCATCACGCCTGATTCTTCCTCCACGTCTCACCGAGAGACGGAGACGAAACACGTTTCACCTCAATGGCGTGAAAACATCAGCTTGTTAAATCCACTGGGGGTGAAAACCTCCGTCATTAAACGTAGAATCTGATTCAAACTTTTATTGATCGACTCTCAGATTGTTTACAAACAAACAACCGAGAAATCTGGAAGCTGAAGCGTGCTGCTATTTGTTGATTTATTTATTTTTTAATAGTAACAGGAGGTTCGAGGACTTGACAGAGAAATTAGAATCATTTTAAATCAGTATGATGATGAAAAAAAATCTTGATTTTGGTTTCATATAAAAATTTCCAGTATTTTTGAATGGTAGTAATAGTATTTTAAAGCCTCGTTGCGTCCATATATGACTGTTTTCAGCCTAATATGTGTGGAGTTTTTTTTTTTTTTTTGCAGTTTTAGTGACTATATTTACTAGAAGTGAGACCATAAATGCGAGATAAAGCTTTCACAATTAATGTGTTTTTCTAAACAGGGTTGTTTGATTAAAATACCTTGATAATGTACATTTTACAGGGTAAATTGTTGTGTAAATAAATTAACTGGCTTAAATTAAACATGACTTTGCAGCATGGCTGCTCTAAAATGCCAAATATTGTCAAGGATTTGAACATTTCGGAGGTTTTGAGACAATTTCGTAATGACGTACTTTTCGTAAATGTGCCAAAGGAAAGAAAAAAAGTTCAAAAGAAGAATTAATCAACCTGCGAGCAACTTGAAAGATATTTTCCGTGTCGGTTCCATCGACATTTTCCACAAGAGAAACTCATTTCAAAACTTTAAATAATGGCGTTAATGCAATTTCAACATTGATTCCCCCAGAAATTATTATTTTAAGCGGAATTTAAAAAGATATCAATCCAATTACTCCGAGTCACTGTCGTACTCAGGTTCTTTTTTTTTATTTAAAATTTGAAGATTAGAGCCCGACAGTTCATTCTTTTCATTAAATCATCTGTTATTACTCAGGTTTGGCTCCCTGGTAGCGAGAAATAATAGTTTGTTGACATGACGTTGATTAAAATTGTTGAGTTCGTTGAGCAAAGACATTTAAATCCTTTGAAGAAAAGTTTTGATGTTGATAAAACGAAAACTAATAATAATTTGTAATAACAGGAGAGTCCAGTCAAGGTGAGACAATATTTCTGATCCTTTAAAACTGTAAAACATGAATCCAGTGAGATCAAAGTGTTTCTTCAGTCTTCAAAGTGACTCAGCTTCGCGTCACTTGCAGCGTTTGACCAGTGACTGTGGTTGAAGGTGTGAACTGGTTGAGCTGCTCTGTGTTCGGGTCCGACACGCCTCTTTGCTCAGAGTCACCATCCTGTTCTGCTCTATTGAACGTCTGTGGAGTGAAGGGAATGCAGAAGTAGGAAGAGGTGCGACACTTCTCTTTATTTATCCCACGACTCTCTTACTGCCCCCGTGGTTTCACCCGATGGAGGGGCATTAGAAATATCTGACCTCAAAATATATACCTCAGTGCTTCAACATGATCGACCGCTAAAGCCACAATCCAGGCATTTTTAAAAGTGGCACCAACATGAGGAAAGCAGCTGTCATTGTCATTTGTATTCAGTCCAGGTACATTTTAAGGAAAAGCTCATCTTATGAGAAAAGTGAACAGGCGTTTTTCTGCTATTGGAAATGATTGTATACAGACGCAGGAAACACGTTCTTCTTTATTAAGCAGGAACATAGACACAGTAAACCTAAACACACTAAACACCCTTGAACATGGGAGAAATAGAAGCAAAAGACATGGTGAAAGATCATTGGAAAAGATGCGTCAACCAGGGGAACCACGGGAACCAGGGAACCAGGAGAACCAGGGAACCAGGGAATCAGGGGAACAAGGGAACCAGGGAAACCAGGGAACAAGGGGAACCAGGGGAACCAGGGAAACCAGGGAACCAGGGGAACAAGGGAACCAGGGAACAAGGGGAACCAGGGGACCAGGGGAACCAGGGAACCAAGGAACCAGGGAACCAAGGAACCAGGGAACCAGGGGAAACAGGGAAACCAGGAAACCAGGGAACCAGAGGAACCAGGGGAACCAGGGAACCAGGGAACCAGGGAACCAGGGAACCAGATGAACCAGGGAAACCAGGGAACCAGGGGAACCAGGGAACAAGGGGAACCAGGGAACCAAGGAACCAGGGAACCTGGGAACCAGGGGAACCAGGGAACCAGAGGAACCAGGAAAACCAGGGGACCAGGGAACCAAGGAACCAGGGGAACCAGGCCTGGACGTGGGAGGAACCCCACCTCTACACAGGATGTGAGCTGCAGTTTGTGCAGACGAGGCTCCAGCCGGGAGAAAGAGAAGCTCCACGCCCTAATCAGCACTCAAGACCCCATTAGCTCCTTCAGACATGGCGGGGGGGCGGGGGGGGGGGCGGGGGGGGGTTATTAATGTGTCCATTTGGTTCCTGCCCCAGAGAGGGAGGAAATGGAGGAGAGGCGTAATGCCTCCTGCCGCTCAGCCCCTCCCCTCCCCTCCCCTCCCGCGGGACGCCGCCTTGCTCAAATCCCCAAGTTGTCTTGATGGTATATGTCATTACAACCTTAATCACAACTGTACACATCGATGCATAATAGCAGCCCCCAGGAGGAAGTGCAGATTAGGAGAGGTTTTGCTGGCGGGGAGGCGGGGAGGCGGGGAGGTGGGGAGGTGGCGAGGCGAGGCTCACATTTCCAGTCTGGGCGGTTGTTGGCGCAGCGTGATGAAGCACAAAGTCTGTTGTTGACGCTGTGAGCCACAATAACAGAAAGAGCTTTTAAATCTGTTGACGTTCGCAGGGTAACAAAAACCCATTAGCTGCTTTTAATTTTCAACATCTGCCCAGTGCTCCTTTATAATCCGGGACAGTCGGACCTGTTACACCTATGTTGTGTTAATTATCTCTATTGCACTTGTAATCGGTCGCTTTGTTTTAAATGTTCATTTTGCTCGATGTAAAATAATATTTTACCTTCCACTTGTTTCTTTTTTTTTTTATTTTAATCGGTTTCCTCTCAAAAGATTGACTAACAATGCTGAGAAGAGAACGATCCACACGCCTGGAAGCTCTGAACGAGGGACAAACACATCTGAATGTGGGGAAAATAGACCATTTAACATGTAAAAAAAAAAAAGAAAAAACAACTTGATGTGGGGAAAAAAAGACCATCTAACGTAGGGAAATAAACCTGAACATGGGAAAAAGACACTTGAACAAGTAAAAAACAACCTTGAATGCGGGGAAAAGATCATTTAATGTGGAAAAAGGCCCTTGAATGGAAAAAAAAAAAAAAACCCTGAACTTTTCATATCTGGGATAAAGGCGTCATCCTCATTCTGGAAGCTCGGCGGCGCCCCCTAAAGGAGGAACAACCTTTAAAAACCACTCCTCCAGGGGAAATCACTTGAAGTCATTATTCAGATGCAGATAATATGGGTCAATGATAAATATTTGAATAAATCTTTATGGTTTTTAATATTTTAAATGTTTCTTTCTCTGCCAAGTCAATATAATGTCTCGGTGTGGATCATTTACTCTGACAGGACTGTAGGATTACTTACTGAGAACAATCAAATGTGCAGAAATAAAAGATTGAAGGCGGACTCCATTAGGCAGCGGGTATTGATAAGGTGCACTCTGCCTGCAGAGCTCTTAATAATAAGCAGATAACCGCTGGAGGGCAGATAAATCTGCCCGCGACGGCTGATGAAGTGATGAAGGCAGTTTGTTTTTCACTCTGCTGGAGCTGCAGAGATCAAAATGGCTGTGGACGTGCTGGTGTCTGCTCAGGGCGCAGCGGGAGCAGCAGGAGCAGCAGGAGTAGCAGGAGCAGCAGGAGCAGCGGGAGCAGGTCTCCCTCCAGTGGCGGCTTCAAGTCAACAGGTCAGTCCGGATCCACTGGAAAAGAATCCAGTGTTGTGCCACTTTTGATCATTTATTTATTATGTATTATATACATTTTAGTCAAATTCACAAGCATGTGAAATATGTTCTCCTAAATATATGTTATATACTTTTTTAATTCTTCAAAAAATTACAACAACAAAAACATGATTTTTATTTTTTTCTATTTGGGTCAATGTTTAGTTGACATTTCGCGGAAGGGGGCGGGGCATTTAGGATGAAGATTCTGTATTAGGAAGTTCAATGGAAGTGGAAAACTTTTCTAAAACTCTGGTCCTGGTCACCATAGTAACTAATTCTTCTGCACATGCTCATTAGAGTCAATCAGAACAAAGTCTCGTCCCTGGTGTCATGACTCTCCTCACTCCTTCTCTATAGACTTCACTGAACCCCTCAAGTGTTTGTGTAGCGGCCATGATAAGGACTGTTGTTAGAGCCTCCTTTAGCCTAGGAAACACTGGTGCTTCCTTTAGCCTAGGAAACACTGGTGCTTCCTTTAGCCTAGGAAACACTGGTGCTTCCTTTAGCCTAGGAAACACTGGTGCTTCCTTTAGAGCCTCCTTTAGCCTAGGAAACATTGATGCTTCCTTTAGCCTAGGAAACACTGGTGCTTCCTTTAGCCTAGGAAACACTAGTGCTTCCTTTAGCCTAGGAAACACTGGTGCTTCCTTTGGCCTAGGAGACACTGGTGCTTCCTTTAGCCTAGGAAACACTGATTCTTCCTTTAGAACCTCCTTTAGCCTAGGAAACACTGATGCTTCCTTTAGCCTAGGAGACACTGATGCTTCCTTTAGCCTAGGAAACACTGATGCTTCCTTTAGCCTAGGAAACACTAGTGCTTCCTTTAGCCTAGGAAACACTGGTGCTTCCTTTAGCCTAGGAAACACTGATGCTTCCTTTAGCCTAGGAAACACTTATGCTTCCTTTAGCCTAGGAAACACTGATGCTTCCTTTAGCCTAGGAAACACTGGTGCTTCCTTTAGCCTAGGTAACACTGATGCTTCCTTTAGCCTAGGAAACACTGGTGCTTCCTTTAGAGCCTCCTTTAGCCTAGGAAACATTGATGCTTCCTTTAGCCTAGGAAACACTGATGCTTCCTTTAGCCTAGGAAACATTGATGCTTCCTTTAGCCTAGGAAACACTGATGCTTCCTTTAGCCTAGGAAACACTGATGCTTCCTTTAGCCCAGGAAACACTGATGCTTCCTTTAGCCTAAGAAACACTGATGCTTCTTTTAGAGCCTCCTTTAGCCTAGGAAACACTGATGCTTCCTTTAGCCTAGGAAACACTGATGCTTCCTTTAGATCTCCCTGTAGGCTAGGAAACACTGATTCTTCCTTTAGAACCATCTTTAGCCTAGGAAACATTGATGCTTCCTTTACCAAAGGAGAGCAGCTCATGCTAAACAACATTTAAAGGGCCGGCTGATCAGGGAAACTCAGGAAGAGTAAAAAGGAGCAGATCATCAAGTTACCAAAGAAATAATCTGCACGAACAACTTGAAATCATCTAAAACACAAATGTGCTTTTTATCCTCCTTTTTCACAAACGTGTAGTTCTTTTCCCGCCACAGAGACGTTGCTAACTTCTACCGCCGTCGCTTTATTATGATGTCACTAAGTGAACGTGTCCGACTGCCACACTAACGTGATCTCCTTTCCTGACTCCTTTAGGAAGCTCCTAACACCTTTCCTTAACGCCTTTAGGAAGCTCCTAACACCTTTCCTGACTCCTTTAGGAAGCTCCTAACACCTTTCCTTAACGCCTTTAGGAAGCTCCAAACACCTTTCCTTAACGCCTTTAGGAAGCTCCTAACACCTTTCCTTAACGCCTTTAGGAAGCTCCTAACACCTTTCCTGAACCCCATGACATCATCCACTGGGTTAAGTGAAAGATAAGGAGAAAGGAGGGACATTCCGGACGTACCCTCAGTCCATGCTCTCCTGGACTTGGTGCTTTTACTTTGACAGTCACTATAATAACAATCTCACTTGGTCATTTTATTTTGACAGTCACCATAATAACAATCCAACTTTTTTTGTACCAAAACAAAGGTCAGGTTCACTGACAACAAACTACTTCCTGGGACACATTTTTGGAAAACGACAAAGCAATCAATCGCCATGGAAACAGGCAGTAAAGGGTCCTGATAGCCACAGTCACAGGAAGTTCTTCCGCACATGCTCAGTAGAGACAATGAGAATCATGTTTTCTCCGTGGTTCATGACTCTCCATAGTCTCCTGGGACTTGGTAGTTTTATTTTGACAGTCCCCATAATAACAATCCAACTTGGCAGTTTTATTTTGACAGTCACCGTAATAACAATCCAAATTGGTAGTATTATTTTGACAGTCACGATAATAACAATCCAACTTGGTAGTTTTATTTTGACAGTCACAGTAATAACAATCCAACTTGGTAGTTTTATTTTGACAGTCACTATAATAACAATCCAACTTGGTGGTTTTATTTTGACAGTCACTATAATAACAATCCAACTTGGTAGTTTTATTTTGACAGTCACAGTAATAACAATCCAACTTGGTAGTTTTATTTTGACAGTCACTATAATAACAATCCAACTTGGTAGTTTTATTTTGACAGTCACTATAATAACAATACAACTTGGTGGTTTTATTTTGACAGTCAAAGTAACAACAATCCAACTTGGTGGTTTTATTTTGCCAGTCACCATAACAACAATACAACTTGGTGGTTTTATTTTGACAGTCACAGTAACAACAGTCCAACTTGGTGGTTTTATTTTGACAGTCACAGTAATACCAATCTGATTTGGTAATCCAAGCATCAATCATTTAGATTTTGGGACTTTAACGACAAACCGTTTTTCTGAATGAGGAAAATGATCTGCAGCAGTCAGTTCCAATGTTTTAGGGTAATGTTTTTATTATTTGTATTATTATCTCTTTCTCATTGGTAAACAGTGAAGTGGCCCCGGGCTGTCTGTGTGTTTTCAGTCCTGTGAAAACCTTCTGTTCCGCAGGGCTCTCGTGGTAATATGTGACCTTCACGCGCCTCCTGCAGCGGAAGCATTCAGAAGCATTATCAGCTGATCACCTTCACACCTGCTCACAGGTGAGGTCTGGATTAAAGATGGTCGCAGGGTTCGCCCCCCCCCCCCACCAGCCCCAGCCCCATGACAGGCCCTCATTGTTTACAAACAGATGGGGCGGTTTACCTGCAGACAGCAGAGCAGGGCACACTGACACACGATAGTTTGACGTTTACGCACGTTTGCACGCTGTGGAGTTGAAAACAGTCAGCTAACCTCTCCGTTACAGAGTAACTAGATGCTGCAAAGGGAGCCACGTATAAATCCCGGCATGGATTTCGTAGTGGAGCGGGGCGCGCGTGGCGCGCTGTGGCCCCTCCGCGGCTGCGCCGCGCGCGCCGCTCTGGGACAAAATCACGCGCACTTCCCCCAAACACGCCTCTGCTTTCCCTCCAAAACACGCGAAGGGCGGTTGATCTTCACGCGCCGCGGAAGATCGTGGGTTATCTTCGGCCCCCGGGTCGGTTGTGGCGGTCTGCACGTGTCTCACGGACGATCCGCTCCGTATTTTGTGTGGACAGCACGCGCGCTCCGTGTTTTCGTTCCTCCCGGACACCATATGCGTGTATCACTACCCAACAACCGACCTTGAATGTGTCCTCGGATTAATTCGAGCCGCACCAGCTCTCCGGGCTCCGATTGGTCGGTGGGCACCGTCCGTCAGGCTGTGCCCGCCCTCCACCGCCCCTGATTGGCCGGCTGAGCTCCCTTTCTCTCGGCGGTGGGTCGGAGCCGCTGTCCCTGGCCTCGCATGGTCCCCTCCGGATCCCTGTTTTGGATTTGATGCCCCTCTTGTAGCTCCGCTGGTTTTTTTTTTTTTTTTCTTATTTTAGCCGCAGTCAGGCGTCTGGACGCGGGTGTTTGCTTCTTTTCTTTTGTCCCCGGAACGTCTCTCGAATCCCCCCCGGAGCATGGCTGTGGTGAGCGCCGGCGCGTCCGGGCCGTTCGCCCGGCTGGAGGGCCGTGAATTCGAATACCTGATGAAGAAGCGGTCGGTGACCATCGGCCGGAACTCGTCGCAGGGCTCCGTGGACGTGAGCATGGGCCACTCGAGCTTCATCTCCCGGCGGCACCTGGAGATCTTCACGGCGGGGGAGGACGGCTCGGGCGGCGGGGACTTCTACCTGCGGTGTCTGGGCAAGAACGGGGTGTTTGTAGACGGAGTGTTCCTGAGACGAGGCGCCCCTCCTCTGCAGCTGCCGCGGATGTAAGTGCCTCCGTCCCCCCGCTCTGCCCTCCCGGGCCCCGGCGGCGCGTGGAGCTCCGCTCGGGAGCCGCACCGGCTGCACCACGTGCTGGAGGGTTAGCGTCAGCCCGCATCCTGCGAACAGCCATTTTCTTTGTTGACATTATTATTCCAACTTTCCCCGCATTCCTGCGGCTCCGTTCTCCCCCCTCCGTCCCTCCCTCCCCCCGGGGTTATTTACACGGGTGGGTTTATTCACGTGGGTCACGTGTGTAAACATGGTCGTCCGCTGGAGCCGCGCGGAGTTTGTGAATGAAGCTCGGGTCGGACCGGAGGACGTAAACAAACCGGCCGCTCCCCGCCCTGAGCCTCACCTTTAACCGCGAGCAGAGGGAGGCGGTGTTTACACTCTGATACTAGGTCACAACTCATGCTGGCTTTAACTGGTGCTGGCTTTAACTAGTGCTGGGTTTAACTAATACTGGGTTTAACTAGTGCTGGGTTAAACTATTACTGGGTTTGACTAATGCTAAGATTAACTAATACTGAATTTCACTAATGCTGGCGTTGACTAACACTGGGTTTGACTAATACCAAGATTAACTAATACTGGTTTTCACTAATGCTGAAGTTAACTAATAATGGGTTTTAAGAATGCTGCGGTTAACTCATACTGGGTTTAACTAATGCTGACGTTAACTAATCCTGGATTTCACAAATGCTGAAGTTAACTAATGCTGGGTTTAACCAATACTGGGTTTAACTAATGCGAAGATTTATTAATACTGGATTTTACTAATGCTAAGATTAACTAATACTGGATTTCACTAATGCTGAAGTTAACTAATACTGGGTTTAAAGAATGCTGAGGTTAACTAATACTGGGTTTCACTAATGCTGAGGTTGACTAATACTGGGTTTAAAGAATGCTGAGGTTAACTAATACTGGGTTTCACTAATGCTGAAGTTAACTAATACTGGGTTCAACTAATGCTGAGGTTAACTAATGCTGGGTTCAACTAATACTGGGTTTAACTAATGCTGAGGTTAACTAATACTGGATTTAACTCATGCTGAAGTTAACTAATACTGGATTTAACTAATGCTGAGGTTAACTACTGCCGGGTTTAACTAATGCTGTTTACTACTGATTTTAACTAACACAACCGCAACAGATTCACTTTAATACAACATACAGAAATACATGGATAAATACCAAGTTTAACCTCGGGATTAACTAAAACTGTTTACACTTCATACAGCATAAATAATCTGACCCAGTTAAAACAATGAGCTTCAAACTGAAACTGTATCACACACACACACACACACACACACACACACACACACACACACACACACACACACACACACACACACACCTTTTGTCATTGAACGTTTGGTCACATGTTTGGCTTTGTGTAGTTTGTGCAGTACTTTATTGTACTGTAGTTCTTTATACGGTGCTGGAGTTGCATCCTCATTTCTTGTCTGCTGCATGGTCGTGTAGTATTTTCTGGCTGCGTTCTACTTGGTGGTTGTGCTGTAGTTTGTTGACATGTTGTAGTTTGTTGATGCACAGCAGTAGTTTGCTGTTGCATTATGTTTTAGCGATGGCGCCTCTGCAGTAGTTTTTATTTTGCTGCGGTTCTTTTTTGTTGTTTTGAGTTTTTTGTGTCCGTTTCCATGACAACGGTGCTCAGTCACTGAGAACTTTTTGAAAATACTCCATCTCCATGGAAACGGGGTACAAAGGTTTTTTTTTTAAACTACTGATGGTCCAGATCTGTTTTCACTTGAATCTTTGTCACGTAGAACTAAAGAGGCCTAAAAAGTGTAGATTTGACCTCAGATTTCTGATTCCAACATTTGTTCATTGAGAAGTTAATCGGTTCATCACAGCTAGACACAGTAACATGTTGAAAGACCATTTTCGTCATTCACGATTTATTTAAATCTAGTTGCATTTGAACCATTTTCAGCTTTAAAGCTGCAGGAAGATCTGGAAGATGTTCGCCCCGAGGTCCCATATCGACCTGCTAGTTATTTCTCGTGTCCAGGAAGTGACACGGAAACCGGACCAGGGCAGCGCCGAGGCACATTTCTTTGGTTCGGACTTGTTGCTCAGCCTCTCGTCCTCGGAGCTTGTTTGGACTTGACGCAGTCTGGATGTTTAGTGCCGCTGCAGCGTCATGAACACTGTGCACTTCACTCCCCCGTCCATCTCGCGTCAGGAGCTTTTTAATTAGCCGCCGTCGGACGGCGTCGCTCCAGCGGGGGCTAACGGGCTTTAGCGGTAATCCTAAAGCCGGAGGAGACCCCCGCTCGACCCGCCGCCCCCCCCAACCAGGCCGAGCAGGAGACGGCCTGAAGAGCCGCAGCTCCGGGGACGCAGAGTATTCCTGAGATTCCTGGGTGGTGACGTCAGAGTGTACAGACAAACACCCCCTCTTTGCTTTTGTTTACGTTGTCTTCCTCAGGCGGGGCGGGAGTGAACATCAAGCGAACCCTTTTCATGGGGGAACCAGCTTTGTTTTGTTGTGTCTTCGCAGCTTAGCAACAGTGTAGCAACAGAGTAATGGAGCAGCATCGTAGTAGCGTGGGAGCAACATCCTGGAGTAGCATCATAGTAGCAACATTGCAGTAGAGGAGTCGCAACATTGTAGCATCTTAGTAGCAACATAGTAGCAACATAGTAGCAGTGTAGTAGCAACATAGTAGCAGTGTAGTTGCAACATTGTAGTAGCATCTTAGTAGCAAAATTGTAGCAGTGTAGCAGCAGCAACATTGTAGCATCTTAGTAGCAACATTGTAGTAGCATCTTTGTAGCACAATTGTAGCAGCAGCAACATCGTAGCATTTTAGTTGTAAAATTGCAGCTGCAGAGTAGTAGAAGGTAAAGGGGGTAGCAGCAGGGCAGTGGTGTAGGAGCATCCTAGTAGAAACATGGTAGTAATGGTGGCGGCGGGGGAACATTGCAATGAGAGCGTGTCAGCGTCGGTTCTGTTTGAGGTTCCGGCCTCATTATTTCGTCCCCGAGGAGAAAGTGGTTGACTGTGCAGGACAGACAGCACTTTATTCTATCTAGTCGTATTTTATTATCAAAATATGTGATTGAGGGACTTTGACAGGCTCACGCTTACAGAATTTCTCCAGAATGAGTGAAGTTGCAGAGCTCCTACACTCTGAACTGCCCCTGAACGCCTCTCAGACACTGGCTGCTGCCTCTCGGCCATGATAGTTAAGGATCTTTGGTGTACATAAGTGACGGTAGAAAAAAGTTCCTCATGTGAAAGAAAACTGAGCAACTCATCACAACCACCGTTCTCCTCCAGTAAATCCAGTGTTTAAAGAAGAATCAATGAACTTGTTCACGACCAGCTCGGATCGTTCCAGAGTCGCTTCTGTAAATATTCCTTCACCAGAATCGTAGAACGTAACGAGACATGAAAGAGCCGGCTTCTTTTAATATTTGATAAATTTAGATTCGTTGTCCTCAGTCTGTCACCGAGCGGCTCGGAGCCTCTGAAGTTATTTAAAGATCCTCTTCATCACATCACCACAAGACGTACAGACCTCACCCTCCTCCTCTTCCTCACCCTCCTCCTCTTCCTCACCCTCCTCCTCTTCCTCACCCTCCTCCTCTTCCTCACCCTCTTCCTCACTCTCCTCGCCTTCCTCACCCTCCCCCTTTTCCTCACCCTCTTCCTCACCCTCCTTGTCTTCCTCGCCATCCTCATCTTCCTCACTGTCCTCATCTCCCTCACCCTCCCCCTCTTCCTCACCCTCCTTGTCTTCCTCGCCATCCTCATCTTCCTCGCCATCCTCATCTTCCTCGCCATCCTCATCTTCCTCGCCATCCTCATCTTCCTCACTGTCCTCATCTCCCTCACCCTCTCCGTCTTCCTCACCCTCCTCCTCTTCCTCACCCTCCTCCTCTTCCTCACACTCCCCCTTTTCCTCACCCTCTTCCTCACTCTCCTCATCTTCCTCACCCTCCTTGTCTTCCTCGCCATCCTCATCTTCCTCACTGTCCTCATCTCCCTCACCCTCCCCTTCTTCCTTACCCTCCCCGTCTTCCTCACCCTCCTCCTCTTCCTCACCCTCCAGTGTGTGTAAACTCCAAAAGTTTAGTGTTGCCTGTAATCACAGAAATGACACGTTGCACCATTTGCAGACGTTTCCACCGTCCAATCAAAAGCCGGCTCCTCGTTAACCTGGGCTTTGAATTCATTCATTTATTCATCTTTGTTTCAAACATACAAATAGGAAAAAAGAAACCTTTAGACAATCCACTTGATCAACATGTACATGATTGAGAAGAAGTAAAGAACGTATTGGCTCCTCCCCCTCTGACTCTCCCGTTTCCCCGGCAACCACGCCATGACAAAAGTTCCTTGAAATGTAGTTTTGCACCAACAGTGTAAATAATAAGCGATGGTTTGTTTCGAGGTCTTTGAAACTCTTGGTGGAAAACTGTCTCTAAAGAGCTTCTCCATATTTTGGCTGCTTCCATGGCAACGGCGCTGAAAACGAAGCTTTTTGAAAACTGTACTAAAGGTGGAACTTTAAAAATAAACATATTGTCGCCATGGAAACGGGATGACTTTTTGGAGGGTAAACGATGCTACCAGTTACCCGGACATCGTTTTAGAACTTTACCACATAAACAAAACTTTTCTGGAACAAATATGCAGAAATGTCGCTTTGCATGGATTTGTAGTTTGATTACTTGTACTTTCTATAATATATATATATACTTTTCCATGGCTGGTCTGGACTTAACAAGGTCGCACTGCACAATGTTTTCCCACAAACACTTCGAGGACGTTTTGCACTCACAGTTCACATCTGCAATATTATTGGATGTTCGTCCTCCGTCGTGCAGCTTTACGACAAAACATCTTTCTCTAGTTTTCTTTGTGAGTTCAGATGAGATGAAGCCTGGAGCTTCTCTTGTTTTAGACGTTGG
>NC_137665.1:20805739-20829343 GCF_963422515.1 Blennius ocellaris | reverse complement strand
CAGACACTGGCTGCTGCCTATCAGCCATGATAGTTAAGGATCTTTGGTGTAATAAGTGACGGTAGAAAAAAGTTCCTCATGTGAAAGAAAACTGAGCAACTCATCACAACCACCGTTCTCCTCCAGTAAATCCAGTGTTTAAAGAAGAATCAATGAACTTGTTCACGACCAGCTCGGATCGTTCCAGAGTCGCTTCTGTAAATATTCCTTCACCAGAATCGTAGAACGTAACGAGACATGAAAAGAGCCGGCTTCTTTTAATATTTGATAAATTTAGATTCGTTGTCCTCAGTCTGTCACCGAGCGGCTCGGAGCCTCTGAAGTTATTTAAAGATCCTCTTCATCACATCACCACAAGACGTACAGACCTCACCCTCCTCCTCTTCCTCACCCTCCTCCTCTTCCTCACCCTCTTCCTCACTCTCCTCGCCTTCCTCTCCCTCCTCCTCCTCTTCCTCACTCTCCTCGCCTTCCTCACCCTCTTCCTTTTCCTCACCCTCTTCCTCACTCTCCTTGTCTTCCTCACCCTCCTTGTCTTCCTCGCCGTCCTCATCTTCCTCACCGTCTTCATCTCCCTCACCCTCCCCGTTCCTTCCTCGCCGTCTTCATCTCCCTCACCCTCCCCGTCTTCCTCGCCGCCTTCATCTTCCTCACCCTCCCCGTCTTCCTCGCCGTCTTCATCTCCCTCACCCTCCCCGTCTTCCTCGCCGTCTTCATCTTCCTCACCCTCCCCGTCTTCCTCGCCGTCTTCATCTTCCTCACCCTCCTCGTCTTCCTCGCCGCCTTCATCTTCCTCACCCTCCCCGTCTTCCTCGCCGTCTTCATCTCCCTCACCCTCCCCGTCTTCCTCGCCGTCTTCATCTTCCTCGTCTTCCTTGCCGTCTTCATCTTCCTCACCCTCCCCGTCTTCCTCGCCGTCTTCATCTTCCTCACCCTCCTCGTCTTCCTCGCCGTCTTCATCTTCCTCACCCTCCTCGTCTTCCTCGCCGCCTTCATCTTCCTCACCCTCCCCGTCTTCCTCGCCGTCTTCATCTTCCTCACCCTCCCCGTCTTCCTCGCCGCCTTCATCTTCCTCACCCTCTTCCTCTTCCTCACCGTCTTCATCTTCCTCACCCTCCTCGTCTTCCTCGCCGTCTTCATCTTCCTCACCCTCCTCGTCTTCCTCGCCGTCTTCATCTTCCTCACCCTCCTCGTCTTCCTCGCCGCCTTCATCTTCCTCACCCTCCCCGTCTTCCTCGCCGTCTTCATCTTCCTCACCCTCCTCGTCTTCCTCGCCGTCTTCATCTTCCTCACCCTCCTCGTCTTCCTCGCCGCCTTCATCTTCCTCACCCTCCCCGTCTTCCTCGCCGTCTTCATCTTCCTCACCCTCCTCGTCTTCCTCACCGTCTTCATCTTCCTCACCCTCCAGTGTGTGTAAACTCCCAAAAGTTTAGTGTTGCCTGTAATCACAGAAATGACACGTTGCACCATTTGCAGACGTTTTCCACCGTCCAATCAAAAGCCGGCTCCTCGTTAACCTGGGCTTTGAATTAATTCATTTATTCATCTTTGTTTCAAACATACAAATAGGAAAAAAGAAACCTTTAGACAAATCCACTTGATCAACATGTACATGATTGAGAAGAAGTAAAGAACGTATTGGCTCCTCCCCTCTGACTCTCCCGTTTCCCCGGCAACCACTCCATGACAAAAGTTCCTTGAAATGTAGTTTTGCACCAACAGTGTAAATATAAGCGATGGTTTGTTTCGAGGTCTTTGAAACTCTTGGTGGGAAAACTGTCTCTAAAGAGCTTCTCCATATTTTGGCTGCTTCCATGGCAACGGTGCTGAAAACGAAGCTTTTTGAAAACTGTACTAAAGGTGGAACTTTAAAAATAAATATATTGTCGCCATGGCAACGGGATAACTTTTGGCAGGTAAACGATTGCTACCAGTTACCCGGACATCGTTTTAGAACTTTACCACGTAAACAAAACTTTTTCGGAACAAATATGCAGAAACGTTGCTTTGCATGAATTTGTAGTTTGATTACTTGTACTTTATTTATATATATATATATATATATATATATATATATATATATATATATATATATATATATATATATATATATATACATACACTTTTCCCATGGCTGGTCCTGGACTTAACAAGGTCGCGCTGCACAATGTTTTCCCACAAACACTTCGAGGATGTTTTGCACTCGCAGTTCACGTCTGCAATATTATTGGATGTTCGTCCTCCGTCGTGCAGCTTTACGACAAAACATCTTTCTCTGGTTTTCTTTGTGAGTTCAGATGAGATGAAGCCTGGAGCTTCTCTTCATTTAGACGTTGGATCTTATTAAAGGCCGTTTGGATCCACGGGGAACGAAAAACCGGCTCGGTTCGTCAAATCTTCATATTTACTTTGTCAAGTGTTGGACTGAATTGAAGCAGGTGGATTTTTATCTGCACTCTTTGATGTTGTGTTTTCTATATTAGAGTCACTGAAACCTCAATAAAGTTGTGTTGAAAACTTGACATTTTCAAGTGAAAACTTGACATTTTCAAGTGAAAACACGCCGTTGTAAAAAAAAAAAGACATTTATAATGTTTGTTTATAACGTGTTGTTTTCTGCTGTGTGTGTGTGTGTTGTTTCATTACAAAAACTAATAACAGCACCAACTAGTGGACCAAACAGGATAACTTGTTCTTCTGTTTCCCGTGGAAACAGACAGTTTTCAGAATGTTGCAGTGTAAACAGGGTGTTTGTCTGTTTTTATTCTGAATTAATTCAGTTCTTAAAGTGTTTTTAACCTTTCTTTTTCATCATTTCTTCCCAGAAATGTAAATGAAACTTTAACCAACACTTTGCTCATGTCGCCTCGAGACGGCGTCGCCACTTAATTATCGTTCAAGCCACATTTTGGTCTCCCTGGACCTCGGGTGCTGCAGCGTCCAGCCAGTGTTTATTGACGCCATTTTAAACTAAATGACATTTGAACTTGCGTCGTCAGATCTCCGCGTTGCGTTGCTGAAGTCTCCAGAGCCGGTCAACCGCTGCGTTTGTCTATGGGGTTATATTTGTGCCAAAACTCTGAGCGAGCGATGGGAAAATTTGAGCGCAAAAAAATTTATTGTGCAAGCACACTAATAGCATTTGAGGAAATATTAAAATTGCGCAAAGACAAACTTGAGATTGCGCTCAAAAATAATTTCTGCGCTCAGATTCTTCCTCTGCGCTCAACCTCTCTCTCTCTCTCTCTCTCTCTCTCTCTCTCTCTCTCTCTCGCTCGCTCAAATCTCTCCACCTCCGCGCTCAAGTCCTGCTGTGCGCTCGCTCAAAATGTGCAAAGCCCAAATGTGACAGACACGGTTGTCCACCAATCACAGAAATTTGGGGCGGGCGTTGAATTCTGATTGGGTACTTCGGATTTCTGGAAGTGCCTCATAACCAACGAAGAAGAAGAGGGAAAACAAACTGCGAGAGAAAACATGTTGTAATCCAGGATCATTATCTTGAGTTTTCCTTATTTCTGTTTTCCCTCGCAGTTTGTTTTTCCCGCTTCTTCTTCTTTTTCTTCTTTGTCGGTTATGAGGCACTTCCAGAATCCGAAGTACCCAATCAGAAAACCGTGTCTGTCACATTTGGGCTTTGGACATTTTGAGCGAGCGCACAGCAGGGGGAGGGAGAGAGAGAGAGAGAGAGAGAGAGAGAGAGAGAGAGAGAGAGAGAGAGAGAGAGAGAGAGAGAGAGAGAGAGAGAAGAGGAGAGAGAGAGAGAGAGAGAGAGAGAGAGAGAGAGAGAGAGAGAGAGAGAGAGAGAGAGAAGAGAGAGAGAGAGAGAGAGAGAGAGAGAGAGAGAGAGAGAGAGAGAGAGAGAGAGAGAGAGAGAGAGAGAGAGAGAGAGAGAGAGAGAGAGAGAGAGAGAGAGAGAGAGAGAGAGAGAGAGAGAGAGAGAGAGAGAGAGAGAGAGAGAGAGAGAGAGAGAGAGAGAGAGAGAGAGAGAGAGAGAGAGAGAGAGAGAGAGAGAGAGAGAGAGGATGAGAGAGAGAGAGAGAGAGAGAAGAGAGAGAGAGAGAGAGAGAGAGAGAGAGAGAGAGAGAGAGAGAGACGGCTTTCAAACGTCAATACGATTCGGGAGCTAGCAAAAGAAAGAAAAAGTCCAAACAAGAAGAGACTTGTGCTTCACTTGAATTTTTGAGCAATTTAAATATTTCCTCAAAATGCTATTAGCACAATACATTTTTTGCACTCAAATGTTCCCATCGCTCGCTCAGAACTTTGGCACAAATATAACCCGGCACTTGTCCCCTCCAGATGCACGTTCAGGTTCCCCAGCACGAACATCAAGATCAACTTCACGGCGCTGTCCAGCGGGAAGAAGGCCAAGCGCGAGGCGCCCGAGTCCCCGGTGAAGCCCGTCCAGCCGCAGATCTCCCCGCTGACCATCAACATTCCCGACAACATCGCCCACCTGATGAGGCCCGCTGCCGTCGCCCACCGGCACCATCAGGTACCGGCCCGCCGGCGGCGGAACAAAACCGCCCCACCCCCAATCCCCCGAAGAAATGTTCTGAACAAATAACCCAAACCTGTCGCCGTGAAAAATCTCTGGGTCTGAACTCCATAGAACGCCTCCATTTGGTCGTGATGCTGCAGAAGGATTCAGATGTTTGTTTGCTAATGAACCAATAACTGAATGTGATATGGAAAGAAACACAAAAACAAGAAAACTCGTATAGATTAAAAAAAAAAAAATAATCCAATATGTTAAACAAACAAAATTCGGCAGATTATTTCATTTGAAATTTTCTTTATATGTTTTTCATGAGTTAGAAATGATTGACTGGATTTTCTCCTCCCTGACTACGTTCACTAAAGTCCTGCAGTCCTTGAACGCCTCGTGTGTGAGACACTCTTAACAGGAAACGTTTTTTTTTATATGGATAAACAACAGCGTTAGGAATTCTGGACCCTTCAGTACACCGGTGTCCTGCAGTCCCTGAACGCCTCGTATTTTGTGGTATTGGCACGAAAAACCTTTTGTCGTAATTTAAAAGCATTTTCAACGATTTTCTTTTTTCA
Organism: Blennius ocellaris; assembly: GCF_963422515.1. Taxonomy (NCBI): domain Eukaryota; kingdom Metazoa; phylum Chordata; class Actinopteri; order Blenniiformes; family Blenniidae; genus Blennius; species Blennius ocellaris. The sequence goes on along the minus strand of NC_137665.1, from coordinate 20,824,273 downwards.
ATCCGCAAAGCTTGAGAAGTACGTATTTTACTACATAATTATATTTTAAGACTTTTAAATGGTGAAGAAGGGATGGGATTACATAATTTCTTTTCTTAAGACATGGTATTTGGACATAGGATGCAAGTATGTACACGTGTTATTTTTTTCGGAATATATTTTCATAAAATGTAGATTTAATTTTATAATCACTAAAGGGATTATATATGATTTTATATATAAATATATATTTCTAGGTATGTGGAGGATATAAGATATACAAGATGTTCAAAAAATCACGTCTGAAATTAATTTAATAAATTAAAACTAACAAGTCCCGGGAGGTCAGAGCACCGGTGTCCTCCTGTCCCTGAACGCCTCTTGGGCAGAGATACAAGCAGAACCGTCTCTGGTTTCACTCGCCTTGATCCTGATCCTGATCCTGGATCAGTGATCTGCTCCCCGTTGACCTTGAGGTGTCGCCCGACCTTGACACGGCTCCTGTTTGACCATCAGCTTAGGATTATTTCTGCCGGGTTCAGGGACTCCTGAGAGCCTCTCGACCCCCGACAGCCGGGGCCAGCTGGTGGAGGAAGATCAGGTGTCCAGCTTTCAAAACTGAAATTAGCCGCTTTACTCGCCAAGCGGTAGAAATCCTACGGTCCCTGAACGCCTCATGTACACACACAATTGGCAATGTTTGACAATTTTAATCAAATATGCAGCCTTTTTATCAGCTTCAGTTTCATCTGAGATTTTTTTTTTTTTAATTGTTTGAATCTTGAATTTTATTTGAACGCGCAGGAAAAAATAGATTGTTAGCAATTAAAGCTTGAAGCCAGAATTTCAATGATTTTCTGCCAGTTTTCTTGTTTATCGACATAAACATGGAGATCATTTGAGTTTAATCTAAAAAAAGAAAAAACAAACAAAAAACTTAGAATATCAATAAAAAACTCAATAGTTTAGATTTAATCATATATGTACATTTGTTATAGCATTTTGGATTCTATAAAATAGTTGAATATTTTTGATGGTTTTTGTGATTTAAAGGCTAAAATGATTTAGAACAAAGCAGAAATTCCAGTTTTCTTTACAGTTTGTGAAAGATACGTGTATATTTTGCATAAAAGGAGACTCGCCGATGCACAGATGACCGACGGTCCCTGAACGCCTCCCGTTCGATGCCCATTTAAAGCATTTTGTCGTCTTGTGTAAAGAAGGAGCAGCGCCTCTTCTCCACAAAGTCCCTGAAGGCCACAGAGCAGGAGCTCTCCTCCACCCCCACACCTTCCTCCTCCTCCTCTGACCTCCAGTCTCTCCCCGTGTCGTCCTGCAGCGCCGCCAACTCCTGCCCCCTCCAGCCCGCGGGGCGCCGGCTCGTCGGGCTACAGGATGGCGGGCCGCATGGTGAGCTCCGCCGAGCTGCAGCTCATCAACGACAACTCGCAGCCCGAGAACGACAAAGAGGCCTCCGGGGGAGGACAGCCCCAAGGTGACGGCCCGTCCACCACACGTCCGCCCAGCTCAGGCCACGTCTTGACACTTTTGCTGCGCTTTGGGCGTCCGTTTCCGTGACAACGGGGTCCGGCGTTACTGAAAATGCAGCTAAAACGGGTTTTTTTTAAACCCCACTTTAAGGTTTCAATGTGTATTGAAGCCTGAGTGGAGTTGATATTCCACCTTTGAACCACCGAACTGATTTATTTTAATTGTTTAATCCGGGGGGGTTTTCCACCATTTTTAGCAGGATAATGTTGATTGATTGAGATTTTTTTCTGGTTTTTTTGGGAACAAAAATCTTAAAGCAGGCAAACAATGTAATACTGTTTTTAATATTATTATATTATTTTTAATACACACAAATGGAATTATTGTACTGCTTACTTTAGCTTATAGGTAATGCAAATCTCCCCAAAACATATTTACATTCAGATATTCCTCTATCATCGTGAATTCAAATGTACCGTATTTCCGCACTATAAGGCACCGGATTATAAGGCGCACCTACATCGATTGACATAATTTACAACTTTGTTCGTATATAAGGTGCACCACATTTAGACCAGTGGTCAACAACCTTTATAGCTCAAAGCCATTAGGTTACATTTTCCACTGATTCTAACACCCAGAGAGGTGCACGCACTTTATTTTGATAGTCCTACCTGCAGCCTATGCCAGGAGGGACACTACACACAAAACCTCTCATCACTGCTGGTTGACAACTTACAAACTAATAAACTAAACTACATGAACTAAGCAACAAAAACACAACACAACACAATTATTACCGACACCCACAACCAAACATAACCCCCAATAATTGCATTTAAAACACCACAAACAGAAACTCCCATAATTCATTGCAGCTATCGGCTGCACTGAGGAGCTCAGGATGCAAGGCATGATGGAATTCATGTTTGTGTTGTTGGAGGTTATTGTGGGTTGTTGTTGGGCTTGGTGTTGTGTTGATTGTGTTTATGTGTTTTTGTTCCCCAGTTTAGGGAGTCATTATTTCATCTAGTTTATTTTGGTTTGTTAGAATGTTGGTGTGCAACCATGAGTGATGAATGTGTTGTGTGGAGTGTCGTCCGCTCTGAAGATCCGGTTGAGAAGTCAGAGTTGTCAAAATAAAAGCCTCTGGTTGTTCAGCTGGCAAGTAGCAGTCTCCAGTAGAGCAATTCTTCCATATATAAGGTGCACCGGGTTATAAGGCGCACTGGCAGCTTTTGAGAACATTTGAGGTATTTAGGTGCCTTATAGTGTGGAAAATACGGTAAAATAAAAAAATTCAAACTTTTCAGTTTTCAGTAAATAACTGCTTCTTGGCAGTTTTTAGTTTTGTCCAGCAGGGGGCAGCGGTTGCCATCGCGGTCAAATTAAGCCTCCTGGACGAACAACAGGAAGTTTCCCGCGAGTTCAGTCAGTAGAAGGTTCCACATGTTCACTGCAGAGTTGTGGAGCTCGTTTGTATCAAAAGTACTTTTATTTATTTGACATTTTGTACAAAGTGAGTCATTGCAGTTGTCAAACGGTTCGCCGCCATCGCCGCCGCATCAGAAACCGTCGTGTGTGTGTGTGAACGTTTTCCTGTTGTGGGCTCTCTGAACGCAGGACGACTCCACCAACCTCCGTACTCCTATGCACAACTGATCGTCCAGGCCATAACGCTGGCGCCGACAAGCAGCTCACGCTCAACGGCATCTACAATCACATCACCAAGAACTACCCGTACTACCGACCGCCGACAAGGGCTGGCAGGTCGGTGCGCTCTGTGTGTGTGTGTGTTTGTGTGTGGTGTGTGTGTGTGGGTGTTGTTTAAAACGTGTCCGTCCTCCGCCGCAGAACTCGATCCGCCACAACTTGTCCCTGAACCGGTACTTCATCAAAGTGGCGCGGTCGCAGGAGGAGCCGGGCAAAGGCTCGTTCTGGAGGATAGACCCGTCCTCGGAGGGGAAGCTGGTGGAGCAGGCCTTCAGGAAACGGCGGCCCCGGGGCGTGCCCTGCTTCAGGACGCCACACGGCCCCCTCTCGTCCAGGTCCGACCCCCCCCCCCTTCCCACACACTCTCCCACATGACACACCGCAGCCAAACCCTGCTTTGTTTGTACCATGAGTTTAACCCTCTGCCCCCCCCCTCCCCCCTCCAGGAGCGCCCCGGCCTCGCCCAATCACTCCGGCGTGCTGTCGGCCCACTCCAGCGGCGTCCAGACCCCCCGACAGCCTCTCCCGGGAGGGTTCCCCGGTCCCCCCTGGAGCTGGAGGCGTCCGCGCTCCGACCCCGGTGACCTCGGCCGCGGTCCAGCCCAAACTGGCCGTCATCCAGGAAGCACGCTTTGCACAGAACGCAGCAGGTAGGAGGGCGAGCTGGGGCTGGGGCTGGAGCTGGGGCTGGGGTTGAGCTGGGGCTGGGGGTGGAGCTGGGGCTGGAACTGGGGCTGGAACTGGGGCTGGAGCTGGGGCTGGTGCTGGGGCTGGGGGTGGAGCTGAGGGTGGAGCTGGGGCTGGAGCTGGAGCTGAGGGGTGGAGCTGGGGCTGGGGCTGGAGCGACACTTCCTCATCTTGGAGACTACGGAACCACTAGATCTATTTTTATTTGATAGTTTTAGACTTTGCACGATGTTTTGAAGTGAAAATGACGACGGCGGTGTAACGCCACCAGTGGTTCTGCACGCGCTCAGTAGACGGACAACAGGAGCAAAGTTTGCAGCGTGCACATCTGTATCTCCTTTGCCGTTTCTGCCGTTTCCATGGAAACGAGCAAGACGGACCCACCGGCTCTTTGCCGCTCGACTCTTAGAAGCTCTGCCGGACGCTGCTCGGCGGCCATCTTGACTGTAGCTGGCCCGAGCCGGAGCCTGACTGGAAACTGACCGACGACCTTCTTGACTCTGGGTTGCGGTTGGAAGCGGCGGGCGGCTGGTGGCCGCAGCCTGACCGACTGTCTCCGTCCCGTTCCAGGCTCGCCTGTCAGCAACCAGCCGGTCCTCATAGCGGTCCAGCGCCAGTTTACCCTCAGAACATCAAGCCGGTGACCTACACCATGGCGTCCCCGGTGAGCACCAGCAGCTCGCAGCCCGCGATCCAGACCGTGCACGTTCCTGCAGCAGATCAGCCCCGCCGTCATCGCCCAGCCTGCCGCCATCATCAAGAGCGAGACGCAGGAGAACGGGCAGCACACGGAGGTCAAAGGTGAGCCGGGGGAGGGGGGGGGGGGGTCAACGAGGCGATGGCGAAGGGAAAACGCTTGACGCAGTTCGCCGCCGCTATTTCCTTCCCGACTCATGTTCCCCATTCCGGTCAGTGACGCTGCGTCTTACCTGGAAAACATGCTTCTGATTGGATAGCGTCGCATTATTCCTCGGGACTCCGTAGAATCACGTAGTCGGGGAAACTCCTCGTCGTCGGCCATTTTGAATTGTTCACTTCCGTCAACATTCAGATCGTCACCAGAACGAATTAAAAAACTCAGTCGACTTCAACACATAAAAACAACTTCAATTAAAACCACGTAGTCTTGATTATTTTGACTTTCTAATCCCGAAGTTTCATAACTTTTTATGGTTCAGAAGCAAAGAGGAGGAGGATTTAATTTGTATTGACCAATGTAATAAAAATACATGACGCACATTTACCAGGTTATCAAAAAAATTTATGTGGATAAAAAGTGACTAATACAATAAATACGGTGTGACAGAGTGTGGCAGTATGGTAGCAGGAGTGACGGCTCCAGTCTTAATGTGTCACTTTTATTTCAGACCAACAGCAAAAAGCTGTTTATTATACACATTATTATATTATTATATGTTTATTTGAGGCTGGTTGGCCTAAAATAAACGGAGTTAATTCAACCTGGTGGGAGTTAATTGAACTCTGGGCTTTTTGCAGTGAAGAACAAAGTTAAAATCTAGATTATTATTCCTTCAGATTGAAGAGTATAAAGAGACACACCTTCCCGGAGTTTCATTGTGATATCTTGATTATTAACCTACAAGTGTTTTTATGTAAAAAGTTATGTTGGTCATGTTCATACATTACCCAAGCTTAGAAATTTCCATTAAACTTCAGGTTAGTAAAAATGTGTCCAGGCAAGTAAGAAGTTGTAGGCAAGTGTCTCAAAATCCTTAAAGTCAAGTCCTGTTATTAAATGTCTTTGAGTCCAGTTGAAACAAACAACCTGTGTTTGTTTCAACTGGAGTTTCACCTGCTTGAGTACTGAAGCAGTATCAGACCGATACTTGATGCTGGTATCGGTATCGGACTGATACTTGATGCTCGTATCGGTATCGGACCGGTACTTTATACTGGTATCGGTATCGGACCGGTACTTGATGCTGGTATCGGTATCGGACCGGTACTTGATGCTGGTATCGGTATCGGACCGGTACTTGATGCTGGTATCGGTATCGGACCGGTACTTGATGCTGGTATCGGTATCGGACCGGTACTTGATGCTGGTATCGGTATCGCTGCGTCTCTACCAGTTGTTTATTCTTCTTTCTCTGTTGAAACTCTTTATGTCCCATTTTCTGCTTTAGTCCTTTAACTCCTGCAGTCGTGATGCTTTTGATGCATTTTTTGAGGTTTGACCTCTGAACTCGTTGAGTTTCTCTGAATGGATGAAGCTGAATGAAAGACGCTCTGGTCCTGGTCCTGGTCCTGGGCCTGGGCCTGGTCCTGGTCCTGGTCCTCAGCTCTGAACTGTCTCTGTCCCTCCGTCCCAGTCAAAGTGGAGGCGGTTCCCACCATCGCCTCTATAGGCGGCTCCAGTCGGATCATCCAGAGCTCCCAGACCGTCACCATCGTGCAGCCGGTGCCGTTGGGCCAGCACCAGCTGCCCGTCAAGGCCATCACACAGAACGGCACCCACAGCATCACCACTGCCATCCAGAGCCCCGCCAGCGCAGGTCAGCAACTTTTACCAACATCACAATGTCCTGCACTTCAGTTTACTATTTAATTTAGTTTTTTATTGTTTCTTTATTTATTTTGGACAATTTAATTTAGTTTTTTTATTTCTTCTGTATTTATTTTGGACAGTTTCATTCAATTTAGTTTTTTTATTATTTCTTTATTTTGGACAATTTAACTAAATTTAGTTTTATTTATTTATTTATTTTGGACAGTTTAATTTAATTTAGTTTTTTTATTATTTATATATTTATTTTGGACAATTTAACAAAATTTTGTTTTATTTATTTATTTATTTTGGACAATTTAATTTAGTTTTTTATTATTTATTTATTTATTTTGGACAATTTAACTGAATTTAGTTTTTATTTATTTATTTTTGACAATTTAATCAAATTTGGTTTTTTTATTATTTATTTATTTTTGGCCAGTTTAATTTAGGTTTTTTTATTATTTATTTTGGACAGTTTAATTTAAAAAAATGTTGGGTTTTTTTGGACAATTTAATTTAGTTTATTTATTTATTTATTTTGGACAATTTGTTAAAAACAATTTTATTATTTATTTATTTATTTATTTTGGACAGTTTAATTAAAACGTTATTAATATTAAAAAAAATAAATAAAAAATTCGGACGTGTGGGCACAAATGAAATGATTCAAAACGACACCAACAAAAATAAATAAAAACACACAAAACAAATAAACGGAGCAAAGCCAAACAAAAAGTCAATAAAATAATAACGCTCCAACAATGACGAGGATAATTTTTGAATTTTTTACGTTAACGATGCTCATGTGAGACGTTCAAGTGCATCACGTTACTCCGGCCTTTCTTATTTTTCTTTCAGTTCGTTATAAATGTGGTGGGTGTGGCTTATATCCGGGCGCATATTGTAGACGTGTGGCGTCAGATCGTCGGTAGAAGCAGGGCGCTGACGTTGTGGTGTGTCTCCCTCCGCCCAGCTCCGGCCGTGGCGAGCCCCCCTCCACCTGCTGGCGGCGCACGCCTCCGCCTCGGCGTCGCTCCCCACCAAGCGGCAGAACGGCGACCAGCTGGCCGGCGAGCAGCCGGACGCCAAGCGCGGCAAATCAGGGGAGGAGGCCCCGCCCCCGCCGGCGGCGGACTCGGACTCGTCGGCAGCTAACGACCAAGACGGCCACCCCAAGTAGTCTGTCCACCCCCACCCCCCCCCCCGACCCTCCACCCACCCCCACCCCCTCCACCCCCAACGTCACAGTTTCACCCCCTCCTCTTCCACGCCATCTCCTTCCCCACGACCCCCGACGTGCCAAACGGAGACTTTTCTTTCTCACTTTGTTTCAAAGCATCAACCGGAGGGGAAAAAAAATACGAGTTGTCCCCCCCCCACCCATTCCCCCTCCCCCCATCCCCCCCGCCGCCGCCCCCCCCCTCCTCCTCCTCCTCCTCCTCCTCCTCCTCTGTGAGCCGCTGAAACGGGAGAGTGACTGAAGCAACGACCACGGGAAGCCTTAACCACCCCCACCAGGCGCCGACCTTTGACCTCAGGCCTTCCGCCTGGGCTCGGGCTGGACGCCGCCTTTCCGTCGCATCTACCTCGGAGCAGACCGGAGAGTCCGGCGGCCGTCCGGACGGCGGCTTCCTGGAAGCGAGCGCCACGGTTAGATACGTTCAGTTTTGTTGTTTTTTTTTTTGTTGTTGTTTTTGTTTTTTTTGTTGTTTTTTTTTTTTAATAAGAATTGACAGAAAATCCTGGAAATTCCACAAAAAAAAAAGGGATCAACTCGGAGCCGATATTCCTGAAACTCTGGCAGCTAGCTAGCCTCTCGCGATACGGACCTTCCTTCGCCGTACGGAAACACGCAGGATTTTGTTGTCGGAGCATAGGATTTTTTTGTTTTTTCAAGTATTTTTCATGGATCTAGATCATTTAATTCAAGGAAGCGTTTAAATCTTTGAGGTCGGTGACATTTCGGTGAAGAAGACGTTGAATCCTTACGGCGCCATCGTAGCTGCAGAAAAGACGCGCGTGCGTCTGGAACTATTTGAACGTTGATCTTTGTGAGTCTGTCGTGTTTGTTGGCGCGTTTTTTTTTTTATTTGTGCGTACACAAGTCTGAGTCGTTGTATAGTTTGTTTTGTGTGCGTGTGCCTGCGGGGACACGTCTCCGTCTTCACCTCAAGTCCTGCTGGCGGACGTTTTATCGGGTCGGGTTCTGTTTGCCCTCCGTCTTGACTCACAGGCTCACGGGTCCCTCCAACGTCACCGTTGTAATCACAGAGTGTTTTAAAGGTTCTGTACAGAGGCAGTTCAGTTCCATTGTTGCAATGGCTGAACTTCACCACAGGTTTGAGTTCTAACATTTCTTTAAGGAGGCATAGACTGAAAGAAACGCAGCCTGAGAGAGCGAAGCCCACAAGACTGTAAGAAGGGCAAAGGAAACCCAGAGTTTCAGATAAATCCCTGGGTGTTCGGGTCCTTGTAGAGTTTACGCACAACAAATTTGACGTGCCTATCGTGAACATCTTTGCCTGAACCGTCATACAGATGTTTATCTCAGGCCCTCAGTCAAGACTTTCAGGCTCACTGACTTTAAAACATTATTCAGCTCCTGTGGTGTTGACTCTGTAAACCCTGAGCTCTATGACGACGCTACTTTTCTGAATTCTCCAAACACAAATAAACGTAAGACTTTTAAGACATTTAAGGGTCCTTTGGGTGCCGAAAATCATAAATTCCGGTGTCTGTTCTCACTGTTGACGACCTGTAAACGTCTCGGTTGTAACCTCAGGTGATGAGCGATGCCTCGGTAACTCAGGATTTAATGACCTTCGCCAGGCTCTGCAGGTTTACTTTTTTCCGCGCCGCCTCATAAAGTTGCTTCAACGTTGAGGTTGTAAACTCCACAACTCGGGAGACGGGCAGACCAAAGGGGGCGCAGCCTGGAAACCTTGCACTTGCAAGTCACTGCTGAGCACAAGCAAGACCCAGAGTCACTAGAAGACGTTTACAGATCCACAAAACGAATTACTCGCACACGTGCAGTGTGACGTCGTGGCAGACGTGAGCCAGCCAGTCAGTACTGAGGGCAAAGAAAACCCTGGGTTCCAAGTTGTTTGCGAGTCGTCCTTGTGAGCAAAGCTCATTAGTCCCACACCCGTATTGTGTCTGGGCCGACCTTCAAGGACAAAGCAAATGTCCTCAAGACAAACCTCTCTCCCCGAGGGGTGGAGTTTAAAACCCTCATTTTGGACTGACAGGCTAATTTTCCCCAGCCTTGTCGTGTTGCGATCCTGTGGTGTTCAATCTCTGAGCTCTTCGACGGGGTGATGAAGCCCGTGTAGTACTGGCATTTTACAGAGTGAGCCTGCCAGTCTGTGTTGAGGGCAAAGTAATACCAAGACTAGGCCTGATTTCACAGCAATGAGACATTTACAGGTCCTTGCATGTAAAACTAATGAGGCACCCTATAATATTTTGACGTGTGCGTGACCTATACATGTCATTATTTCCCCACACAAACCACTTCTTCTCATCAAAGAGAGGTGGGCTTTTTTTTACCCTCATTTTAGACTGACAGGCTCTCATTTTAGGTCTCGTGGGGTTGAGATCTGTCATGCGTCTCTCATCTCAGAGCTCAGCCTCACGGTGCTCAGCGCTTTCAGTGCAGGGAACGTGATGGAGATTTAAGGCGTCAGCCTGCCAGTCCGTGTTGAGGGCAAAGAAAACCCAACCCTAAAGAATCTGGTATAACGGCAGCCTGAGGTGAAGGTAAAGACGGAGGCGTTTACATATCCCTGTAAGTAATCAGATTACACTGTTTATCACAAATACAAACTAACACACGCACTGAAATTGTGACACACACACACACACACAACTGTGTACGCACAAATGGAACTACACACCATACATCTTTTATAGACTCACAAACGTCCTTCCACATCCACAGGAGTCGTCATGCTTCTGTAACGGCCCCAACAAATTTAACCTTTTTTTTTTTTTTTTTTTTTTATGTGTGTGTGTGTGTGTTGGGTGAAACGGTGTAATAGTTCTCTGTAAACGTTTTGTTTTCATCTCAGCTCTTCCTCCTCCTCCTCTTCCTCCTCGTTGGGACATATCCACGCCGCTTCGTTTAAGCCGACATATTTTTTAATACTTGCACAGATAACCGATATAAAGCATATGAAATCTCCACGTGTCGTTCCAGATGTTGACCTTTGCATGTAACGGAGAAAACTGTCAAATTGAGCCCCGGGAAGATGGAAAGAAAAGAAAAAAGAAAAACCTGCTTTGTCCAAAACCAGACCTGCACTTGATTAAATGTTTGTTTTTCATCCTCCTCAATCACTTTTGATTTTGTTCTCCTCCTCCTCCTCCTCCTCCTCCTCCTCCTCCTCCTCCTCCTGGCTGTGTTGACGTCGTGGTGCTGGCAGACTCCCTCCCTCTTTCTACACACACACACGCCTTTGCTTGATTATTTTGATCTGGCAGGTTCTTTTTTTTTTATTATTATTATTTTTGTTGTTGTTTTTCTGATTGTACACCTTCCAAACAAATAGTAAAAGAAAAAAAAAACATGTCTGTTTGTTCTGCTTAAGTGGAGAAATGCTTTTTTTAATAAATTAATTTAAAGTCCTCGTTTTCCCCCGTATCGTTTTGGTCCGTACTGTTGTGACTTGCCTTTTTGTTTTCCCCTATTTCAGTTTTTTTTTTTTTTTTTTTTTTTTTTTTTTACATTTCTGGGTGTTGTTTCCATTCCTCTCCACACGGGGGCGGTATAGGGCACGTTTTAAAAGACAGTGCGAGTTTAATTTTGAGTGCAGCGCTACGACCTGAACTGACCTCCCGAGTGCGACGCCGGAGTTCAGACGCTTCCGTCGCCTCCCGGGAAGCAACGAGGACAAGAGAAAGAAAAACGTGTGAAACGGAAACCTTCAGAGACGGTTCCTGCAGAAAAAGATGCATGAAACCTGAAAATAAAGATCTGAGAAGATGAAGAATAAACGTGTGAACAAGCAAACAATCTTTTTTTTTTTTTTAAAGCACTTGGAAAGTTCTTTTTTTTTTTTTTTTTTTTCATGAGTGGAAGAAAAGAGGAAATAAAGTCAAAAGAAACCAAGAAAAGAGTTTGTGGATTTAATAATTAAAGACTCACCTTGAAATCCCAGTTTTAGCTTCAAATCCATTTGATAATCTGATGTTAGAGGAAGATGCGCTATAATCTGGTGTTAGATGAGGAAGATGCTCTATAATCTGGTGTTAGGGGTGAAATATGCTCTATAATCTGATGTTAGAGGAGGAAGATGCTCTATAATCTGGTGTTAGAGGTGAAAGACGCTCTATAATCTGGATGTTAGAGGGAGATGCTCTAAAATCTGATGTTAGAGGAGGAAGATGCTCTATAATCTGGGTGTTAAAGGAGGAAGATGTTCTATAATCTGATGTTGGAGGAGGAAGATGCTCTATAATCTGATGTTAGATTATGAAGATGCTCTATAGTCTGGTGTTAGAGGAGGAAGATGCTCTATAATCTGGTGTTAGACGAGGAAGATGCTCTATAATCTGATGTTGGAGGAGGAAGATGCTCTATAATCTGGTGTTGGAGGAGGAAGATGCTCTATAATTTAGATGTTAGAGGAGGAAGATGCTCTATAATCTGATGTTAGAGGAGGAAGATGCTCTATAATCTGGTATTAAAGGAGGAAGATGTTCTATAATCTGATGTTAGAGGAGGAAGATGCTCTATAATCTGGTATTAAAGGAGGAAGATGTTCTATAATCTGATGTTAGAGGAGGAAGATGCTCTGTAATCTGATGTTAGAGGAGGAAGATGCTCTATAATCTGATGTTAGAAGGGAAGATGCTCTATAATCTGATGTTAGAGGAGGAAGATGCTCTATAATATGATAGAGGCGGAAGATGCTCTATAATCTGGTGTTAGAGGAGGAATATGCTCTATAATCTGGTGTTAGAGGAGGAAGATGCTCTATAATCTGGGCGATAGCTGATGTAATGAAGCTCTACATTCTAGAAAGCTTTTATTTTGGTTTAAATATGAATACGTTTCAAACTTGGACGTCTCAGACTCGTCCTGTGGTCCTAAAAGGAACCACAAGGGGGCCCCGGACCCCAGATTGCAGCCCTCCGCTGTGTAATCTGGGAGCGTCAATGAGGAGCCAGAGGAGATTGAGTCCCAACTCAGAGAGAAGCTCTGGAGTGTTTGTGGAGGAACCGGCGGTCCTGAAACAATGGTGCTCTGGACGCCCTGCGGAGCGACAACATTCCTGCTTTGTGTCGGAGGAGCTCAATAAAAACTGGAGCTTACACACACACACACACACACACACACACACACACACACACACACACACACACACACACACACACACACACACACAAAGTGTGTTTCAGATGTTTCTTCTCAGGAAAAAGAATAAAAAAAGATGTCTTCCTCTCCTGTTCACATGGTGACCACATGATGGCAGTGACGAGCAAAGCATGTGTGCACGGATACACACACACACACACACACACACACACACACACACACACACACACACACACACACACACACACACACACAGTGCATAGAGTCTTTGCAGGCTCACCTGACTCGCCCCCTCCAGTCTCAGTTGAAATTAATGACAGAAAATTGTGCAGTTTATTTGTTATTTGTTTTAATGGGACGACAGAACTAAACCTGATGTGCTGAAGGTTCCAGATCCAGTCCCGGGGGTTTAGGTGACGTTGCTTCCTCCTTGCAAAGTGAATAAACTTACTCTGTTTTTGTTTTGTTTTTTACATTCTCTTCTTTTCCCATCAATTAAACTCACGTAAAGTGCATGTTTTATATCCTTTCCATCGGCCTCATTTTCAAGAACCTTTTTGCTGAGAATGCAGAGGATATAAATCCTGTAAAACTTCAGGGCAGCCATGTTCTTAGTCGTTCACCTTCTACACACAACGATCTTCCTCCACTCAGACACGACCACTGCACTCAGGCATAGTGAGTCTTTTATTTGCTTGTGTCACTCAGGTGGGCCTCTCAGGTTACTGGGTCTTTTTTTTGTTTTTGTTTTTTTCCTATTAAAAAAAAAGACATTTTTAAATACATTACAGTCATTCCAATGTGCTTTTATAGAGAACATAGAAAAGCCCAACATATCCACATGAGCAAGCAGGTGAGTTTGTGACTGGAAAGGAAAAACTCCCAACAGGAGAAACTTTGTAGAAACCAGAGTCAGAGGTGGAGGAAGTCTGAGGACCGGTTGGGGTGAAAGGATGGAGGAGAGGAGAGGAAAGGAGGGGAAAGACTGGGTGGGGAGATACATACAATACCCTTGTTAGTGCTACATAATTTTTTTTTCCCATTATAATACAATAATCACAGTGATCTGAATATTTTCCAACTGCCATGAGATTAAACCAGCCTGAGCAACAACAGAGCAAAAACCAAAATAATCACAACAATGATAGCAAAGACAAAGACAAAAGGACACAAAATAAAGAACAAAACAAACAAACAAACAAACAAACAAAAACAAAACAAAAAACAACAACAACATGATTTTGATCATTGACAGAACAATAGCAGAAAATAAGAAAAATCAGCAGTAAATCTCATCAATGAGGAGTGGAAGTGTGTGTGTGTGTGTGTGTGTGTGTGTGTGTGTGTGTGTGTGTGTGTGTGTGTGTGTGTGTGTGTGTGTGTGTGTGTGTGTGTGTGTGTGTGTGTGTGTGTGTGTGTGTGTGTGTGTGTGTGTGTGTGGTTTGTCCTCTGGATGTGAATGGAACTGTTGTGGGGGGGCCCGCAGTACCACCCCAGGGGCCGAGGCCACCAGGGCCGGACGCCGCCACTCCGGCACCCAGCGGCCCCCCCCGGACCCGGGGAGGTCCCCGACAAACCCCCCCCCCCGGAGAGCCACGTTACTGTGGGTCTAAACGACTGACATCTCATCGGTGTCGCCGAGCGCCGCTGCAATGACAGTTTTCCATTTTCGTCTGGAAACGTGTAAAGCAGAGGGTTTCCATCTCGTCCTAACATCTGGAGAAAAGCGGCTTCAGCCAAAGCTGTAAAGCAAAGCTGGGTGTGACGCCGCTGCAGCAGGAGGCTCACAGGCTGGACTCACCTCCTGGTGCAGCTTCGGCGTCTGGCCCGGGGAGAAAGCCCGACGCCACCGACTCATCCTGTTCAACCAAGAGGTGCAAACGGAGGGGTCCTCTGGAACACGGCTCCTTTGTGTTTAGCTTGTGGCCAACATGAGACACTGCTGCTGGTTTCATCGTATTGCGTTGGCGTCTTCGCCGGAGGGGAACTGGGCCAATCGCAGCGACAGAGTCCCGACCTGGAGCCACAGCCAGCATCATGGCCGCCCCCAAACTGCAGCTTTTGTCCTGCAGCACAACCTGTGATGTCGTCACATTCCACTTCACTGTAACCACAGTCAGAGTAATGTGATTACATTACACCGCAGCTGGCAATGGCGTGTTGTTTTAGCTAAATCGCTTCTTGGTTATTTGTGTCTTAAATAACACACACATCTCTACAAACACAACTGCAATGTGACAATTTGAAAAATAAAAAAATACCTACCTTTTAAATTATTCCTGTAGCACTTTGAGATATATATATATATGTGTGTGTGTGTGCGTGTGTGTGTGTGTGTGTGTGTGTGTATATACAACATCACCCACTGGTGGACCAACATGAAAACAACATTGTTTTCCTGCTGTTGCCATGGAAACGGACCCTCCTTTTCGCAGCATGCATTACGAACAAAACTTGTCTAAAGAGAAAACGAAACAACGCATTTAAATTGATTTACATCATAAATAGACGTAACTCTTTTGATTCTACGACCAGGCTGCAAGGAAGCTGGTGCCAAATTACAGTCCCTTGACGCTTCACGCTACAAAAAAAGGAGCGTTGAAGGGAAGAAAAGCTGTGAGAGGAAGGAAAACGTGCATAAAAGAAAAAAAGGCCACGACAAAATGCTCCTGAGATGATGATGATGATGATGATGAAAAAAACGAACTGAAACGAACGCACTCGTTCCCCTCATTGACCTCGTCCTTTCATTTCCTCGTCCCGCAGCTCTATTCTTTCTTCTCTGCCGGCTGCAGTCGTCTGGAGAGCCTCCTGCAGCCCAGCGCCGGTTATGAAACCAGGGGAGCAACGGGAGGGGGAGCAACGGGAGGGGGAGCAGCGGGAGGGGGAGCAGCGGCAGGGGGAGCCGTGGTCACGGTTACCTGCTCTTACCTGCTTCCTGCTGCGACACGTGAGCCGCCGACTCTCACCTGATCTGCTCTCTCTGCTGGGTTCTGCCAGTGTTACCCCGTAATACAGTGTTTTTCAACCACTGTGCCGCGGCACACTGGTATTTCCGCGAGATATCGTCAGGTGAGCCGTGGGAAATTATCCAATTTCACATTTTTTCTCAAAAGCATTTGCTCTCACGCCGTCAGCTGTGAGAGCAGTGTGCAGAGTAATCATGTATAAATACTGTAGTGAGCACTGAGGAAGAATTGCTCTGAGTCTAGATTCTTTTCTGCCAACTGTTCTCCAGAGGCTTTTATTTTGACATGGACTCACCCAACTGGAGCTTCATAACAGGACGACACTCCACACAACACATTTCTCACTCCTGGTTGCGCACCAACATCCAACAAACCAAACTAGAGGAAATAATGAACTCTCTGAACCGAGGAACAAAAACACAACACAAGCACAAATCAACACACAACAACCCCAACAATAACCCTCCATAACCTCCGGCAACACATAACTTGAACTCCCATCATGCCCTGCAGCGACCAACTCCGTGATGCTACAATACTCTTCACCACTAGAGGGCAGCACATAACTTTGCCGGTGAAATGTAAAGTGACAGACGTCAGTGTGGTTCATCTCCACCTCCTGCTACCATCTTGTATCAAAGTACTGTGTCAGTGACAGTGATGGAGAAGTTTTAGAAAAGGAAGAATGTGAACCAGGATCTCAGCTCTTCATCCATCAGGTCCAGGTTTCACACTGAGGGAGTCACTATTAAAAAAACACATTGGGAAATACTTTTTTTCTGTATTTATTTGATTCCTGTTGATAAAACTTTGATGAGAAAGACTTTATATTGTTAATAGAGGCTACAGAGTTTCACATTTTAACATTTCCGGGTGGTGGTGGTGGTGGTGGTGGTGGTGGTGGTGGTGCTGGTGCTGGTGGTGTGCCTCCAGAGTTTTACAAAGACAAAAGTGTGTCTCGGCTCAAAAAGGTTGAAAAACACTGGTGTAATACACACTATTTTATGTATTATTATCATTTCAGTTTCTGTTTCTTTTCTCTGTTTTGGGCACGTAATGATCAGTAAAAGTAAAACATTTGAACACGGATCAAGACAATTAAACCTACTTTGGGAGTCATGTTTAAAAAAGTATTTATTTTTGTACATAATAACCCCTCTGATTGCTTTCAGACTAAATTGATCTGTAAGATGTCATCAAATTGGATTTATGCAAGTGCATCATATATGTTTGCATGTGATAGTGTGTCAAAATCATGGCTGAGCGAGTAGAAGATTGTGTTTTATTAACGTTTGAATCATTTGAAGTCTGACAGCTTCAAACTGTCCCAACATCCTGAATAAACCTTTTTCACCAAAATTATTCCAAATAATTATTTTCATGTAACTGTAGCCAAATAAGAATATTTTGTTAATGTTGGAAAGACGTTTCTCTGAAACGAAAGCATCAATTGGTGGTTTTAATTGGCTTTAAGTTGAACCCAGCAAACATTAGAACAATGTGAAGGTCTGCAACGCTTCGGCTGTGGCTCCATCAACCTCCCACAAGATCTTACCGAAATAAACATTTGATCTTGTTTTTATTTTATTTACACACACTGAGTCATTTTCAGGAGGATCGTTGGGGGAAAGGGCTTTAAAAATAGCTAAAAATAACTCAAACCACAAGAAATATGGGGAGAAAAACAGTTTTAAAAGAAATAAACCCTGAAATTGCTGCTTTAAAAAGAGAGAGGGAAATTTTTAAAACATCTAAAATATCAAAACTGTCTGGAAAATGTCATGAAATGTCTTCCTCAATTGTAATTGAAACAAAAGTGTTTATATATCGTGGCTTTATCTTTGGAACCTTAAGAGACATTTTAACGGTGTTTTTTAAAAGTGTGTTTTTTGGTTCAGACTCCTGAGTGGCGCCCGTTTCCATGACAACGTTTCAAGTGGTGACGCAATGTTTCTGTTTCGGAAACATTTGACGTTTACGCGGAAATGGCAGAACCACCAAAAACCGTTCTCAAAGAGTTTCCAGCGACTCCGTTGTCGTGACAACGAACTCCAAAATGCACGGAAAGTTTTTCCCTCTTCGCTCCAAATGGGAGCTGCTGACTGGATGAAAGTCCAACTGTCCGTGACCAGGATGAGGAAAACGTACCAGATGTTTGGAGGCTTGGTATTCCGTAGAGTGCAGACCTTTGCCGTCTCCATGGCAACCAAAGGATTACAAGGTAAATGATCCAGCACTCCACTTCTTCCATCATCTGTCCTGGTCGTTTGAATTTCTTCATGTTGTCACTGTTTGATTCTGATGTTCACGTTTTACAATTTCCGTGTGACCCCCACCCCCACCCGACCTTTGACCCCCAGCCACTAACCAGGGTGATGACATCACTGCCTCATGTGACCTATCAGAGGATAGAGAGTTGAGAACAGGACATTTTAGTGTGAAGTTATGAACTAAAACAAGCTGCTGTGATGAAATGACCTGCGTCTGTGTGACCGATGTGAATATTCAGTCAATTGTATTTTGTTTTTTGTGTCGGTGTGTTTTAAAGAAAGAGTTTTATATTCTTCGTGCTGTTTTTCAATGACGTAAACGTTCAATGGAATTAGAGTCATGAAATATGAGGAAAAGAAAATAACGTGATTGAGAAGGAGGAAAAGGATGAATGAAGGAAGGAAGGAGGAAAGGGAGGAAGGAAGGAAGAAAGGAAGGAAAGAAGGAAGGAAGGGAGGAAGGAAGGAAGAAAGGAATGAAAGAAGGAAGGAAGGAAGAAAGGAAGGAAAGAAGGAGGGAAGGAAGGAAGGAAGGAAGGAGGGAAGGAAGGGAACTGACCATGTTCTGATGTTAAACAAGTTGTTGACCTT
>NC_137665.1:20778239-20803239 GCF_963422515.1 Blennius ocellaris | reverse complement strand
CAGCCAGTCAGTCAGTCAGTCTAAGGCTCAGCTGGTTGATCAGCTTCACACCGAAGGTAAACGTGAAACACACAACAGGGTAAAGACCAGTGTGGGGTCTGACATCCTGACAGCCAATCAGAGGCGAGTGTGAGTAATGGCAATCAGAAGGCGGCCCTGATATTATCCTCCGCGGCTCCACCGGCTGCCTTCACTGCGCCGGCACAGCTGCGGGTGAACACATGACTTACACAACCGCCGACACGCCAACATGTGACCCGCGGCCGCTCGCCGCCGCAAGCGGCTCTGATCGTCACGCCGCGAGACGGCGGCTCCTGCGGCCTCACTCACGTCGTCTTCACTCCTTCACTCCTCTGCTTCGGGTTCTGCAATCCGTCGACGTGCCTTCATAAACACCGGCTCACTCCTGGAAATACACCTTTAATCACTCTCTCCTGTTGGGACTGTCTGGAGAATCAACACAGACCTTTATGGTTCTGATTCTATCACATGTTGACTGAACTGTCTGCTGTCTCTCTGTCTAATGTCTATAATCTGAGGTTAGAGGAGGAAGATGCTCTATAATCTGATGTTAGAGGAGGAAGATGATCTATAATCTGAGGTTAGAGGAGGAAGATGCTCTATAATCTGATGTTAGAGGAGGAAGATGCTCTATAATCTGATGTTAGATGAGGAAGATGCTCTATAATCTGAGGTTAGAGGAGGAAGATGCTCTATAATCTGATGTTAGAGGAGGAAGATGCTTTATAATCTGGTGTTAGAGGAGGACGATGCTCTGTAATCTGATGTTAGAGGAGGAAGATGCTCTATAATCTGATGTTAGGGGAGGAATGTGCTCTATAATCTGATGTTAGAGGAGGAAGGTGCTCTATAATCTGATGTTAGAGGAGGAAGATGCTCTATAATCTGATGTTAGTGGAGGAAGATGCTCTATAATCTGATGTTAGAGGAGGAAGATGATCTATAATCTGAGGTTAGAGGAGGAAGATGCTCTATAATCTGATGTTAGAGGAGGAAGATGCTCTATAATCTGATGTTAGATGAGGAAGATGCTCTATAATCTGAGGTTAGAGGAGGAAGATGCTCTATAATCTGATGTTAGAGGAGGAAGATGCTTTATAATCTGGTGTTAGAGGAGGACGATGCTCTATAATCTGATGTTAGAGGAGGAAGATGCTCTATAATCTGATGTTAGGGGAGGAATGTGCTCTATAATCTGGATGTTAGAGGAGGAAGATGCTCTATGATCTGGTGTTAGAGGAGGAAGATGCTCTATAATCTGATGTTAGATGAGGAAGATGCTCTATAATCTGGTATTAGAGGAGGAAGATGCTCTATAATCTGGTGTTAGAGGGGGAATATGCTCTATAATCTGATGTTAGAGGAGGAATATGCTCTATAATCTGAGGTTAGAGGGGGAAGATGCTCTATAATCTGATGTTAGATGAGGAAGATGCTCTATAATCTGGTATTAGAGGAGGAAGATGCTCTATGATCTGGTGTTAGAGGAGGAAGATGCTCTATAATCTGATGTTAGATGAGGAAGATGCTCTATAATCTGGTATTAGATGAGGAAGATGCTCTATAATCTTATGTTAGAGGAGGAAGATGCTCTATAATCTGATGTTAGAGGAGGAAGATGCTCTATAATCTGATGTTAGAGGAGGGAGATGCTCTATAATCTGGATGTTAGAGGAGGAAGATGCTCTATAATCTGGTGTTAGATGAGGAAGATGCTCTATAATCTGATGAAAGAGGAGGAAGATGCTCTATAATCTGATGTTAGATGAGGAAGATGCTCTATAATCTGGTGTTAGAGGAGGAAGATGCTCTATAATCTTATGTTAGAGGAGGAAGATGTCTATAATCTGATGTTAGAGGAGGAAGATGCTCTATAATCTGATGTTAGAGGAGGGAGGTGCTCTATAATCTGGATGTTAGAGGAGGAAGATGCTCTATAATCTGGTGTTAGAGGAGGAAGATGCTCTATAATCTGATGTTAGAGGAGGAAGATGCTCTATAATCTGGTGTTAGAGGAGGAAGATGCTCTATAATCTGGATGTTCTCTCTGAACCAATGAGAAAAGAAAGAAGCGTCTATAAACCAGATGAACCACCAACCTGCAGACAGACGTTACAAAAAGGAAACCAACGCTAATCACGGCCATTTTGGCTCCACGCTACCGCTAATGGAACATTTCTAAATCTAATTGTGTCTTTGTTAATTTGAGGCCTCCTCCGATAATCCCGAGTGGATTATGTGCTCTGGCTCATGAGCGTCTTCCCCAAACTCCCCAGCATCTTTAAGTGTGCTGGAGGTCAAAGGTCAAGGCTTCCCCGTTAATCCGTCCTTCGGTCCAAGATAGCAGCTAATCTGCCCAGAGTGGACTGGGACTACTGAATCAACTGAGAGTTTTAAAGTGTAAACCTCCGGCAGGATCATGAACAGCTGATCTCCCTCTCCCAAACTGGCTGACTCACGTCGCCGCTGGCGGAGCGGTTCCG
Source organism: Blennius ocellaris (assembly GCF_963422515.1). Taxonomy (NCBI): domain Eukaryota; kingdom Metazoa; phylum Chordata; class Actinopteri; order Blenniiformes; family Blenniidae; genus Blennius; species Blennius ocellaris. The sequence continues at coordinate 20,800,735 of NC_137665.1, read as the reverse complement.
TCGCCGTGACGCCCGGCTCCAGTACGTCGTCGTGGAGCGGTGGAGCGGTGACGCCGGGACGCCGGTCGCCACCAACCCCCGCTCTGCCCTGCACCGGTCTATTTTTACTCCCGTCCCAGTGACTGTGCTTCTGCACCGGGGGACCGGCAGAGCGCTGACATCATGTCCTACATTCCCCTCTGGGGTAGTTACACCCAGCCCCGCCCCTCCCTACACGCAGAACACGCGCTGTGCGTAGGGCCCCGCGATCCATGGGGGGCCACATTTTGCGCAAGTGAATTGAATTTCCCTCGGGATCAATAAAGTGTCATCATTCTCTGCAAATGCGCAAAGGATGCGCGTGCATTTTGCCGAGAGGCGCGTAGAACACCGCCACCAAGTCAGCCCGAGGCAGGAGAGAGAGAGAGAGAGAGAGAGAGAGAGAGAGAAAAGAGACGCAATGATTGAAAGCGCGAAGCGTCACCATCTGACCAATCAGCGGTCAGACGGGCCGGCAGGCAGTTGTTTCCAGGTAGAGAGTAGAGAGAGAGTAGAGAGAGAGTAGAGAGAGAGTAGAGAGAGAGTAGAGAGAGAGAGAGAGAGAGAGAGAGAGAGAGAGAGAGAGAGAGAGAGAGAGAGAGAGAGAGAGACGGCTTCCAAACGTTAATACGATTCGTGAGTTAGCAAAAGAAAGAAAAAGTCCAAACAGTCAGAGGCTCGTGATTCACTTGAAGGTGGGATGTTGTTGAAATAAAAAAGAAAAAACTTTGTGGCATCTGTAAAGTTCTTGTTCCACTTTTGATCTACAAAGTTCTTGTTCCACTGTTGATAGAGGCTGTTCATTTGATTCGTTCGTAATTGCAATTTATTGTTATTATTATTATTATTATTATTATTATTATTATTATTATTATTATTATTATTATGTTATTGGAAGGGGGGGCCCCAAAATAAAATCCTACTTAGGGCCCCCACTTGGCCAGGGCCCTGGTTACACCTCCAGTGTGGCCTTTAGAGGGCGCCATCGTTCCCGTGCTCCATCTGCTGAGCGTGTGCAAAGCGCTTATTCACACCGGCTGTGGTGAGCATGACCAGCGGCAGGGCTTTCGTCCAGTCGGCGCCTTTTCAGAAAGTGTCGTTTTTCACCTCGTTTATGAAAACAACAGAACCCGGGAACTTCTGAAAAGTTTCCCCGTGGCAGCCATTTCCGAAAACGTTTCGTTGTCACGTAAACGGACAGCCAGAGCGCTGAGCTTTTTGGCGTTTTTTCGCTGGAAATCGTTGCCGTAGCAACGTGGCCTCAACCTAAAAATAGCGGGGACAGCCAGGAAGGGCTGCTCCGTCTGTTTTTAAAAGTTCAATGGAGTAAATCTGGAGGTCAAAGGGCGTCCAGGAGGAACCGCGGGACTCCAGTCGGAGAGGATTTCTCATCGAGTTACTGCCTTAGAAAAAGATAATCTGGATTAATTATTAGTCATTAAAACACTCGTCTGCATTTTAAAAATGTAAAGCAGAGTCAAATATAAAGTGAAAAAAGTAGTTTTTTTTTATTATAATCTAAACTGAACATGTGTTATTTTTAAAAAGGAGTATTTGTGATGATCAGAGTATCCTGGAGACGGTAATCTGGATACTTGCATGTGTTGGCTGCAGAGGTCAGTAGAAGGTAAAAGTTTAACTGGGTTGTACTCTGTGTTTCAACCTGCTGCGTTTACTGTCAGGAGGAGGAGGAGGAAGAGGAGGAGGAGGAGGAGGAGGAGGAGGAGGAGGAGGAGGAGGAGGAGGAAGAGGAGGAGGAGGAGGAGGAGGAGGAGGAAGCTTTACAACCTGCAAAACCAGAAGTATTTTTCATTATATCACAAATCTGGTTTTAATTTCCTTAAAAACAGCAGGTCAACAGTCATCAAATAAATAAAAATAAATAAATAAATCAAATAAACCTGGTGAATCTTCAATTAAATGCTGAATATAAAAATGTAAACTCAAGTATACGTATATATAAAAGATACTACAAGTTAAAGTGGCGTCAGTAAAAAAACACAAAGTACACACAAACGATTCCGTAAAATTGTTTTTGCAGGACAGTTTTTCTTTTTATTCTTCCTGTTTTAATTGTATTGTATGATTTTATTATTTTGTTTTATGTCGTGTTTTAAACCAGACTTGTTCGACCACGGTTGTGTGATAGAACATTACACATAAAGATGCCTGGGTCTTGTTTGCAGTACCACTTTTGGCCAGTAGAGGTCTCTTAACTATACAGTTAGTAGTTTTCTTGTCAACTAATAACGTAATTGATACGATATAATCATTTCAGCAGGGTTTTAGTTTTTCAGTCTTTTTATTCCGCTTTTACTTGTATTGTCTAATTCTATTTCTTATTTTCTTTTATGTCTTGTGTAAATCAAACTCCACTGTGATTCAACCATGGATTTGGGAAAAGCATGACGATGTCATGGTGTAGTTTTAAACTCGTTCATTTTTGTGTGTAGTACCACTTTAAGTCAGCAGATGTCTCTTAAGTATTTTTGTAGTTTTCTGTTATTCTTGTCAGTTACTAATAAAATGAAGATAATACACATAAATGACTCTATTAACAATGTAAAAAGAAAGAAAAAGAGAAAATACATATATTCTAAGCACATTTCTCAAACAAACAACGCTCTATATAGCTATTACTTGATCTGGATTACTTTTGTGAACAAATATTATTTCTCTCTGTTAGAAAAACTGACTTTTTGAGCTCCACAAGCTTTGAATATTCTAAAAGGTCACATGATGTAACTTGCAAGTAAGTATAAGAAAAATGACCTGCTTTGAGATACACTTGTGAAAAAAGTACGAGTAATCCAAAAAGTAGCTCTGTTAGACCTGTTACTTACACCCTTGCTCAGTGACAACTACAAACTATTAGTATGAGTAAAAAGAGACATAAGTACCAAAAATGTGCCCTGAATAATAATAGCAATTGTAACTGTAATCCATTACTACCACCCATGCATTGTAGTATCCCATTACTGTAAAATGTGTGAATATGAGTACAATTCATTTCAAATAGCCCAAAACATGGCTTGATTACAGTTGTTTGAGTAATTGTAATCTATTACTTCCACTCTTGCAACATAGCAAAAGTAGCAAACTAGATTAAAAGATGTAAATTGCAGTTAAATATGAGTAAAAAGAGTACTCAACAATCCCCACAAGAGCCGGGTCAGTAAAGTATTTGTGAAGTATTATGATGTCGTGTGTAAAGACTCCTCACTGCCAGTATTTGTAATCGATTACTTGCAGGCCATGATACAGGTGTCGCAGTGTTAATGGACCTGGACCTGCACCTGGACCTGGACCTGGACCTGGACCTGGACCTGGACCTGCACCTGGACCTGGACCTGGACCTGGACCTGGACCTGCACCTGGACCTGGACCTGGACCTGGACCTGGACCTGGACCTGCACCTGGACCTGGACCTGGACCTGGACCTGGACCTGGACCTGCACCTGGACCTGGACCTGGACCTGCACCTGGACCTGGACCTGGACCTGGACCTGGACCTGCACCTGCACCTGGACCTGGACCTGGACCTGGACCTGGACCTGCACCTGGACCTGGACCTGGACCTGGACCTGGACCTGCACCTGGACCTGGACCTGGACCTGGACCTGCACCTGGACCTGGACCTGCACCTGCACCTGGGCCTGGGCCTGGACCTGGACCTGGACCTGCACCTGCACCTGCACCTGGACCTGGACCTGGACCTGGACCTGGACCTGGACCTGCACCTGGACCTGGACCTGCACCTGCACCTGCACCTGGGCCTGGGCCTGGACCTGGACCTGGACCTGCACCTGCACCTGGACCTGGACCTGCACCTGGACCTGGACCTGCACCTGCACCTGGGCCTGGGCCTGGACCTGGACCTGGACCTGCACCTGCACCTGGACCTGGACCTGCACCTGGACCTGGACCTGGACCTGGACCTGGACCTGCACCTGCACCTGCACCTGGACCTGGACCTGCACCTGCGCCTGCGCCTGGGCCTGGGCCTGCACCTGCACCTGGACCTGGACCTGGACCTGGACCTGCACCTGCACCTGCACCTGGACCTGGACCTGGACCTGGACCTGGACCTGGACCTGCACCTGGACCTGGACCTGCACCTGGACCTGCATTGTACCTGCCTCCATGATGACGGAGGGCAGGAGAACGCCTTGGCAACAGCTGGCAGCTCCGCCTGCACACATAAACAACACGTCAACAAGAGGTAGAAAACAGCGGGGGGGGGGGGGGGGGGGGGGGTTGTCACAAGGTGTACACTGCCCTGGTTGATGGTGTGACACATGTGAGGCCCGGTTTCTGTAAACCGCATTCCTCGTACAGGAGGCCTCCGGGATGGGGCCTCTATTGCAGTATTCTTGTGCCTGCCTGTTTTAATCACATTTAGAGTCTCCTGGAAGCCCTGGCTCTGGAGTGACTGCCCCTCCGGATCGGACTCACCCCCCCCTCACATGGCAGACCATGCTCTCAAGGCCGGCTCCTCCCGAGAGCCAATCCGGCGCCCGGCCGTCGCCTGCTGGTCCCACCTCCCCGGTCCGCCTCCCCTATGTACTCCGGTCCACGTCTTCCCTCCAGCTTGTTCCCTTCTTCGAAAGTAGGTCAGTGTTTGCTTTGTATTATTCAGCAACTGGAATGATTGTGCAGTGAGGGTTCTTGACTGTGATCTGGGTGACATGCAGCCGGTCAGGGGTGTGCAGGAGGGGAAGGAAAAAAAAATCAAAACCTACAAGACGACAGCAGCAGCACCGAGAACCCAACATTCTGTTAATGAAGCACTCTGCGGCGGAAAAACAAACGTCACAATCACAGGACACTGGTTAAATCAGTTTTTTTAAATATTTAATATGTGCAAATCTTTACTGTGACTCATAGAGACAGCAAAGACTGCGTACAGGGAGGAGTTGTGGAGTGTTATTGCCACAGGAATGAGGGATTTCCTGACACTTTTTTTGGGGGGGGGGGGGGGGGGGGGATTATTGTGATTCTGACCTCATGGAGGACTGAGACCTTGTTCAGGCCCCTGGTCCTCCTCAGGTCCACCATGCTCTGTACTTTGGTATCGTCACATCTTCTGACTGCCGCCGAGTCGTCAGAACTTCTGTAGAATGTGTGTGTGCAGCAGCAGGGGGAGAGAGAGGGAGAGAGAGAGAGAGAGAGAGAGAGAGAGAGACGGCACCCTGAGGGTCTCAATCACTCCCTCGCCCCAACGGCGCTGAAAATCACTGGAGGAGAAGAACATGGCGGTGGCTGTGGCGGGCGGCCTGGGGCTGCAGGGGTCACGGCACAGCAGGGGGTCGCGAGACGTTTGTGCAGACGAACCCGCGGCGGCGGGTCCGTCTCCTCGCGGCGGCGGCAGATCGAAATGTGTCTGCAGGTTCACACTGACTCCTGATATGAAATGTGCTCCGCTGCTTTGGTGCAATCTGGCCGGCGCTCAGGCTGCAATCCACCTGGAATGCAGGCCGTTACATAACCGGCAGGACTTCAGATGGTCTGTGATTGACGCTTTCCGTAGCGTCTCCGTAGCGGCACGGAGACAGACGCGCCAACGAAGCTGCCGACGGCACATTTTAAGCTCCACTTTTCAATCAATGATCTCATTACCATCTGCTAAATGAAAGCTGTTAATCTCACCCAAAGACTCAATTCACCCAAATAGGGAAGGACAACTGGGTTTGACTCCATCCTGGTTTGAGGATGTCATTGAAGTTCAAGTCCAGTTTGCACAGAAAGCATTTCAAGTGAAAACGCAAAACTTTTTGTTGCACTTATGGGGGTCCGTTTCGCACGACAACCGGGGTCACTTGAACGCAACTTTTTGAAAACCGCTACTGAGATGGAACTTTTAGAACTCAGTCGCCGTGTAAACGGGCAAAAACGGCATTTGTTGAAAACACTTGGGGTCCGTCCATTTACACAGCAATTGTAAGTAGGCTGAAGACGATGTAGTTTTCATGTTGGGCCACTAGTGGGTGCTGTTGGACGAGCAGAACAATGAGCTCTAAACATGAACACCGGGAGAACATGGACATCTTAGTGGACAGACCGCCAAGTGGGATTGTTATTATGTGACTGTCAAAATAAAAGTACTAAGTCCCAGCAGAATATAGACTATATAGGTAGACATGACACCACGAGGAAACATGGTTCTTATTGGCTCTACTGAGCATGTGCAGGAGAACCAGGCTGTGTGACCAGGAGCAAAGTTTCCCCCCTTTTCCTGGGAGCACTTTCAAAATGTTTCACCTTGAGAACAGTTTTCAAAAAGTTGCATTTTCAGTGACTCCGAGCTCCACTGTTGTATAAACAGACCTGAAAGGCAATGAAAGTTTTATATTTTCAGTTTAAATTCTCTTTGTGTAAAAGTTGCCTGGTAGAATGTGAAAGTTCAAGAACGTGTCGGTGAAAATAAAATGGGTTTTTCTTCTCGAATACGTCCTAGTTCTATAATGTTTACAATGTTTACTCAAACAGTGGGATTCCTAAAATACGTAGAAGTCAAGAATGTGTGATGGTTCTAGAACAGGGTTCCCCAATTCCGGGCCTGGAGGTCTGGTGTCCTGCATGTTCTTGGTTTCTCCCAGTTGCAACACACCTGAATACAATAAGGGCCTCGTCACTTGGCTTGTTTACAAGCTTGACGATGACGTCAACATCAGATTGAGGCGTGCAGAAGCTGGGAGAGAGAGAGAACCTGCAGGACACCGGACCTCCAGGCCCGGAATTGGGGAACCATGTTCAAAAACATGTCAAAATCCTAGAATATGTCAACTTTATTTGTGGAAGTTCTTGAACATGTCAGACTCTGTACATGTAACTGTTGAAAACAACTTTGTGGGACTTCCAGAATGTGTTTGGTTCTAAAATCTGAAGATTCTTAAACATCAGACTGTAGTATGAAGAAAATTGGTCATGAAAGCCACACAGGCTGTTTATTGGCAGCCTGATGGAGGTCTGATGGTGGTCTGATGGAGGCCTGATGGTGGTCTGATGGAGGTCTGATGGTGGTCTGATGGAGGTCTGATGGTGGTCTGATGGTGGTCTGATGGCGGTCTGATGGAGGTCTGATGGCGGTCTGATGGTGGTCTGATGGAGGTCTGATGGTGGCCTGATGGAGGTCTGATGGAGGTCTGATGGTGGTCTGATGGAGGTCTGATGGCGGTCTGATGGTGGTCTGATGGAGGTCTGATGGAGGTCTGATGGTGGCCTGATGGAGGTCTGATGGAGGTCTGCGGGGTCGATGGCGTCTTGCCATGTCAGCGCGGCGGTAAAGCGGCGACCCAGATCGGCTCTCAGCGACTCCCACTGGAATGAAGCTGCGACTGAAGACGAATAAACGGAAATCAAACGTATGAATTCCACACCAGCCGCCATTCATCTGCTTCATTTTCTCTCATTTAACATGAAAGTTCTTCAGATTTCCCGCAGCAGCCGTAATGGTTGCCGACGATGTCAGCCATCAGACGCGTTAATGCCAGACACGAAAAGGCCGAATGCCTCCAAACGCAGAGCCTGCGGTTTCCAGACTGAGGCGGCGAGCTGAATAATGACAACGTGTGAGCTGGAATAAATTATCCAGTGTTTCCTGCTGTGGCTCTGATAACCTTTTCCCCATTAACAGATGGACATCGTCTCCACTGATAAAAACCTTTGATTGACTCGCCATGCTGTCATCTTCATCTCTAATCTCACACACACGTGTGTGTGTGTGTGTGTGTGTGTGTGTGTGTGTGTGTGTGTGTGTGTGTGTGTGTGTGTGTGTGTGTGTGTGTGTGTGTGTGTGTGTGTGTGTGTGTGTGTGTGTGTGTGTGTGAGACGAGCGCAAACACCTGACCTGGCAGGTAAGAAGGTGTTGATCTCTGTGAAAAACTCATCAACATGGCGTCATAAACTCTCAGTGTCACGATGAACAACCGTCTGAACGTCCTCCTGGTTCCGTCTGAATGTATTTGATGACATCACAGACCGTGGTGGTGGTGATGAGGGGGGGGGGGGGGGGGGGGGGGGTTACCTCATCTTTTTTCCACAGATGATCATCTTTGCTGTCTTTCACGAGCCGGGGTTTTAGAATTTCCCCACTCTGGGACCCGTGTTCAAAAAAAATCTGTTTTCACACTTCTAAAACCGCCTCGTGTGGACGACAGGCCAGAAACATCTGGTTCAGGTGAACCAGGTTCCTGGTGTGGACGACAGGCCAGAAACATCTGGTTCAGGTGAACCAGGTTCCTGGTGTGGACGACAGGCCAGAAACATCTGGTTCAGGTGAACCAGGTTCCTGGTGTGGACGACAGGCCAGAAACATCTGGTTCAGGTGAACCAGGTTCCTGGTGTGGACGACAGGCCAGAAACATCTGGTTCAGGTGAACCAGGTTCCTGGTGTGGAGGACAGGTCAGAAACATCTGGTTTAGGAGAACCAGGTTCCTGGTTTAGGTGAACCGGGTTCCTGGGTTGGAGGACAGGCCAGAAACATCTGGTTTAGGTGAACCAGGTTCCTGGTTTAGGTGAACCAGGTTCCTGGTGTGGACGACAGGCCGGAAACATCTGGTTCAGGTGAACCAGGTTCCTGGTTTAGGTGAACCAGGTTCCTGGTGTGGACGGACCCTGAGTCTGGAGGGACAAAGACGACATGCAGCCTGCAGCTCAGGTTTAGTATCACTGAGCTATTATCAAGGGGGCAGCCGGGCCGGACCAGACCAGGATTCTGAAGAGACCAGAAACTGCAAGTGAACCTGACCAGGAGTCCTGCTCCGTCTCCCACTGATCCACGTTCAGGAGATCAATTCATCTGATCAGTTTAGTGTGTCAACACACAAAACGATTCAACACTCCACTATGTCCTCACCTTAACAGTCACTCCACAAATAAAACCCTTTTCTTACATAATCCACATTAATCATTTTTGTGTTCAGATTAATTTTTCATTCACATCTGCAGAGATTGAATTTGTGCCAAGTTAACAGTAAAACATAATAAAATCTGAAAATACCTGCAGACTGGAGTAAAATACTTCTCATTATGGTACTGAAGGTACATCAAGTACTGGAGGAAGATGCTCTATAATCTGATGTTAGAGGGGGAAGATGCTCTATAATCTGATGTTAGAGGAGGAAGATGCTCTATAATCTGGATGTTAGAGGAGGAAGATGCTCTATAATCTGATGTTAGAGGAGGGAGACGCTCTATAATCTGATGTTAGAGGAGGAAGATGCTCTATAATCTGATGTTAGAGGAGGAAGGTGATCTATAATCTGATGTTAGAGGAGGAAGATGCTCTATAATCTGATGTTAGAGGAGGAAGGTGATCTATAATCTGATGTTAGAGGAGGAAGATGCTCTATAATCTGATGTCAGAGGAGGAAGGTGCTCTATAATTTGGATGATATTGCTTCGTGAACCTCAGGAAGAATCATCTGAGATAATCCACCAACATGCCGACAGCTCAGAGAAAGAGACACTAACTGCTAATTAAGCATGCTAATGCTACTAGCAGCTCCAGTGGACACAGGCTAAGGCTGATGCTAATGCTACTAGCAGCTCCAGTGGACACAGGCTCAGGCTGATGCTAATGCTACTAGCAGCTCCAGTGGACACAGGCTAAGGCTGATGCTAATGCTACTAGCAGCTCCAGTGGACACAGGCTCAGGCTGATGCTAATGCTACTAGCAGCTCCAGTGGACACAGGCTAAGGCTGATGCTAATGCTACTAGCAGCTCCAGTGGACACAGGCTCAGGCTGATGCTAATGCTACTAGTAGCTCCAGTGGACACAGGCTAAGGCTGATGCTAATGCTACTAGCAGCTCCAGTGGACACAGGCTCAGGCTGATGCTAATGCTACTAGCAGCTCCAGTGGACACAGGCTAAGGCTGATGCTAATGCTACTAGCAGCTCCAGTGGACACAGGCTCAGGCTGATGCTAATGCTACTAGCAGCTCCAGTGGACACAGGCTAAGGCTGATGCTAATGCTACTCAGAGAGGAAACCGTTGGTGTTGTTGACACTGAGTTGTTTTCTGACCAATGAGGTTCTCCTTGGCTAAATTCTCCCACCAGCCCAGTTATGAAACATTTCATAGGAGACAGTAAAACGCTGAGAGGTGACTTTCACTGTATCAGAGAGAAATGTCAGGTATCTGTATTTGGAGCTGGGCCATGTGGAATGTGTTGCCGCTCTCTCTCCTCCATGTTGACCTGCTTCACTTCCTCCAACTCGTCCAACCTGTCCAGCACCTGCTCACCTGGTGCGGCTCGCCTCCTCACCCCTCCGACTCGGCAGAATGTCGTCTTTCACATCTCGTTCCTCCGTCAGCAATTAAAGAAGGACGACGACAGTCGTGTCCCTCATCAGACATCATGCAGGATGAAATTGGTGCAGGAGGGGCGAGTGCATGCAACTGGTCCGTCTTCTGGAACGTTTCACCCAGGGCCAAGTGGGGGCCCTAAGCAGGATTTTATTTCGGGGGCCCCCTTCCAATAACATAATAATAATAATAATAATAATAATAAATTACAATTACTAAGGAATCAAATGAACAGCCTCTATCAACAGTGGAACAATAACTTTACAGATGCACACGTCTGAAAAAACTTTGTGGCATAAACAGTTTATGCCACAAAGTTTTTCTTTTTTATTTCAACAACATTATACCTTCAAGTGAAGCACAAGTCTCTTCTTGTTTGGACTTTTTCTTTCTTTTGCTAGCTCCCGAATCGTATTGACGTTTGAAAGCCGTCTCTCTCTCTCTCTCTCTCTCTCCTCTCTCTCTCTACTCTCTCTCTCTCTCTCTCTCTCTCTCCTCTCTACCTGTAAACAACTGCCTGCCGGCCCGTCTGACCGCTGATTGTTCAGATGGTGACGCTTCGCGCTTTCAATCATTGCGTCTCTTTCTCTCTCTCTCTCTCTCTCTCTCTCTCTCTCTCTCTCTCTCTCTCTCTCTCTCTCTCCTGCCTCAGGCTGACTTGGTGGCGGTGTTCTACGCGCCTCTCGGTAAAATACAGCGCATCCTTTGCGCATTTGCAGAGAATGCTGATACTTTATTGATCCCAAGGGAAATTCAATTCACTTGCGCAAAATGTGGCCCCCCATGGATCGCGGGGCCCTACGCACAGCGCGTGTTCTGCGTGTAGGGACGGGCGGGCCTGGTTTCACCTGTTGTGATGGCTCAACGTGCATTTGTGGGATGAAGAGCGGAGCTGAGGATGACAAACCCCCGACGTGCTTTCATTGGTTCACAGCTTGTTTTGTTGGTTTTGGAGGTGTCGGGCCGAGGAGAGAAGACGACCTCGGGACACGCTCACATAAAGAAACAGATTGTTAAGGTGCCAGCGTGGAAACGCCCAGCCACCTCCGCCTTCACACCCTCTCTTTTATCTGCGTGTTATTTCCTGCATGGGCCCTGAATTAACGTGCCGGCGTGGAAGATTTGCGTGTTAAGCTGCTAATTCATTTGGACTTGTTGTTGTGACAGGAATGTTTTGTCTGCGGTTACATAAGACGGGACTTCGCAGTCGGATGTTTACCGAGAAATATCGTCGGTCTATCCAGAACCAAAGGCGGTGAAAGACCTGCGAATGAGCAGGGAATCGAACCGTGCTTCACGCGCTGCGTTATCGGTGTGCTGGCGCCGGTCCAGCCTGAGTCCTGTTCTGAGGCTGACCAGAAGCTTCCCGGCACCGGCAGGGACCTGGTTCACCTGGTTCTGCCTCCTAATAGGATGAGTTCACCAGCTCCTGCCCACAAACACACTCCTCGAGCTGGACGGCTTAAACACCAGGTTCTCCTACAGGTCGTCCTGGAGGTGCCATCCCACATAGACCATTCCCACATAGACCATTCCCACATAGACCATACCCACATAGACAATTCCCACATCGACGAATCCCTCATCGACAATTCCCACATCGACGAATCCCACATAGACAATTCCCAGATAGACGATTCCCACATAGACGATTCCCACATAGACGATTCCCATATAGACTATTCCCACATAGACGATTCCCACATAGACGATTCCCATATAGACTATTCCCATATAGACTATTCCCACATAGATGATTCCCACATAGACTTTTCCCACATAGACGATTCCCACATAGACGATTCCCACATAGACGATTCCCATATAGACTATTCCCACATAGACGATTCCCACATAGACGATTCCCACATCGACGATTCCCACATAGACGAATCCCACATCGACGATTCCCAGAGCGACGATTCCCAGAGAGGCAATTCCCAGATAGACGATCCCCAGGTAAATAATTCCCAGGTAGACCATTCCCAATTAAACGACAGTGTTTTTATCCTAGAGAGACGATTCCCAAATAGACGATCCCCAGATAGACCATTCCCAGAGAGACGATTCCCAATTAAATGGCAGTGTTTTTTCCCCCCAGATAGACGGTTCCCAGATAGACGATTCCAAATTAGAAGACAATGTTTTTGTCCCAGATAGACGATCCAAGAGAGATGAGTCCCAATTAGAGGACAGTGTTCTTTCCAAGCTAAATGAATCCCAGATAGACAATTCCCAGATAGACGATTCCCAATTAGACAACAGTGGTTTTGTTTTTCCCTGAGCGACGATTCTCAAACAAACAACTAATACGTGAATTATTTGTAACATTTCTGTGACCTTAGATGAATGGTCATATATTTTAACACATAAAGACACACAGTTTAAAATTGCATGTCAGACTAAAAACACATGTTTCATAAAGATACACAAAGTAGCTCAACCAGGAAAGTAAAAATAAATAAAAAGCCAGGAAATAATTTTTATATATTTTTTTTAAATGTATTTATTTATCAAAAAAATGCGAAATAAAACACAAGTCACTCTGGACAATGTCGCATTTATTTGGAAGTGCAATTCATAATTCAATCCGTTAATTAAGCGACAATAAAACGTGTCTTTCGTCCAACATCGGGACCCGGCTTTTGATTTATTTTATTATTCATTTGTTTTTTTCTTCCTCCGCTGCGATTTTCAACTAATGTTGAGCTACTTTTTCAAAGGAACAATGTGCCTTTGTGTGTGAAAACACATTACCATCCATCCGAGGTCGCTGAAATGTTACAAGTAATTCAGTCATTATAATAAGTCGTCTAAATGGGAATCGTCTAACTGGGATGAAACCATCCTGGTGACTGAGGCACTCGCCATTCATCCAGTTACGTAGCTTCGATCAGGGGAAGGTTGGTTGAGGCCTCGTTGACGAGGCAACCATTTCAAGTGAAAATGCAAAAATGTCAGTTTACGCAGTTCTTGTTCGTCGGAGATGAAAGATCAGATGGCGGGAGAATCGTCAGTACAATCTGCGGTCGTGGCTCTAACGTCGCGCCGTGGGCAAAGTTCGCCAGACGGCCATACGGTCGTAGCTGCTGCCGTACAGTGGATGCTAACGTAAAGTGCTAGTAGATGCTAATCGATGCTAACGAGACAAAAGTCCAGGTCCTGTCGTCATGTCACCTCCCAGGTCGTCTTCTCTCCCTCCGAGCCGCGGCAGCGTCCAGATTCTCCTCCTCCTCCATTTGTGGAATTTCTTTCCAAACACATAAACGCCACGACGTTGCGGTTTTGCTCATGTGCATGTTTTGGACATGTTATTGTTCTGCAATGAGGCCTTACACAATCAGTCAACACGATTACGCAACACGCCATTGCGCAACCACTGCGGCTGTTGGTCAGCGTGTGTTGGTGACATGGTCGTCTCGTGTCAGGCTGTTGCTACTCACATTTTTAAAATCCAAATTGTGGGGAAGACGTAAGGTTGTTTTTATTGGAACTTTTTGAAAAAGCTCAGGCTCCGCCTCCATGTAAACAATGGAATCGCTACGTTGGTCGTCACTATAGTTCTGCACATGCTCAGTAGAGCCAGTCAGAATGAAGTTTCCTCCGCGATGTCATGACTCCCAGTACATGTTCTCCTGGGACTTAGTACTTTTATTTTGACAGCCACCGTAATAACAATCCAACTTGGTAGTTTTATTTTGAAAGTCACCGTGACAACAATCCAACTTGGTAGTTTTATTTTGACAGTCACCGTAATAGCAATCCAACTTGGTGGTTTTATTTTGACATTCACCATAATAACAATCCAACTTGGTAGTTTTATTTTGACAGTCACCATAATTACAATCCAACTTGGTGGTTTTATTTTGACAGTCACTGTAATAACAATCCAACTTGGTGGTTTTATTTTGACAGTCACCGTAATAACAATCCAACTTGGTGGTTTTATTTTGACAGTCACCATAATAACAATCCAACTTGGTGGTTTTATTTTGACAGTCACCGTAATAACAATCCAACTTGGTAGTTTTATTTTGACAGTCACTGTAATAACAATCCAACTTGGTAGTTTTATTTTGACAGTCACCGTAATTTCAATCCAACATGGTGGTTTTATTTTGACAGTCACCGTAATAGCAATCCAACTTGGTGGTTTTATTTTGACAGTCACCATAATAACAATCCAACTTGGTAGTTTTATTTTGACAGTCACCATAATAACAACCCAACATGGTGGTTTTATTTTTGACAGTCACTGTAATAACAATCCAACTTGTTGGTTTTATTTTGACAGTCACCATAATAACAATCCAACTTGGTGGTTTTATTTTGACAGTCACTGTAATGACAATCCAACTTGGTGGTTTTATTTTGACAGTCACCCTAATGGCAATCCAACTTGTTGGTTTTATTTTGACAGTCACCGTAATAACAATCCAACTTGTTGGTTTTATTTTGACAGTCACCATAATAACAATCCAACTTGTTGGTTTTATTTTGACAGTCACCATAATAACAATCCAACTTGGTAGTTTTATTTTGACAGTCACCATAATTTCAATCCAACATGGTGGTTTTATTTTGACAGTCACCGTAATGGCAATCCAACTTGTTGGTTTTATTTTGACAGTCACCGTAATAACAATCCAACTTGGTAGTTTTATTTTGACAGTCACCATAATAACAATCCAACTTGGTAGTTTTATTTTGACAATCACCACAATAACTTTATAGTTATAGCGATGGACACTGAATCAAAATAAGTTAAACGAAGATTATTTTCTATTCTATTCTATTCTATTTATTGTATTCGTGTCAGTCTGAGTCCATCAGCTCTTCACACACGTAACAGCATTAATTATTGTTGCTGGCAACCTTGAGAGGGATGCAACTCTCAGCAATCATGCAGGAGTCAACGTCAGAGTCGGGGCCTGCAGAGGACAGAGCCGTGCATGTGTGTGTGTGTGTGTGTGTGTGTGTGTGTGTGTGTGTGTGTGTGTGTGTGTGTGTGTGTGTGTGTGTGTGTGTTCCAAAGGGGGAGCTGGATGCCAGCCAGTCAGACTCGGGCCGGGTGATTCACTCACGCCGCGGCGGCGTTTACAACCGGCGGGCGTTCAGTGACGGTGCGTATGTTCTGTGATACAACGTGACAACAACGCATCCCGGGACGGTGTGAGGAACCTCAGGCCAAACACCGCCAAGACCTGTGACATCTGATCCCCGCACATCTACATGTGATTTGCCAGTGAAAGCAGAACGGTAACCACCTGGATAACTGGAGAACAGAAAGACAATTACAAGACTCTGATGCCAAAGCAGCAGGACGGTTCCTTGTTTTGATCCTAAATGATGCTACACTGAAGCTAAAGGGTCCTATTGTACAGTTTCAACACTTTCACATGTTCTCGTTGGTCCAAAAATCTTTTCTGGCTTTTCCTTGATTTTTCCTTGATTTTTTCCTTTTCCTTGATTTTCCTCTATTGGATCATATGTAACATCATTAGAAGACGAATTTATTTTGAATCTTAAAACTCTTTTAAAGGTTTGGTAAACAGGTCGCGAGAGTTCCGCGTTAAAACCAATCGGTTTTGCTTTTTCACTTCAGAGAGGTTCCGCCTTTACGCAGCAGCCTTTAGAAAACACGTGTCCGTTTCCATGGAAACACCGGAAACGCTGAAAAGGTGTAGTTACCATGGTGGGCCACTAGTGGTCGCTGTTGGTTGTTCATTGTGATGAAAGTACACTCATATACAGGAGAGAACAATACATCCATCCAACCGTCCGCCCGTTCATCAATCCATTGATCCAATCTTCCATCCATCCATCCATCCATCCATCCATCCATCCATCCATCCATCCAGCCAGCCAGCCAGCCAGCCAGCCATCCATCCATCCATCCATCCATCCACCCATCCATCCATCCATCCATCCATCCGTCTGTCCATCCATCCATCCGTCTGTACGTCCATCCATCCATCAATACATCCATCTGTTCATCAATCCATTGATCCACCCATCTGTCCGTCTAGCCATCTATGCACAGGTATAGATTATAGATTATCCATCCATCCATCCATCCATCCATCCATCCATCCATCCATCCATCCATCCATCCAGCCAGCCAGCCAGCCAGCCAGCCATCCATCCATCCATCCAGCCGTCTGTCCATCCATCCGTCCGTCTGTGCGTCCATCCGACCATCCATCCATCCATCCGTCTGTCCATCCATCCATCCGCCAATACATCCATCTGTTCATCAATCCATTGATCCACCCTTCCGTCCGTCCATCCATCCATCTATCCATCCATCCATCCACCCATCCATCCATCATCCATCCATCCATCCGTCCATCCATCCACCCATCCATCCACCCATCCATCCATCCATCTGTCTGTCCATCCATCCGTCTGTACGTACATACGTACGTCCATCCGACCATCCATACATCCATCCATCCGTCAATACATCCATCTGTTCATCAATCCATTGATCCACCCTTCCGTCCATCCATCCATCCATCCATCCATCTATCCATCCATCCATCCATCCACCCACCCATCCATCTATCCATTCTTTCATCCATCCATCCATCATCCATCCATCCATCCATCCATCCATCCATCTGTCTGTCCATCCATCCGTCCGTCTGTCTGTCCATCCATCCGTCCGTCTGTGCGTACATCCATCCGGCCATCCATACATCCATCTATCTGTCAATACATCCATCTGTTCATCAATCCATTGATCCATCCTTCCGTCCATCCATCCATCCGTCTGTCCATACATACATCCGTCCATCCATCCATCCATCATCCATCCATCCATCCATCCATCCACCCATCCGTCCATCTAGCCATCTATGCACAGGTATAGATTATATGCATGGGATTAGAATAGAATAGAATAGAATAGAATAGAAATTATTTATGAATCACGGGGAACATTCTTGTAACGGCTTCCACACAGAATAAACAAAACAGAAGTTAATAAAAGTTAAATCAATGAAATAATTAACGTTGAAGGGAAAATGTCACGAATTCACTAACGTCGCCCTCATTTACGACTTCCTCCACATCAAGGCAATATTTATAAAGCGCAACAGAAAATAAAAGCTAGAAGCGGATAAAAAAAACAACAACAACAACCTGTGGGTTATTGAACCCACAGGTTGTTGTTGTTTTTTTGTTTTGTTTTTTATCCGCTGGGAGAGAGAACGACGTGGATGGCCCGTTCGGCCTGGTCTCCTCCTCACAGTTGACCGCGAGCTGACGGCAGGGATTACCGGGTAAATCCCTCCGTGTCCTGGAAACCTTAACAAGCCACCTGAGTGGAAGGCCACTCTGGGATCATGACGGCTCCGCCGACGCAGAAGGAAAGTGGAAGGGAGGGGGAAGGAAAAAAAATATAATAAGAAAAAAAAAAAAAATGATGCGGCGGTGTGTCGAGTCTCTGTGTTTCCTCCGTCTGAGTCCATTCAGCCACTTCGTCTTCACTGACGGAGGATTAGACCTCGTTCTCGTAACCTACACTTATGTCACCTCGCTGGGGAGAGAATCATGGCAGCGACATGTGAGAATAAAAAACAAAAAAACAAAAAAAACGCTACTCGGGCCCGACGGTGCCGCGTTGTGCAAGCAACCGAGTTGTTATGGATTGTCTTTTAACGACGGGTGAATTCAGGAAGTTGTTTAAAAAAAAAAAAAAAAATTGTTCGACAAAGATTGTGCAGACGAATCTTCATCTAAAACCGCTAATGCTCAACCGGCTTCAAAATGAGATGGGTTTTTGATGGCAGTCTGATGTGACAAATTTGTCCTGCGGAGTGGCACAAGGGTCAGTTTTGGGCCCTATTTTGTTTTTACTGTACATTTTGCCACTTGGTCAAATTATTGGTTGTTTCAAGGACGTATCTTATCATTTCTATGCTGACGATGTCCAGCTGTATTGTTCTTTTAATGATGCTGAGTTCCATCGTCTGCAAATGTTCTTCGAGTGTGTTTCCTCCATCAAAGACTGGCTGGCCACAAATTATTTACAGATAAATTCAAGCAAGACTGAAACGCTGATCTTTGCTCCAGACCACAAGATCCCGCTGATCAAACAGCACCTCGGCTCTCTTGGCTCCTCGGTCAAATCCAGCCTCAGAAACCTGGGGGTTGTGTTTGACCAGGCCATGTCTTTGGAGACACACTCAAAACAGCTTGTGCGAAATTGCTTTTACCACCAAAGGAACATCTCTAAAATTCGCAAAATGTTGTCAAAAAAAGACCTGGAATTAATTATTCATGCTTTTTATATCCACAAGACTTGATTATTGCAACTCTGTTTTTACCTGTCTGAATAAGTCAGCTCTGAACAAACTGCAAATCGTTCAGAATTCTGCTGCTAGACTTCTAACAGGTGCACCTCGAAGGTCTCATATCACTCCAGTCTTATCGGCTCTCCATTGGCTCCCTGGAAAATTCAGGATTGATTTTAAGGTCCTAGTGACTTTCAGAGGCTTAAACGGTCCGGCCCAACAGGACATCCTGGACCTCTTGGAGCTGCACTCCTCTGGCCGTACTCTTCGGTCGTCTGGTCAGAACCTGCTTGTCGTCCCTAAGACCCATTATAAGACCCGAGGGTCTTCTCAGTCTGTTGCCCCTAGACTGTGGAACGCTCTGCCCCTGCCTCTGCGCCTGGCAGACTCTGCTATCTCTTTTAAGAAGGACTTGAAAACATGTTTATTTAGGAGCTTTTGGTTGATGGGTATTTTTTCACTAGTGTCACTTAAATTTTACACATGTATATACATTTTATATTGTTGTTTTTACCTTTTCTCCTGTACAGCACTTTGTGATTTTATCTGTGAAAAGCGCTTAATAGATACATTTTACTTACCTACTTTTACTAATATGCTAACCACAGCAGCTATTGGTGCATGCTAATACTACTTCCGGTGCGAGGTGATGCGTCATGCTCCCGTCCATGGGACTCGGTTTAAGTTTCAGGATCAGTGATTCTGTGTTTCGGCAGACAGCAGTTTAGTGAAATGGCAGCCTCGAAGAATGCTAACGTGCTAACGTGGCTGCAGGCTCACGTCAGTGTGACTCCCAGCCGTACACGAGTTAAAAGAGTCACAAATCGAATGCTAACTGATTTTGAGCACGCTAATGCTAATACTAATGCTGAGAGGGTAGGTCAAACGGAGGCGGCTGACATGTTTCAGATGCGTCTCTTCATGTAACACCGCTAATGCTAATACGCGGATCACAGCAGCTATGGGTACATGCTAATGCAATGTTGTGAAGCGAATGCTAACTGATTTTGATCGCACTAATGCTAATGGTGAGAGGATAGGGCAAACGGACCGCGGACTCAGACTGACGGCCTCGTCTTTAACGTCGCAGCATGAAAGGGTCGTTAGCGTTGAACAATGCTAACGGGCTGCTAATAGCAATGCTCCCTACAGGACAACAGGAGTCTAGTAATGTCGTAACTGAACAACTTGAGATTCATTTGGTTCTGATTTGCAACAACCTACTTTTTTGACTGATTTCTTCATAAATTTTTTTCCAATACTGCGTTTGTTTATCAGGCTCTGAGTCCTCACACGAAACCTTGAGATCAATCTAATAAGCAGTTTCTGTTTCCAGGCAACGTCGCCTCCGCCGAGCGGCGGGTTCCGAGGATGAGAGGCCGCATCACGCCGCCGCCACTCGTACGTCTTCTGGTTAACGCGACCCAGTTTCACACACACACGCCTCCACACCACCGCCGCCGCCGCCGAGCCAATGGGCTCGTACCGAGACGACTCTCCGGACCAGCTTTGTTTTTCCTGTTTGGCTGAATGGACTGGAAGCAGCGGCAGGTTTAACCCCTCGCTGCCCGACCGTCCACCTCCACTCTCATAATGCGGCTATTTCGGTCCTTTTCAGAAGTCTGACCAAAAGCAACATTCACAGCTCGGCGTGGGAGGATGTTCCTCAATGGCAAACGGAGGAGTGGAAGTATGAGATAAAACACTGGGGGCTGCAAATAAATGTCTCATCTTCTTACATAAAAAAATTTCTTTCCGCTCAGCTTTTCAGTGGAGTGGTGGAGAAACAGGATAAAGCAAGGTAGAGTCGATACGGTGGAACAACAGGGAGGAATTCATGTTGAAAGGTTCAATTCCAGTGAGATTCCCTGGAGGCTCTGAGTTTTATTAATGATTCTTTCAAGAACATCCAGATTATAGAGCATCTTTGTCTAACATCCAGATTATACAACATCTTCCTCCTCTAACATCAGATTATAGAGCATCTTCCTCCTCTAACATCAGATTATAGAGCGTCTTTGTCTAACATCCAGATTATACAGCATCTTCCTCCTCTAACATCAGATTATAGAGCATCTTCCTCCTCTAATGTCAGATTATAGAGCATCTTCCTCCTCTAACACCAGATTATATAGCATCTTCCTCCTCTAACATCAGATTATAGAGCATCTTTCTCTAGCATCAGATTATAGAGCATCTTCCTCCTCTAATATCAGATTATAGAGCATCTTCCTCCTCTAACATCAGATTATAGAGCATCTTCCTTCTCTAATATCAAATTATATAGTATCTTCCTCCTCTAACATCAGATTATAGAGCATCTTTTTCTAGCATCAGATTATAGAGCATCTCCCTCCTCTAACACCAGATTATATAGCATCTTCCTCCTCTAACATCAGATTATAGAGCATCGTTCTCCAGCATCAGATTATAGAGCATCTTCCTCCTCTAATATCAGATTATAGAGCATCTTCCTCCTCTAACATCAGATTATAGAGCATCTTCCTTCTCTAATATCAGATTATATAGTATCTTCCTCCTCTAACATCAGATTATAGAGCATCTTTTTCTAGCATCAGATTATAGAGCATCTTCCTCCTCTAATATCAGAGTATAGAGCATCTTTCTCCTCTAACATCAGATTATAGAGCATCTTCCTTCTCTAATATCAGATTATAGAGCATCTTCCTCCTCCAACATCAGATTATAGAGCACCTTCCCCCTCTAACACCAGATTATAGAGCATCTTCCTCCTCTAACACCAGATTATAGAGCATATTTCTCTAACATCATATTATAGAGCATCTTCCTCCTCTAATATCAGATTATAGAGCATCTTCTTCCTCTAACACCAGATTATAGAGCATCTTCCTCCTCCAACATCAGATTATAGAGCATATTCCTCCTCTAACATCAAATTATAGAGCATCTACCTCCTCCAACCCCAGATTATAGAGCATATTCCTCCTCTAACATCAGATTATAGAGCATCTTCCTCCTCCAACCCCAGATTATAGAGCATCTTCCTCCTCCAACATCAGATTATAGAGCATCTTCCTCCTCCAACATCAGATTATAGAGCATCTTCCTCCTCTAACATCAGATTATAGAGCATCTTCCTCCTCCAACATCAGATTATAGAGCATCTTCCTCCTCCAACCCCAGATTATAGAGCATCTTCCTCCTCTAACATCAGGTTATAGAGCATCTTCCTCCTCGTACACCAGATTATAGAGCATCTTCCTCCTCTAACACCAGATTATAGAGCATCTTCCTCCCCTAACACCAGATTATAGAGCATCTTCCTCCTCTAACACCAGATTATAGAGCATCTTTCTCTAGCATCAGATTATAGAGCATCTTCCTCCTCTAACATCAGATTATAGAGCATCTTCCTCCTCTTACACCAGATTACAGAGCATCTTTCTCTACCATCAGATTATAGAGCATCTCCCTCCTCTACTATCAGATTATAGAGCATCTTCCTCCTCCAACATCAGATTGCAGAGCATCTTCCTCCTCTAATATCAGATTATAGAGCATCTTCCTCCTCTAACACCATATTATAGAGCATCTTCCTCTAACATCAGATTATAGAGCATCTTCCTCCTCCAACCCCAGATTATAGAGCACCTTCCTCCTCTAACATCAGATTATAGAGCATCTTCCCCCTCTAACATCAGATTATAGAGCATCTTCCGCCTCCAACCCCAGATTATAGAGCATCTTCCTCCTCTAACACCAGAGTATAGAGCATCTTTCTCTAGCATCAGATTATAGAGCATCTTCCTCCTCCAACATCAGATTATAGAGCATCTTCCTCCCACGTCTGCCATGTTTCCTTGGCCTCCTGAAGCCGAGTGG
>NC_137665.1:20753239-20773239 GCF_963422515.1 Blennius ocellaris | reverse complement strand
CAGGAGGGGGTCAAATGGAAATTGTGTACATCAGTGACAATATGTAGCGATTCAAACAACCATGATAGACGATGGAAGGACTGGAGCGGTGGATCAATCGATCTTGTAATCCATTGGTTTCTATGGCGACCAATGTAGCATTAGCGAAGGTACGCGCTCTACTGTAGTTTACTATATTTTTTAAGTCTTGAAATAAAAAAAAAGATCAATCCAAAGGCAACATTTCCCAAGTCAAATTGTGTTTTGAAAGCTACATGGTTTTTTAATGTTTTCACGTTAATGCTAACTCTCTGAGGTTCATGAGCTCACTTGTTGATGCTGACGTGAGGATCGACGCCTCTTCACCCACTCTGCACAAACTGTCCAGTGGAAACCTGTTCATTCTCACAGTTGGTGCTTTTGGATGCGACGTCTCTCTGCATTAACCTGCGAGGTTCCCCGAGACCTGCGTCTTATCGGCATTCCAGACACATTGTGTGAATCTGAGGAAATCCTGTGAGGCCGCCTCTGGGCGACGAGTCCCCCCCACCCCCCCTCGCCTCCCTCGCCTCCCTCGCCTCCACCCAGCGGCTCGCATGTTACATAACAGGGACAGTTTTCAGTGCGGATTCAGGATAAAGTCAGCGGCGACAAGCTTAAAGCCTTCGTGCTGCTGCCGCTGCTGGATTATTCCGCTGTGTTTTCATCAAGCTTATTCACCCCCCCCCCCCCCCTCATCTGTTATCACATTTCTCAGAAAGGCGGGAAAAATGGCATCTGGGTGATGCAGTTTGACCTGGTTGTCGCATCAAGTCAGGATCCCGCTGTGGGGAGAGGTTTAACCCTCTGAAGGATCGAAATGATCAGAGAGTGGAAATATCAATGTGGTGAGCGGTGTCGGGGGGGGTGGGGGGGGTGGGGGGGTCAGTCAGTCAACAACTTTATGTCCCCGATTAAAACGAATAAAACATCTTGAAGTAGCGTATATGTCACCTTTCCTCACTTTGGCATTTTCGGGAAAAACACAGTTTCCTATTTACTAAAACTAGATTTTGTATGAACTAATCTAATTCATTTAAATGATTTGCAAGAGAAGTGCCGTAAATAGGAATTCCCAGAAGCACTGGCTGAACTTTAAAAAAAATTAATAAAAAAAAAACACTTCTCGGAACCATTGTGAGCAGATGAAACCATCAGAATCAGGGTCAACAGTTAAAAAGTCTCCATATGAAGGACAGAAACTCTTTGAAGGATCAATAACATGAAGTTCAGTCTGATGCATTTCATTTGACCAAAAACACAATCTTAACTTCAGAGACTCTGACCGTCGCTCTGTTGTTGACAAAATAAAGACTCTTCATTGTGTCGCCATGTTGTGTGTCAGTGATCCAAAATATTTCTGCTCAGAGCAGTTTAGTTGAGTCATCCGCCATTAATCATCTTAGTAAATCTAAAATTGTTTCTCTGGGGAGTCGAGGGGGTTTAAGGATTCGGGATCGCCACCGAATTCCGGAAGCACGTTGGTAAAAAAACCGCCCGTCGTCATGTGGCCGTAAGAAAACAGCTCGTCTGTGTGGACTTGTTGTCGGCTGTGAGAAAAAAGGCGAGCGAAAGGAAAAGTCTTCCGACGTGCCGGCGAACAAAACGCGCGTTGTGTGGCGGCGGTCAGCTGAAGGGAGCGGCGCGTCCTCGGATCACCGCGGCACGATTCGTCAGAGACACATAAAAAGGCAAATTCACAGAAGTGGGGCTGTGTGGAAATGGGATTTCCCGCTATGGCAACGGTGGGCTGGGCCTCCCAGATCCCAGCATTTGTTTTTTAGTTTTTCCGCCACCATGTCGCTGATGAAGACGACATTTTGAACAGGTTATTAAGGAGTGTTGGGAGACGTCACTGTGACTCTGCATTAAAGCTGCAAATCCTTCAACAAACTCCGCCCTAAACACAGGAAGTAGGTTTTAACGCAAGAAGTGGGCGAAGACAGCTTTACATACTGTCACAAGGCTCTTCATTACATGTCGGGACTCACAATCTGCCCAGGGGGGCGTTTAACTTACCCCTACAGGAGCAACATTTAAAACTAGAGCTACACTCAGCAGAGCGCAGACCTTTGCCACATTTGTTTTTGGAACCCAGTTAGCATTGCTAGCATGATAGCTGTTAGCTCATCGATGCTAACTCAGGTCGCGACATCACTGTGAAATTTAAACCTGATTAAATCATTAAAAGTGAACTTGATTGTCCATTCATGTACAGTTTCCTTCAGTTTCATAAGCTTTTGTTTTTACTGTTAAATTATAACATCAATGTCTTTTTGTAATTCAATTTAGTTGTAATCATCATATCTAAACTATTTTATCTTATCCTGTTTTTATTCACTCCAGACATGAATATATCAGCTCTCTCACGATATCTAAAACCTGTTGGCAATCACTTGTTTTTTACCCCCAGTTTTTATCAGGTTTTCTGCAGATTGAATCAGTTCAACATCCTAACAATCATTAAATGTCATCAACTCATCCTCTTTCTTTACTGGGTTTTGCAGAGTGCAGTAAAATGTGATTTAAACTGTTTCATTTCTCCACAAACTAAACCTTTTCTTTCATTTGTTTCCACGAAAATCTGTCTATCTCTTGGTGAATATTTGTGTGTGTGGTTTTTTTTAGACATTTATTGTTGGGTGAAGTTCTTTAACGTAGTTTTATGTGTTCCTGCTTCCTGGTGTGCCGGTTTTTTTTGCAGGTCAGAGTGTTTGAAAGTCACTCAAGCCGCGACGGGCCTGCTGCTCCTGTGATGATGGTGTAGAGTCAGAGAAAGACAAACATGGGCTGAGCCGTGACTCAGAATCTACTACGCTGGCAGAGCGTGAGTTTCCATGTGCCACGACCTGCTGCAGACACAATACGCCACGGCAACTCCCCATGAGCGTGAAGTAGGTCAAGTTTACAGGAGGAGACGTTGTGTTGCTCCCACATGCCGCTGCTGCTTGAAATCCACTCAAAGAGGAAGAAGCTCGGCTTCATGGACCGAAAACTACTGAAACTCTGCTTCATGGGCAAGAAACTACAGAGCAGGACCAACTAAAATCGGATTTGATCAGATCTGAGACATTACAAGACAAATGAAAAGATATTCAGTGTCACTGATAATCTGTGTATTTTCTTACTTTTCTCATACTCGCGTACAATTTACAACATGTACTCTACATTTTTATAAACTACAAATAGCTACTGAGAAGCAAGGGGAGTAAATAAATATGAGAACTTTTTATAATACATGAAACTTTAGTCATACTTCAGGACGGTTTGCACCATGTAATATAACAACTAACTACAAATATGCACAGTCATAGTAACAGTAATAATGAAGTGGTGTTTTGCGACTCCTACAATATCTACTTTACTCATACTTAAGTACAATTTACAAAAAGTAAACCAAAAGTAGGGGGGGGGGGAGTAATTGATTATGAATACTAATGGGAGTCCCAAAATACTGCTTCATATGCACACACACGCACGCACGCACACACACACACACACACACACACACACACACACACACACACCCACACACGCACGCACGCACGCATGCACACACACACGACATATTTGGAACGAATTAATGATAAAAAAAAAAACAGCGTATTGAAATTTTCATTTCTTTTTTTTTGTTTCCAGCTTGAAGAAGAATATTTCCAAGTGTCATGGAAAGCATCACAGTCTGATCGGCGAAGCGCTTGTCCGTCCCGACGCACTCTGAACGCACCACAGTCCCCGCCCCCTCGCTCTGACGTCAGCAGCGTCCGTCTCCGCACATGGACGGCGGAGTGTCGCTGCCCGTCCCGCTGCCCCTCCTCCTCCTCCGGCCGCTCCTCCTCTCGACGCTCCCGCTCCTCCCCCTCCATGTCCTCCCGCTCCTCCTCCGAGCTCTTGGCCAGCCAGCCCCGACTACAGCCAGTCAGCCAGACAGCCAACCAGCCAGACAGCCAGCCGCTCACCGTCCCGCCGCTGCTGCCGCCGCTGCCGCTGCCGCTGCGCGGAGCCTCGACGCCCTCAGAGCCCCGGAGCTGCGGACCGTCAGAGACCGGCGGGTTTCAACCAGCTCGCCCGCCATTTTTTTTTTCTCTGTTTGTTTTTATTTTGTCTTACAACCATTCGCGAGGAGGAATTTCTACCTCGTTCCCCAACTGACCCTTGAAGACATATGGAGAAAATGGCCCGACCTCTCCCGATAAACCCCGGGTTCCTGCCGCCGACCCACGGCGTGCTGAAGTCGCTGCTGGAGAACCCGCTGAAGCTGCCGTTCCACCACGATGAAGGTGCGTCTCTCCGCGCCGCCGCGACCCGCGCGCAGGCTGTCTGCTGCGGGGGAGCCGAGCGCGATCGCCGCCCTGTCAAACAGCCCCGGAGCTCAGCGAGAGAAACCCGCTTTTCTCTCACCGAGATTCACGTGGAAAGTGT
Organism: Blennius ocellaris; assembly: GCF_963422515.1. Lineage (NCBI taxonomy): Eukaryota > Metazoa > Chordata > Actinopteri > Blenniiformes > Blenniidae > Blennius > Blennius ocellaris. The sequence goes on along the minus strand of NC_137665.1, from coordinate 20,768,799 downwards.
CGAATGACATCCGGCGCCTCTCACGAGTTAATTTAACCCGCTTTTCCTCACATTTTTATCTGATTTCATCGCTGTTTTTTTATCCCGTTTTTAACCTTTAAACCTCTTCTGGGGGATTTATTTTAGCGATACCACCCGCCACCGACAGAGGGCGTCGTTTCTCGTGTTTCTGTTTGTCAACATAAATACTGTTCTTATTTATTATTTAAACGCCAATAAAAGCATATTTTTCTACCCCAATTAATCTACTTTCCGGTGTGAATATTCCTGTTTTATCCGTTATATCCTTATGCTGTGCTTGTTTATTCGTGAAATTTCAAATTTCAAGCATTAAAATCTAGATTTCTTTTTATTTTATAGACAGTTTATGAAAAATTAAACGCCATTCACAACCTAGAATAACTGGAAATATTTAATAATTTTTTGCTATGATTTGTTTGTGGTTACAATGCTGATATAAACATTTAAAATGCAGTTGGATGTGAGGTGTTTTGGAGTGTTACATAACACATCTCCAAACGAAAGTGTATTTTGAAATCCTCTGTTATTTGGGTTTTCGATTGAAGGTTTCTGCTTAATCCATTGAAATCCATCTGAAGTGAGAGGATTTAAAATCTTTGCCACATAAAATGCAAAATCACACAATAACATAGGAACATAAGTCAAAAGATTGTCCTTTATAGTGTACCATAATAACACTTTACATAATAACATAATAACACTTTACAATGAGAAATAACCATTTTTTTAGCTTCATGAATGGACTTAAAATATTTGAAATCCAGATTTTTCTGATTGTGTAACAACAACTAACATTCATTAATTGTGTCCTTGATGGTGCAATAATTTTAAATCATAAAAAGTAAATCAACGTTTGTTCCTTTGTATTATTCATGATTTAAAAGTACATTTGTTTACATAGTTCTACTTCTATTTTTGAGTTCTATCTTTTTACATTGGCTCCTTTAAACCATTAAAACCAGCTTCTGTCATGCGTAGTAACTAATGAAATGATTATTTTAAAGTGAAAATTAAGAAATATGTTTGGCAGAATTCCAGCTTGAAGTCATTGTTATTGTTTTTTTTGTTTTTTTTTAAAGCACAATAACCTCTTTAAAGTGGTTTTGTAGTTAAAACTGTCATTTGGGCTGATAAAATTCAGCTGATGTGAGATATTTTCAAAATAATGTCACTGAATTTAACATCAGAAGTAACAAACCTACATTTTCCTCCATTATTAACATAAAAAGTGTGTTGATCGTAGTTTTTTCATGGTCAAATTTAGAATATCATCTATTTAAATCCTGCCAAAGCGACAATGAAGCTGAATAGTTTATGACAGAAATAACTTCTTTTTAAAAAAAATGTTATTACTTGTTCCCGGAAAGACTTTGTATATAACGAAACTTTTGTTTGCAAAAAGTTAAAATCACGTGGATTTAGACTGAAAACGTTCAACAGTGTAACCACGAGACATTTCAAATTCTTCTTTTTGACCTTCAGTGCCACATGGTTTTGGATGGTTTTCTACCTTCGCGTGGGGAAATTTCACCAGATGAGTGAAGTTTTTGGTTTTGTCTTTCAGCGAATCACAAAAAAAAACCTCATTGACACTGGAGAATTCACACTTCAGTGGTGAAATGTGGGGGAATAAATCTGTATGTTGAGGGTGGAATGGTGCAGGTTTCACTGTATTGACCCTGCATTGATGGGTTGAAATTGAATGGTCGTGACCCCGCCGCCGGCGGCGGAGCAGGTGATGTGATGTGATGTGACGGTGTGTGTGTGTGTGTGTGGTCGTCCGCAGGCTTCGGGAAGGACAAGGAGAAGGAGAAGAAGCTGGAGGACGATGGCAGCGCGGCCAGCCACCCGCAGTCGGCCTTCCTGGGCCCCACGCTGTGGGACAAGACGCTGCCGTACGACGGCGACAACTTCCAGCTGGAGTACATGGACCTGGAGGAGTTCCTGTCGGAGAACGGCATCCCCGCCAACACGGCGCAGCAGAGCGACGCCGCCGCCGCATCCCCCCCGCAGGTGGCGCCGCAGCCCGCCGCCCTGCGGCAGGCCACGCCCCCTCCCGCCCCGGCCACGCCCTCCGTGGTGGACCTGAGCAGCCGCGCCACCACGTCGGTCCACACGGGCATGGCGCCGCAGCCGTGCCTGCACAGCCCCGGCACCGCAGGTCAGCACGCGCGCACGCACGCACGCACACACACACGCACACACACACGCACACTCACACACACAGATCCATTAATTTCCTGCCAGGTTTTCTCTGATCCAGCAGGAATTCCCTGCAGGGTTTGGATTTAAGCTCCTTGTTTTTGTTTGCAGCTGGACGTTTGTGCTTTTTGGGCCTGAATACATTCAAATATGTCCACAAAAGCAGAATTTTCTTTCTCTTTAACAAAGGCTTTATCAAAGCACGCAGTGATTTTAGATCTCTTTAAGCAGAATGTTTGTTTTATTTGACCCATTTTCTTCTTCTAAAAAAACAAAAAAAACAGCCGCTGTTTATTTCGATCAGGCTTCGTCCGAGCAGAGAGAAAGTCTTCAGTGTTCAGAGGCTTTAAAATGTGTGAGAGACTTCATTTTGTTCCATAAAGTGATTTAAATAACTTCAAAGAGGTGGACCTCCAGCGTGGCCATAGCCTCAATAATCTATCTACTGTTGACTTTTAAATGTCGGGAAATAATCTGAGCTATCACAACATGTTGTGTCATTCTAATACATTTAAGAAGATGGATTTAAAACCAGAGGAAAAGCTGAAAAAAAAAATGGATCTAAAATAACAGGATCAGGTGATGACAAAAAGAATAAATAAATAAATAAATTCAAATAATCAGTATTGTTGATGAATATTTTTTAAAAATAACTGAAAACGAAGGAAGTTTGTCGCAGAAAAAAACTCTTTTTTTTTTTGTTCCGAAATGTGACAAATGTATAAAAAATTGTAGAAATCGGCACAATTTGCCAGTAAATACTTCAAAAATATTGACAAATAGTCATACATATTAGATAATAAGCACAATTGTCAAAACATTTGTGGAAAGGAAGTCTGAAATCGCATACGTTTGTTTAAAAATGGACTCGAAAAGGCCTGAAGTATCAAAATCGGCGAGATGTTTTGGTCTGAAGTGGCGGAATTGAGAAGTTTTATGATCCGAAACATGACCATCCTCCAGAAGGTCAGTGGGATCGCTGTTTTTTGGACGTGGAGGCGCGGAGTGGGCGGGGGCCCGAGTGGGCGGGGGCCCGAGTGGGCGGGGGCCCGAGTGGGCGGGGGCCCGAGTGGGCGGGGGCCCGAGTGTCGTTACGTGGACTCGGTCAGAATCCTGCAGGTTGACTCTGCGGCGCTCGGCTCGTCTCGGCCGTCTGGAGTGGAGCCGCTGGCCCGGGGGCCAGACGTGGGCGAGGTGTCGGGGAGCTGCGTAGCGCCACCTCGCTCACACTTCCTCCTCCCAGCACGCCGCCGCGTCGTGGAGACGGGCGGGGAGGAGGAAACCTGGACGGCGGAGCGTCAACACGGCTCGCCCACACCGTCTGCGCTTCATCAAACAAACTCCGGCCAAAACACAACAAGGCGACGCTCAAGTCTCTCATTGTTCACTTGGAAAGTCACCATTTCATTTTAGACAAATATCAACTGACGTTGAGGTGAAGAAAAGCCGAAACTCTCTCTATATGTTGATATTCTACACTTTAAAAGTGTCAACAGTTAATATTTGATCCCTGGTTGCATCTGTACTGGAGCTCTTCTTTGATTTCATTTCACCTCGTGTGTCCGCTCCAGTAAAACCTCGTTTAAAATCCTCTAGAAATAACACACTGATGAAAACCCATCAGAAAGTGACCGAAACACTCTAATATTACTTGAAATGTAAATAAAAATGCTGTTAACTCTTGAAATAGTCGTTATGTTAGAGAATCGTCAAAAATATCAGAATATTGTTCTTAAATATAAGAGAATTAAATAATAATAAGATCAGATCAAATAATCAAAAATAAAACAAATATGAAAATGTCATGCAAAATATCCGATAAATTTAAAAAAGATCAAAAAAATAAGTAAATCAAATTCACATCTTAAAAGTGAAATTAGTAAGAAAAAGCTTTTAAATAACAAAACATTTATTAAGACTGTTGATCATAATATCAGAAAGGTTTAAAAACAAATCTGAAAATGGCCTAAAATGCCATAAAATAAAAATGCTTCGCCGTACACAATACTTGAAAATACCACAAGGTAAGCAGAGGAGCTGGTGATCAGTTTTTCAAAATAAATATTCAAACATTCCTTCAAATTCTCAAAAAGAATCCGTCGAAACGTTCAGAAAAATTGTGAAAATACCTCAAATTAAAGGCTTGAAATGATAAGAAACACTTCCTCAAAGTGTGAAAATCCTCAAGTTGAAAGGACTCCCTTTGTAATTAATATCAAAAAGTTGTCAAATAGGTGTAAAAATGTGAGAAATTCTTATTAAAAGGGAAAAAACCCCACTAATAACACAATTTCCCAAAGCAAGACGTAAACTTTAAAGCATCTTATGTTCAATAAAACGTATTCATAAAATTTAATTGGTGTTTTATTCTAAACGACAGAAGGATCAACTAAATGTTGTTAAACTAGAATAATAGATAAAGACTGACGGTTCACACTGCTTTGTTCCTAAATCAGCTCTTATAATTGTGTTGTATAACCGGAACAATAAATGCTCCTCGTTATAGTAAAAACGTGTAAAATGGGCAATAAAAGAAAAACAAACACGTGTGTTTATGTGAGATTTAAAGAATGTGGAGCTGTGATAGGCGAGGGGACTGATGAATAGTCGCATTAAAACCAATAAAGTTTTATAAACAGTTAATAAAACAACATAACTGAAGGTCAAAGGTCGTCCACACAAAGCAGAAGCAGAAAAAGAAAGAAACATTTGGAGACAATAAAGGACAAATTGGAGCGTTTGAGGAAAAGTAACGATTAATTGTAGTTTGTTGACAAGTTCACAGCTTATTTGTCATTTGTTGAGGGAAAAATGTTTCAAATTGAGGCAAAAATCAGCTTGAATTAATCCTAATCTGACCCGTCAATCTCCTGCATCAACGTCCACAATATTTGGTCGAATCCAATGTTTGGAGTCACTGAAGTGAAAACACAGTCGAACCTGTCCAGTAGTACTCCAGTAGTTTATGTTTCACTTCACTAGTTCTGAGCCTCTGGCTCTTTATTTGCTTTTCTTTGTATCATTTTCAGTACAAACTCTTTGATCTCATAAAAATATCGACAGTTTTACTCCAAACACTGTGACCACGACAAAGAAACACTTTGAAGTGTAAATTTAAAGGTTATTAAGGAATATTTGACCAGTCTGGTCACTCCGGATGAAACTGGACTGGATGTGGTCCCTGAAGGACATTAAATCTTATTTAATCATTATCTTCTAAACATCTTATGTACATGTAGATACATGTATTTATCTTGTATTGGTTCAGCTATGTACTTTTAAATAACCAGAACATATTTGATGTTTGGTTCCTTCAATATCAACTGGTCCTACAATTTGTCTTCAACAACCTGTCTTCAGGGGACACTTGTCCTCGGATTGTAGGGCGTCCCTACATCACAGGTTTTATTGTCGTCTGAAAACCTGAAAGCGGTTTCATGCGTCACCGTGGGTGTCGAGTTCAGATGACGCTGGAGTGTTTTGGCTTCTGTCGGCTCAGTCGGGTGTTTTTGGACCGTCGGTACACAACACCGTCTACACTTGTTGGACCGTCGGTTCACAACACCGTCTACACTTGTTGGACCGTCGGTACACAACACCGTCTACACTTGTTGTTGTTGGACCGTCGGTTCACAACACCGTCTACACTTGTTGGACCGTCGGTTCACAGTGTGTCGGTTCACAACACCGTCTACACTTGTTGTTGTTGGACCGTCGGTTCACAACACCGTCTACACTTGTTGTTGTTGGACCGTCGGTTCACAACACCGTCTACACTTGTTGGACCGTCGGTACACAACACCGTCTACACTTGTTGTTGTTGGACCGTCGGTTCACAACACCGTCTACACTTGTTGTTGTTGGACCGTCGGTTCACAACACCGTCTACACTTGTTGTTGTTGGACCGTCGGTTCACAACACCGTCTACACTTGTTGGACCGTCGGTACACAACACCGTCTACACTTGTTGTTGTTGGACCGTCGGTTCACAACACCGTCTACACTTGTTGGACCGTCGGTTGACAGTGTGTTGGGTCACAACACCGTCTACACTTGTTGGACCGTCGGTTGACAGTGTGTTGGTTCACAACACCGTCTACACTTGTTGTTGGACCGTCGGTTCACAGTGTCGGTTCACAACACCGTCTACACTTGTTGTTGGACCATCGGTTCACAGTGTCGGTACACAACACCGTCTACACTTGTTGTTGGACCGTCGGTTCACAACACCGTCTACACTTGTTGTTGGACCGTCGGTTCACAGTGTCGGTTCACAACACCGTCTACACTTGTTGTTGGACCGTCGGTTCACAACACGGCCTACACTTGTTGGACCGTCGGTTCACAGTGTGTCGGTTCACAACACCGTCTACACTTGTTGTTGTTGGACCGTCGGTTCACAGTGTCGGTTCACAACACCGTCTACACTTGTTGTTGTTGGACCGTCGGTTCACAGTGTCGGTTCACAACACCGTCTACACTTGTTGTTGTTGGACCGTCGGTTCACAGTGTCGGTTCACAACACCGTCTACACTTGTTGTTGTTGGACCGTCGGTTCACAGTGTCGGTTCACAACACCGTCTACACTTGTTGTTGGACCGTCGGTTCAGTGTGTCGGTTCACAACACCGGCTACACTTGTTGTTGGACTGTCGGTTCAGTGTGTCGGTTCACAACACCGTCTACACTTGTTGTTGGACCGTCGGTTCAGTGTGTCGGTTCACAACACCGTCTACACTTGTTGTTGGACCGTCGGTTCAGTGTGTCGGTTCACAACACCGGCTACACTTGTTGTTGGACTGTCGGTTCACAACACCGTCTACACTTGTTGTTGGACTGTCGGTTCACAACACCGGCTACACTTGTTGTTGGACTGTCGGTTCACAACACCGGCTACACTTGTTGTTGGACTGTCGGTTCACAACACCGGCTACACTTGTTGTTGGACCGTCGGTTCACAACACCGGCTACACTTGTTGTTGGACCGTCGGTTCAGTGTGTCGGTTCACAACACCGGCTACACTTGTTGTTGGACCGTCGGTTCAGTGTGTCGGTTCACAACACCGGCTACACTTGTTGTTGGACTGTCGGTTCACAACACCGGCTACACTTGTTGTTGGACCGTCGGTTCACAACACCGGCTACACTTGTTGTTGGACCGTCGGTTCAGTGTGTCGGTTCACAACACCGGCTACACTTGTTGTTGGACCGTCGGTTCAGTGTGTCGGTTCACAACACCGGCTACACTTGTTGTTTCACGTGTGCGGAGGCCGAGCTCGACTGTCTGCACCGTCTGCATCTTCACGTGAAGGTTTCCTGCAGCATGTTGAGCCATGTGACGAACACATGCAGCACCGTGTGCAGCCGAAGCTCATCACAGCATGAACCTGCCTCCTCCTCCCCCTCCCCCTCCCCCTCCCCCCTCCCTCCCCCCTCCCTCCTCCCTCCCTCCCTCCCTCTGCCGTGGCTCCGGCTCTGCCTGGACTGGGAGCCAGAGCACAGCCTGTACTCAGCCGCCGTCACATGGACTCGGGTGTGCTTTGGTCACGTGTCCGCGGTGTTGTTCCAGCTCAGCGAGCCTGGTCTCGTTTAACCAGCCACTCCACCTCCTCCTCCTCCACCCCCCGCCGCCGCCGCTGCCGCCGGCGCAGCAGCAGCTGATTGCTGCTCGCAGCCCAGAGAGGCTGGGCGCCGCGGCCGGGGCCGTTCTCCTTCCCCTCGGTCTTCCACGGGGGCCGGAGGGGAAGTGAGGCGGAGGTCAAAGGGCGTGTTGCGCTGCAGTCCTCCGTGTCGTTTAAAGCCACAAACGCATCAAGACGGCTATATTTAGAGTTTGTAAATCAATCAGGACGGGGCAAATATTTGACATATATTCCATTCAAAGCCTCCGATCATAAACCTTTTCTAAAAAGTCGACATGTTATCTTGCAGCTCGTTTAGCATGGCTGCTATCTAAAGTCATATTTATTCTGCTGCGGGGACATAAACCCGCAGCTGATCTTTGAACCGCAGGACGCTGGAGCAGTTTAACATCAACCTGAGACGTAGAACTCCAGCAATGAGCTGGAAATCTATTACCTTTTGAAAAGAAGGTGTGAATAAATCCAGAACCCTGAACCTCTGCTGGTTTCCTGGTGGTGAAACACTTTGGCCTCTATTCATGTTCAGGATCAGCATGTCCAGAGACACGACCCTCCAGGATCACGTTAATGGACTAATTATAGGACACGTCTCGCGTCTCGTCGAGAAGAACAAGCAGAACCCATCACCGGCCCTGGATCTGACTTCAGTTGTCACAACGATCCAACAAAAGTTTTTATTAAAGCACCAGAAAACAAACAAATGATTAACAAACTTAATTATGTAGATTATTGGAATGTGTCGTTTTTTATGGTCGTGACCAACATGGAAAGATCAAACAATCCCGCAGGAAGTAATACATCTGCAATAATTAATTCATTTTTTGTCTTGTTTTTTCTCATTTTTGTGGCAATTAATAATTTGCACAGATTTATTGATTGAAATGATGTAGTACAAACCAAATAGTTAAATGAATTGTCAAATGACTTTATATTAAATATATGTATAATTTAATATATAATACTAATTTCTCAAATATTTCTTTGTTTTCTAATAAAATTATAGCAACTTTTATTTTATTACTTTTTACATTTATTTATTAAATGGTATATTTTGATTAATTATTTCTTAATAATTATTATTTATTATTTCTTTTATTTGGTAATTTAATTTATTTAAATAAATAACATGAAGTTGCATTAAGTACTGTTTCGATATATATATATATATATATATATATATATATATATATAGCGTGAAGTCGGGTTAGATATTGTTGTTATGGCGTGAAGTTGGGTTAGATATTGTTTCTATGGCGTGAAGTCGGGTTAGATATTGAGTTTATAGCATGAAGTCGGGTTAGATATTGTTTCTATGGCGTGAAGTCGGGTTAGATATTGTTTTTATAGCCTGAAGTCGGGTTAGATGTTGTTTTTATAGCGTGAAGTCGGGTAAGATATTGTTTTGAAGTTGGGTTAGATATTGTTTTTATAGCGTGAAGTCAGGTTAAATATGGTTTTTATAGTGTGAAGCCGGGTTAAATATTGTTTGGGACGGTTAACAGCGAGAATGTGGGTTGACGTTGTGTTTGGTTTCCTGGCAACAGAAAGTGTTTGTGACCTTTGGTCAGCAGTGAGAAGAGAGAGAGTTGTTCATGGGGAGGTCAAAGGTCATCCCTTATCAGGCCTTATCACAGTGAGCTGGACATGGACACGTAGCGCGGCCGCGAGCAGGAAGCGTCACCTGACATGTCCGTTTATAGGTCAGCCTGTCCTCCCGCTACTTTTAGTTCCCCCCCCCGGTGCCAGGTGAGACCAGGTGAGACCAGGTGGGGAGCGCCGCGGTGCCGTAACGCCGTTAATTCTGGGAGATCAGAGGTGATTAGGACAAGGACGGAGCGTCTCGCTAACGCCACTTTTAGCCGCTAAGAAGCTTCCAGCTCCGCTTCTGAATGAATGAATGCAGGATCAGTCCCTCTATTTGTGGACAGATTAGCATGTGGTTCCCTGGAGTCATGTGACCCAACACACACACACACACACACACACACACACACACACACACACACACACACACACACACACACACACACACACACACGCACACAGCCTTTGTTTTCCTGCAGGAGATTAGATTGTGTCACAGCCCCGCCCAGTGGACACACCAGGAACAACATGCACAAAACCAAAATATTTACCTTTTTTTTTTTTTTTTACAAGGCAGCAGCAGGGATTTAGTTAGTTTTCATTCATGTTTTTGTTTCATTTGGATTATTTCATAGTTTTAAATCATTTTGTTATTTTTCCCCACTTTATTTAATTTTATTGACAACTTTTATTTACTATGATTTTTTTTCACTGAACATTGTTGTGTTTGGAATTCAGTTAATTTTAGTTTTAATACCATTTGGTGTTTTTAATAGGTCATTTTAACAATGAATTAATGTACATTTTAATTCTTTTTTGAAGTTAGATTTGTATTTATTTTTTTGTTTTATTACAATTTCTTTTTAAGTTAGTTTTTTTTTTAAATGCTCATCTTATTCCCACCGAATCACTTAATTTCTAATAATTCTCAGCAAATTGTTTTTGCGACTTTCATTTTCATTTATTTAATAAATTTTCATTTATTCATTCGTGCTTTTGATTGACTGAAACGTTTATCTTGGACATGAAGGATGAGATTATTAAAAACAACAACAACCAAGTTGAATAAAAACACTCAAAACAAATAAACATAACAGCAAAGCCAGAAAATAAGTCATTAAACAAATAACGGAGCCTCTTTATACCAGTTACACACTGTTGTGTTGTTTATTTTGTTATTTTATTACTGTTGACTTTAATTTCAGTCACATGATTGTTTGTCTATTTCTTTTTTTCCCCCCAATTATTCTATTTACTGAGGTTTTTTTTCCTACTTCATTCTTGGTAAAGTCTTTAGTCTGTTGTCACTTCCTGTTTCTCCTCATGCGTCTCGTACATGAAGCAGCTCAGACATGTAACTCCTGACGTTGACCCCCCCCTCCTCCTCCTCCTCCTCCTCCTCCTCCTCCTCCTCCCCCCCGCAGCTCTGCCGCCGTCCCGCGACACCGCCAGCCCCATCGACCCCGAGTCCATCCAGGTGCCGGTGACCTACGACCCCGACCCGGCCGACCTGGCTCTGTCCAGCGTTCCCGGCCAGGAGATGTTCGACCCCCGCAAGTGCAAGTTCTCCGCCGAGGAGCTGAAGCCTCAGCCCATGATCAAGAAGGCCCGCAAGGTCTTCATCCCCGAGGACCTGAAGGTGAGACGCCACACGCTGCAAGGCTCCGGGGCGAGTCATGTGACATCACATCACATCAGATTAGATTAGTGGTGAAACGTATAAACGTCTACAACAAGTTGAATCTAATATATGGACCATTGTATGAAGTCCCCATGTTGACACTCCTGTTGATTGGACGTCATGTTTCTCTATGAGACGCTGCTGAATCTGGAGATTCTATTGATTCTACTGCCATTTATTGGTTTGACCAATGTTGGACTAGATGTGAAATTTGCATAAAAATGACTAAATATGAGCATGAAAGAGATGCATTTTGATATTGACACATGAATATGAAGTAAAACATGAATTGAGGCATATCGAGTCGAAGTCTTGTGAAAAAAGTAACAAATGATGTGTGTAAATGAGTTTTCTCACGACCGGCGCATCTTGTAAATAGTAGCAGGGGCTCCAGCTCAAAACAAACAAACAAACAAATCACGAGTAACAATAAACTTTCTGGCTCCAATTCATGGACTAAATACAGAAAATACAACAACTAAACAAAACAAAGTTTTAAATTTACAAGGTGAAACAAACTGAATTTAAAACATAAAGGAAGTGAAAGAAGTATTAACCTGAATTATAATGTTTGTTGAAGTAAAACAACCCTGGAAGGAGAGAAAAGACGAAGAAAGAATAGAAAATAAAGTGTTACTATTAAAAAAAAGTAGAATTCAATCAGTGAAATGAGAAAATAAAAGTAAAGACACCGTTGACGTGACTTGGCTGTTCTCCCCGCTGACCCCTCCCTCCCTCCCTCTGCCGCCCCCTGCAGGACGACAAGTACTGGGCCCGGCGCAGAAAGAACAACGTGGCGGCGAAGCGTTCCCGGGACGCGCGGCGGCTGAAGGAGAACCAGATCGCCATCCGGGCCGGCTTCCTGGAGAAGGAGAACGCCGCGCTGCGCATGGAGGTGTCGGACTTGAGGAAGGAGCTCGGCCGCTGCAAGAACATTGTGGCGAAATACGAGGCCCGGCACGGGCCGCTGTGAGCCCCGCCCCCCCGACCCCCTGACCCCTGACCCCGCCCACTCACTCCTTGTTCTCCCTCGTTTGAAGGACAACACATCGCCCCTCCCCCGTATGATTCTGGTATATAAGCTTCAAATTGTTCGCTCCTCTTTTTCACTTTTTCCTGCACACGATGTTAAAGAGTCTACAAATATATATATATATTGAGATATATATATATATATATATACAGTCACGTTAAAGGTCCAGAATGCAGGACGTCTGCAGGGCCACTTTGGACCAGCGGGGGGCGGCAGAGAGCGACTCCATCTGGTGGTACAAAGTGGTACTGCAAGACCAAAGCGGCTGCGGCTAGCGAGTGTCTCTGTGGCTAAATGTGACGTACTGTACCTTTAACGTCCCTCGAGGAGTTATGAGCCAGCCCCCCCCCTCCCCCTCCCCCCTCCCTCCCCCCCCCCCTTGAGAATCAATGCCATGCCGTTTGTTGTTCACTTTCATACCGATTTTATACGTGAGATCAGGACTGAAGCTTGCTGCTTCAAGCCCCTTCAGTCTCTTTACTCCACGTTCTCGTGTTTTGGTTCCTCCTCCCCCTCCTCCTCCTCCTCCTCCTCCTCCTCCTCCTCCTCCTCCTCCTCTTCCTCGCATCGCTTATAAAAAACAAAAGAAGAAAAAAAAGACGCGCGGTCACAGCTTAGATTAAAGATGCTCTTTCTTTCTTTCCGTCACGACTCGGACACTGAGCAATAATTCCAGGTCACAGCTACACCGACTACCTACTGCACAAGTCCTCACATCTTCATCCTCCTCCTCCTCCTCCTCCTCCGACCTTAGTTGACCTCTGCACTAAACGCGTGTCACAATCCGCTCCGGTCTTTCTCTCCTCCCCGCCTCATATTTATCTACCTTTTATTTCTCAGATGGAAGATTGTTGTTTTTTATATAAATATATATATAAATATAAATAAATCTCTATAAATCTCTATATTCTGTCGACATAACTTGTTAGCCCCGCCCCCCCCCCGCGCTCTGGTTGTTGTTTGGCCCCGCCCCCCTCGTCCGGCGCTTTTCAAGCATGGCTCCTTTCAGGGTTCTGCCCCTCGTCTGGTCTCACTGGAGTCCTGGATCACCTCTCTTCTTTCTGTTCAGTGTGTGTGTGTGTGTGTGTGTGTGTGTGTGTGTGTGTGTGTGTGTGTGTGTGTGTGTGTGTGTGTGTCCGGCCTGCTCCTCCAGACGGCTGCATGAATGTAAAAGAAGACGACAGGAGGTCGGACACCGAGGTTAAACCCGAAGCGATAGCGTTTGTTTGTTTGTTTGTTTGTTTGTTTGTTTGTTTGTGTGGCGCAGACCAACACCAGACGTTTGTATGGACCTGGACGACTCACCTTCTTTTTGTACAGTATTTTTCCTAAACCTTTACTGAACGGTGTATTTTAAAGGCACAACAGATTCAGAGATCTACTAAAGACGTGTACCAGAGACGTGGATCGCGCTATTTTGATATTCTAGAGGACGATATTAGGATTATATTAGGATTATATTAGGATTATATTAGGATTATATTAGTGGGTAGTTTCACAGAGATCCACAGCAGCACCCAAAACCGTTTCATTTTCCTCTCCTGGGCATTAATCCAGATTATAATCCCGCTGGACTCAAAGGACGCTGGAGAGGAGCGAATGTACACTTTTAAAAGCCATTGTCAACCCCCCCCTCCCCCCCCTCCCCCCACAATACAGTCCTCCCTCTACTTAACTACCCCCCCCCTCCCCGACACACACACACACACACACACACAGTTACCCCATTTAGCTTCACTTTAGCCGCTCCGCTAACAGACGTTACTATGAAGGAAGGGAAATCTACAGCCGTGTGTGTGTGTGTGTGTGTGTGTGTGTGTGTGTGTGTGTGTGTAGACGGTCCCTGAGCCTGAGTGATGGACCCTGGGAAGTTTCTTCTCCACTCGTTTCTTTCTCCACTTTTGAAAAGAGAGAAAAAAAAAAAGAAGAGGAAAACTCCTAATCTCAATCTCGGAATCCAGAAATGACAAATAATCCCTCGCTTTCTTCCGAACGTACGGAACCTGCTGAGAAGTTAAAAAAAACCCGAATGAAGGACGAGTCGGAGTCAAAACGTCGTCGATCGTTGAATCGACGAAAACGTTTTAACGTAACTTTTAGTAAAACTCCCCGCATTTTATACTTTTATTTACACGTTTTTTTGCACTTTAGTTTATGATCTGAATCAGAACTTTTATAATATTTATATGGGACCGACAAGAGATGAACTGTTTGTGTCCAGTGTGTCAAAGACGCACAATAAAAAAACCACAAAATGTTTGAAGTTGTTCAATAAAACGACTGATTTAATTGACAAGTTTCATATTTAAAAAAAAAAACTTGTCCTTTTAAAAAAAAACAACAAAACTGTAAATTATACAGTAAAATTCTATTCAATTCATGAATTCAATTTAAAATAAATGACATTAACCTACATTTGTTTGAAAAAAAGGAATTATTTGTTTACTTTTTCAGCAACAAAAATATTTCCAGTATTTTTATACACTATTGCTTGTTTCCTTCAGTATTCTATTACAAAAAATACTATCGTTTATTTTGAAATTTTTAGACATCAAATGTTTAAACAATTGGCATATATATTTAGTTTTCTTCTTTAAAAAAAAAAAAAATTGTCATCTCTGGAGTTCCAAACTTCCATTATTTTTCCTTTAGTTTCTTTTCTTCTTCTTTTTTCTCTCCTTTTACATCTCGGCCTGTTTCCGCCCATTAAAACTAAACTCAGACATTCCAGCCCCGAGTTCCAAGCGTGAGTGTGTGGGAGTGTGTGAGTATACAGGAAAAAGCCAATAGTGAACCCACGTGTGTGTGCTTGCGTGTGTGTGTGCGTGTGTGTGTGTGTGCGTGCGCGTGCCTCCTCTACCTCACCCGGACACGTGAAGCGTTCTGAGTGTTTTCCAGTGCCTTCAACACTCTGACTGTTCCTCGAGCTTCGTCAGGCTTCGTTCATTCACGGCCGCCGAGCGACGCCTCGGCGTCACCGAACCCCCCCCCCCACTCGCCCCCCCCCCCGTCAAAAAACATCCCCAACAACCGTCGTCGTCATGGCAACACCGACAATGCCGTTCTGGGCGAGTTTAGCGGTAGAAACCAGGTGGTGGCGCAGTGGATGCTCACATTGTGTTGTTGCTGTTCAGCCTCTGTCTCTCTGTGATTTGTAGTGTCCAATAAAATCCCAATTCTTTTCCTCCGTCTCTCACGGCTGTTGTTTGTCGGCACGACTCCCCGCAGTGCCTCCGGCCGCCACTAGGCGGCAGCGAGGAGCCTTTTCTTTCCTTATCAGTGACTCTTGACGAAAATCAATATTAAGTATAGAAATGAACGGCTCTCCTCGGTTTGATGGAGTCGTAGATTAAGCTGAACACAGATAGACAGATAGATAATTACTTTATTCATCCCC
>NC_137665.1:20733239-20748239 GCF_963422515.1 Blennius ocellaris | reverse complement strand
TTTTTTTTTACGTGACGGCATGGATCCATCCTCTCAAACTGGAATGCGAGTTAAAAAAAAAAAAAAAAAGAATTAAAAGTTCGTAATTTCTTTCAAATTCTCACAAAACGTGCAGAAAAAGTCAAACTGCCTCTGATTGGTAGAAAACATCTGAAAGATTTCCTGAAAACTCTCTTCTCCTCCGTAGAAAACAGTAAACAATTCACGTCTCTTGTAATCGTAAACTTTGTGGCTGTCGTTGCAGCTCCGGCGGGGGAGGGGGGGGGGGGAGGGGGGAGTGGGCGGGGTCACGGATCGGCGCCGGGAGTCCTGTAGAGATACTTCCAGATGGCGTAGTAGTGCACGGCGGCGGCGAGCGCCACGAAGACGTGCCAGATGGCGTGGGCGAACGGGATGACGCCGTCGCTCTTGAAGAAGAAGACGCCGAGGCAGTAGATGAGGCCGCCGCACGCCAGCTCCTGGAGGCCGTCGGTGTTGGTCTGAAACACGGGAGGACAGGCGGCGATGAGAGGCGGCGGCGGGTGGGGGGGGGGGGGGCGCTAACCCCACGCCGGGGACCCGAGGCGGTCGGCGAACTCACCATGGAGGTGACGACGAGGGCGGGCAGGAAGCCCATCGCCAGGTAGAAGGCCAGCTCCACCACCTTGTACCTGCAGGGGGGGGGGGCGACAGTGAGCAGCGTTAGCGCCGTCGGCGTGAGCCGGGACGGAGGCGCGGCCGGGGGCGTCACTGACTTCTCGTGGTAGTTGACGACGTAGATGGTCCCGGCGGCGGCCATCAGCCACACGAACCAGCGCATGTGGGCGGCCAGGGGGCCGAGCTCGCGGAGGTTCAACCTGAGGAGGGCGTTAGCGTTAGCGTTAGAGGGAGGAAGCACGCCTCCGGGGGGGGAGGGGGTCAAACCTAGTGGGGGGGGGGGTCTCACCACGGCGTGTACGAGGCGGCGATGAAGAAGTAGATGACGACTCGGTCGCACATGTGGAAGCACTGCTCCACCGACCTGAAACACACCGTCGTCAACGACTCCTTCACTCCACAGGCTTTTGTTCCGTCCTGTGTGTGTTTACGAAAGGTGTGAGGTGGACTCTGGCCCCGCCCCCTTCGCCTCACCTCATGTGGCTCTTCTTCCAGGTGATGATGTGGAACACGGTGGACACCAGGAACAGGGCGCACAGCCCGAAGCCGTACACCCAGGCCGTCATCTTCTCCCAGCTGGTGTCCGACAGGCGGTGCAGCAGCATCATGCCCACCATGGCCGGAACTATGAGGAGCTGCAGGGTCAGAGGTCGGGGACAGGGTCAGAGGTCAGGGGTCGCGGACAGGGTCAGGAGTTGAGGACAGGGTCAGAGGTCGAAACGGTCAGGAGTTGAGGACAGGGTCAGAGGTTGAGGACAGGGTCATAAGTTGAGGTCGAGGGTCAAAGGTTGAGAACAGGGTCAGCAGTCAGAGGTTGAGGACAGGGTCAGGAGTTGAGGACAGGGTCAGAGGTCAAGGACAGGGTCAGAGGTCGAGGACAGGGTCAGGACTTGAGGACAGGGTCAGAGGTCGAGGACAGGGTCAGGACTTGAGGTCGAGGGTCAAATGTTGAGGACAGGGTCAGGAGTTGAGGACAGGGTCAGAGGTCAAGGACAGGGTCAGGAGTTGAGGACAGGGTCAGGAGTTGAGGACAGGGTCAGAGGTCAAGGACAGGGTCAGAGGTCGAGGACAGGGTCAGAGGTCAGAGGTTGAGGACACACTCAGCCACACCGGACCAAACCGTCTGCTCTCTCCCCGTCTCTCACTCTTAAAAAGTTTCCCGTCCGAACAACACCGTGAAAACGGCTAAAAAGCATGTAGTACCTCTGGCAGACCTGGAGGCGGCGCTGCAACACCACCAGAGAAACAACCAAAATGCAGAGGAAGCATGAAAGAACAGAGAAAAGGACAAACCCAGCATGCGTCCTTATTAGAAGGACAAGCAGCAGCAGCTCCTGCAGTCCTCTATTCTGGAACCCGTTAAATAAAGAAAAGTTTGTTTTCAGGCCCCTGAAGCGGCGCCTCGCAGGGCTGATCGGACAAACCGGTGGTTACATGACAGGCCGTTGTGGTGTGGGCGGAGCCTAACGTCCCCGAGGCCATCCTGTGTTTGGGTCCGTTACCAGGGCAACGTGACTCGGAGCCACTGAAAACACAACATTGTTCTGACTCCGTCTCCATGGAAACGGCATAAATGCCATCTCTATAAATCGTCACTGTTTTTGTTGTTTGGGTGTCGGGTAGAACATTTATGTAAATCAAGAAAAATGTAAATATAAATATATATATATAAATTGTGTGATTTGCAACAATAAAGATTTGTTCCTTCCACCTTTTTGAACATTAAACACACAAACTGTAAAAGTAGAGGGTTTTTTTCTGTATATGTTTGTAAATAAATAAACAAGCAATAATATTAATATTAATAATACTACTACTACAGCCCCTCGTGGCTCAGCAGACGGACCCTGGGTGCTGAAGTGGAGGTTTGGAGGACAGACTCACGGCGTGCGTGTAGCAGTTAGCGGCGTGCTCGTAGCGGGTGGGCTGGTAGCGGCAGTTAGCGGAGGCCCGTCGGTTCATGAACCTGAAACACAGGAGGACAAATATTGTACGTTGTGGCCGATCCTCTTTATGCCCCAACAACCACCAACATATTTCACCTTTCAACAGAAACCTTAGAGTAGCTTATATAAGTTATTACTGTATTTAATGTCAGGTTAAATAAGAAGAGCGTGTCACTTATGATAATAATAATAAGTGTACTTATACTGTGAACAAAGATAAATGCCACAAGTGGAACATTTCATGATATTTGATCCCAGAAAGCTTCGAGTCTGAACCTGTAGAAAAATGTTTAACTGTATGATTCAGAGACAAAACAACATTATCCGTCATCTTGTATGAAGTATTTCTGCTTCCTTTAGGACTTTAACACAATGAAAAGAAGCAAGTTTAACGAATAAATGCTATATTTACGCATTTGTTTTTCCATTACCGTGACATTCAGGATAATATTAACATACATGTCAGTTACTTATAGTCATTTATCGATTCAAACCAACAAAACTAAAGTAAACGTTCAAGTACAGAAACTAAATTTTAAATAATCACAAATACAAACAACTTGAAACCTATTGGGTTCACTATAACGTGTTTATAATGCCTCAATGTTCACTTGTGGGACTAATGAAGGTTTATCAAATCTAAAAAGTCACTTTTATATTGTAACAGATAAGATAACAGAAGGTTCCCAGACTTTGTCCCTGATATTAAACCATTTAATCTATTTAAACAGCAACTATGAACATTTTCCATTGACACACTTTATATTTTCTGCCGAGCTATAGATTTACTTTGTGCTCCATAATATCCCTGATTCCGTGAAGCCTTTAGTATTTATTCCTACTCATTATGACCAAATCTCATTTTCTCTCACTGAATTTATCCTTTTCACTTATAATCTTCTGGACGAGCCTGATTATTGTGGCTTATTCAACAGTTGTACACATTAACTGTTGCACACGGAGAGAAAGGCAGGATTTGTTGACAGGGTGGGAACCAAGCGGGAACATTGTCGTTCTAGAAGATTAATTTAATACAATGGATGAAAATCTCCTTGTTATTTAACCAGTGACAAAATAAAACCCTCCGTTCTCTTCCAGACCTCTCCGTCTACTCACCTCTGGAAGCTGTTCACTCGCTTCATTTCACAGGATTTTCACCACACACAGCAACAAAAAACAAAACTCAAAAAATAAAAATAAAAGTCTAAAGTGGCACAAGCGAAACGACGCCTAGCATTAGCATTAGCTCGCATTAGCTCTCCGTGAGCCAACTTCCACCACAAGGCCTCGTTTTAGTCTCTTTCTTAACACCATTCTGGACGAATACCGACGCGCTGCCTCCGCCAAAGCTACAGAACATCCATCAGCAGCGGGACGAACCGAGACGAGCCCCGAGAGCAGGCGGTGGAGGGCGGGGAGAGGGAGAACGCTCTGCCGGTAAAGAGAGTCGCTGCTCCCCGCTGAGCCGCTCCGGGTACAACCGGTGGTCAGACTGTGACGGAGAGTGGCCTCAGCCTATCAGCAGCGAGGAAACCGGCACACCAACCAATGACAAGTGAGGAGACCGGCACCCTAACCAATTAGGCACGAGGTGGGCGGGACTTTATGAGAGGGCGGCAACCTTTAGTTTATTAGAAACAAATGAACAATGATTGAATGAATGAATAGAGATGAAGTTTTTAATATTCTATGATAATGATCAATTTCTTACGGTGCTTTTTTAAAATAACACTAATTTGTGCCTTTTTAAAACAAATTCTAAAAATCAATGCATTACTTTTCATTCAAATTTCTTTATTTGCTTATTTATTTCTAAATCTATTTATTTCCTAAGTTATTAACAAATAAATGAACAAAGGCAATAGGAAAGTCAGTTGTGTTTGGCCATGAAAATATAAACAATTAAATGTTGACGGCAATAACTTTCTCTGTATTTTTACACCATTTTTTTGCATCTTCAAAATTAATAAGTTCAAAATCATCTTTAGTTTCAAGTTTATATTTAAAATGACGTAATTGCAGACAAATGAACACAATTATAAATCTTGCCTCATTTCACATTTAAAAAAATATATATTTATGCAGGACTCCGCTTTAGATGGAGGACATGCAGCACAGCTTGTCCTCCATCTAGCAAGTGAACATTTAATTACAGTGTGTGTGTGTGTGTGTGTGTGTGTGTGTGTGTGTGTGTGTGTGTGTGTGTGTGTGTGTGTGTGTGTGTGTGTGTACTAACAACAGCACCAACTAGCATGAAAACTACGCCGCTGTGCCTCTTCAGCGATCCAGATAAACAGTGCCACAGTTACATAACAGCAGTAACTTGATCACAGTGTGTTTATGTAAGAGTGAAATCCTCTGGATTAATGAAGCTCCTCGGTTCTCTGAAAGAAAAACTTCATCACATGTTTTCTAATAGTGTCAGGAAAGTGAACCAGGCTTTATGATCCTCCATGCTGGTGTTTAATTGGTTCAACATCAGGAGAACATCAACAGAACATCAGGAGAACATTGGGAGAACATCAGGAGAGCAATGCGAGAACATCAGGAGAACATCAGGGGAACAATAGGAGAACATCAGGAGAACAATGGGAGAACATCAGGAGAACATCAGGGGAACAATAGGAGAACATCAGGGGAACAATAGGAGAACATCAGGAGAGCAATGAGAGAACATCAGGAGAACATCAGGGGAACAATAGGAGAACATCAGGAGAACATCAGGGGAACAATAGGAGAACATCAGGAGAACATCAGGAGAACAATGGGAGAACATCAGGAGAGCGACAGGTGAACATCAGGAGAGCATCGGGAGAACAATGGGAGAACATCAGGTGAACGTCAGGAGAACATCAGAAGAACAATGGGAGAACATCAGGAGAACAATGGGAGAACATCAGGAGAACATCAGGAGAACAATGGGAGAACATCAGGAGAACATCAGGAGAACAATGGGAGAACATCAGGGGAACAATGGGAGAACATCAGGAGAACAATGGGAGAACATCAGGGGAACAATGGGAGAACATCAGGAGAACAATGGGAGAACATCAGGGGAACAATGGGAGAACATCAGGAGAACAATGGGAGAACATCAGGGGAACAATGGGAGAACATCAGGAGAACAATGGGAGAACATCAGGAGAACATCAGGGGAACAATAGGAGAACATCAGGAGAACATGAGGTGAACATCGGGAGAACATCAGGAGAACAATGGGAGAAGAATGGGAGAACATCAGGAGAACATCAGGGGAACAATGGGAGAAGAATGGGAGAACATCAGGAGAACATCAGGAGAACAATGGGAGAAGAATGGGAGAACATCAGGAGAACATCAGGGGAACAATGGGAGAAGAATGGGAGAACATCAGGAGAACATCAGGGGACAGATCAGAGCCATCAGGGTCTCCATGTTTAAACCTCTGAGATGACATCAAAACATGAGGATGGGTGGATGGTGGGAGGGAAGGTTGGATGTATGGATGAATAAATGAATTGATTGTTGGTTGGAAGGAGGGAGGGAGGTCAGGAGAGATGGATGGGTGAGTGTTTGGATGGATGGATGAATAGGTGGATAGGAGGGATGGATGGTTGGTTGGTTGGTTGGACGGGATGGATGAGTGGATGTATGGATGAATAAATGGATTGATTGTTGGTTGGAAGGAGGAAGGGAGGGAACGATGGATGGGTGAGTGCTGAGATGGTTGGATGCTTGGTGGGAGGTAGGGAAGGAGTGATAGATGGATGAATGGATGGAAGGATGACCATAGACCTTATTGTATAACGTGACCTTCACTGTGTCTCCTGAAGCGTAGTAAAAAAGTCCAACCTTCCAGAAGACGTCAAACAAACAGAAATGTCTCGGAGTTTTGAGACGTTCCGGATGTTTTTGTTGACATCCATGTTTTCATCGTGTGCATTTTGCACTGCGGCTGATTCCATCTGGGAAGTGGGAAAGTTTCCCGGCGTCGCCGCCACGCCCAGGATTAGAGGACGAGTGCGTTCAGTGGAGCGGCGTCCTCTGGTCTTGTCGGTCAGACATAGAGGTGGGACTGCCCCGGGAATAAAGAGGCTTTGTGTGTCCACACGTGACGCCGGGCTAAACAGCTTCGTAATTGGTTTACTGTTTCATGCAGAGTTCAGAGGCTGGATCCTGATGCAGCCGGGCGGAAGTCGCCTCAGAAGGCTAGTTTATAGCCAAATCGCCATGGTGCCCTCTAGCCCCCAGACCTGATTCCTGGGAGGGTGGGGGGGGGGGATTCCTTGAAGAAGTCCGATTTATTACGCAACGACTGGATGGCCTGCCACAGTGGTTCCAGTAGCCTAGACTCCCTAAGCTCCTCCCACAAGACGTCTCGGGGGACACGTCTCCAAGTGGAGTAAATTGTTCCAGGACAGAATCTGTGTTGTTCCTCGATATCTGACGTTTGACAATCCGTCAAGTGTGACACCCCCGATGGTTGGAACCCGATGTCAACCTGGACTGACCGAGATAGCCAGGAACCTAAACCTCTCCTGGAACCACCAGGAGGTTTCTGACCTCCCTACTGACGACCCTACTGACCTCCCGACTGACAACTCTACTGACGACCCTACTGAGGACTCTACTGAGGACTCTACTGATGACCCTACTGAACTCCCTACTGACGGCCCGACTGACGACTCTACTGATGACCCTACTGACCCCCTACTGACGACTCTACTGATGACCCTACTGAGGACTCTACTGAGGACTCTACTGACGACCCTACTGACCTCCCGACTGACGACTCTACTGACGACCCTACTGAGGACTCTACTGAGGACTCTACTGATGACCCTACTGAACTCCCTACTGACGGCCCGACTGACGACTCTACTGAGGACCCCACTGACCCCCCAACTGATGACCCTACTGACCCCCGACTGACGACTATACTGATGACTCTACTGATGACTCTACTGACCTCCCCACTGACCCCCCCAACTGATGACCCTACTGACGACCCTACTGAGGACTCTACTGACCACTCTACTGAGGACCGAACTGACCTCTCTACTGACCACCCTACTGACGACTCTACTGACGACTCTACTGATGATTCTACTGACGATTCTACTGACAACCCTACTGAGGACCCTACTGAGGACCCTACTGACCCCTCCAGGGAAATGTACGAGGACCCCAGAAGGGTTCAGAGGTCATCAGTGCTCCTTCACCCTGTGATCAACATGAACTCAGGGAGACAGACTGGAAGAGTTCCGTTCACTGCGTCACACCTTCAGATAATCATGAGCCACATTTCTACGAAGGAGCTGCTGGTCTCCTTTAAATACCATGACTTACGTCATATATTTACATCATATAGTTACGCCAGGTGGACTTGAGGAGTGAAGCTCTGGGACTGTTTATGAATGAGCTCCATTTATTGCCGGTTTTCTGAGAAGCAGCAGGATTAGACTGAGCTGCATCCAGACTCTCCAGAGTTTAGAAGCTATTTCTGTTCTCGTCTTGGACGTCAAGATGGGAAACTACTGACAGATCAAACCGGCTGGCGGCGGCGGCGGCGACCTTGGAGGTGAGAGTCGGTCACATGACCAACTTTCGGAACCAGTGCGAAAGAGACGGTTTAAAGTTGACGATCAAGGGGTCAGTTGATGACTCCCAAGGGGGAACTTTTCAAAATTGCTCGGGGTCTGTCACAGCGTAGACTATGGAAACTCTGCGCTTGGTCATGTGACCACGGCCGGAGTAACTGGTTCTTCTGCACATTCCACCTTGCTAGTTTTATTTTGACAGTCACCATGATAACAATCCACCTTGGTAGTTTTAGTTTGACAGTCACTGTGATAACAACCCACCTTGGTAGTTTTATTTTGACAGTCACCATAATAATAATCCAACTTAGTGTCTGTCCACTAGAATGTCCTCCCAGTGTTCATGTTTCAACTCATTGTTCTCTGCTGTGTGTGTGTGTGTGTGTGTGTGTGTGTGTGTGTGTGTGTGTGTGTGTGTGTGTGTGTGTGTGTGTGTGTGTGTGTACTAACAACAGCACCAACAAGCATGAAAACTATGCCGCTGTGCCTCTTGAACCTGAATTATAACGATTCAGAGCGACTGGATTAGAAGTTCAGAGTGAAGATCCACCGGAGACTTTGCAGATTTTAAAACTTCCAACTTCAAATGTTTTTGTTGTCATTGTGTTTATTTTACTGCTCAAATTCTTATTATTTTAAATTCCTTTTTTCTGCCGTAACTTGGAAATAGAAAATAAAAATTCAGGCGTGTTTTTGTGAGAGTGGCTGGATGAAGCTCTATAATCTGATGTTAGAGGAGGAAGATGCTCTATAATCTGATGTTAGAGGAGGAAGATGCTCTATAAACTGGATGTTAGAAGAGGAAGATGCTCTATAATCTGATGTTAGAGGAGGTAGATGCCCTATAATCTGATGTTAGAGGAGGAAGATGCTCTATAATCTGATGTTAGAGGATGAAGATGCTCTATAATCTGATGTTAGAGGATGAAGATGCTCTATGATCTGATGTTAGAGGAGGAAGATGCTCTATAATCTGATGTTAGAGGATGAAGATGCTCTATGATCTGATGTTAGAGGAGGAAGATGCTCTATAATCTGGTGTTAGAGGAGGAGGATGCTCTATAAACTGGATGTTAGAGGAGGAAGATGCTCCATAATCTGGTGTTAGAGGAGGAGGATGCTCTATAAACTGGATGTTAGAGGAGGTAGATGCTCTATAATCGGATGTTAGAGGAGGAAGATGCTCTATGATCTGGAGAAACAGCAGATCTAAAACAGTTTCCATTTCCACCAAAGGTCCAAAGAAACTTTAGTAAATCTGCTAATTCTCTTCTGTAATCAGTTCCTGCCACAAGTATTCAGATTACAGTCAGAGTTTACTTTATGTAACCCTTTGTTTTTGTCTTTTTTTTAAAAGCACAGCGATGGTTAATTCCTGACATTGTTGTGTTTGACTCTGCTCCTCAGCCAAAGCCCACCAGCTAGTAATCCCGGCTGGTCAGATTACGGCCTGCAGCACGCCATGCCGACTCACAAAGCCAACAGAGGTCACGTCTTCAGAACCGTTACTAAAACTCAATCACAACTATTGATCAGTGAGACGTGAGCAGATTACGACGCGCTGCAGCGCCGTAATCTGACCAATGTGACTTTGACACAATTTTATTCATTCGTTCCTTTAATTCATCAGGTTTTAGTCTCGAATTCGGATTCAACAGTTTTCTTCTATTCGAGGAGCTCCGACCGTCATTTTCTGGGATTTTTGCATATAATCTGGAGCTTCACTTGTTGAGATTAGTGAAGAAACGTCCTGTTTCTCCTGTCCTCGTCTCCCATCTGGGTTTATTTCTCTTTTATTTAAATCCACCAGTACAGAGTCATACTGCACTTTGTGTCGTCGTGTAATCTGTGTGACACTCGGAGACGTTTATTCTATAATAAATCTCTTCTTTTCTTTTTCTTTTTTTAATTATACATTAGTGAAATTATTCCTGTCATTGTCTAATTACAAAAACATTTTTTTACTACATTTTTATTATTTGTACTCTGAACTCATTTAGTTTATAACTAAACAAGTTTTACCGACTCAAGTCCTGTCCTGATCTGGAATTTCACATCTTTTATTTTGGAGAGTTCAGTGTAACTTCTCAGTGAGAAATGATTTTCAGACAATGATTATCAGATCATGATGGCGGTTATCAAAATGTGATTGAGAGATTGTGACGTCATCACTTGTGATTCGGTCGAGAGGTTTTCTGAAAGTTGAATAATAACGCAGTGGTTTTATATAACGCTTTTCTTTACATTGCATTACATCAGTGTCTTGCCCAAGGACACTTCGGCATGTAGGGCAGGCAGAGATGGGAATCGAACCGGCAGCTTTCCGACTGGGGGCCGACCGCCATACCAACCGAACCACGCCGCCTGCTGAATGAACCTTTCACACTCTTCACGTGATCAATGACTTTCAGCCATCACTCCAACCGCAAACCTTCCTTCTGCCTTCTTCACAAACATTACAATGACTGTCAAAATAAAATGACCAAGTTGAATTGTTACTGGAGTGACTGTCAATATAAAACTACCAGGTTGCATTGTTATTACGATTACTGTCAAAATAAAACCTCCAAGTTGGATTGTTATAACGGTGACTGTAAAAATAAAACTACAATGTTGGATTGTTATTACGGTGACTGTCAAAATAAAACTACCAAGTTGGATTGTTATTACGCTGACTGTCAAAATAAAACTACCAAGTTGGATTGTTATTATGGTGACTGTCAAAATAAAACTACCAAGTTGGATTGTTATTACGATTACTGTCAAAATAAAACCACCAAGTTGGATTGTTATTACGGTGACTGTCAAAATAAAACCACCAAGTTGGATTGTTATTACAGTGACTGTACGGTGACTCGTTACTACCAACCTGGTGACCAGGACCAGAAGCAGCATTTCAGAATAGTTCTTTTCGCGTTTACATGGAAACGGAATTGGAGCGTATTTAAAAAGTTCCACCGTGGGAGATTTCTTCCCAACAGTTGTGTTTTCATCCATTTCCATGGAGACAGAGTTGACTGTTTTTTGTGAGAGTGTCCTGAAATGACTGTTGTATTTGGTGCTGTATAAATTCGGAGTGTATCGGTACACAAAAATCACGGTTCTGTAGGTACCTTGGTACAGAAGTCACGGTACGGTACCGTACGGTACGGTTCGGTACTCAGTTAAGGGGAAAATGAAAAAAAAAACTTCTTACTTGCCCAGACAAATTCAGACTAGCATGAAGTTTAATGTAAACATATAAGCTTGGGTAATGTATGAATTCGATTAACATAACTTTTTATTTAAAAACACTTGTTGTTTCTTTAATAATGAAGATATCACAATGAAACTCAGGGAAGGTGTGTCTCTTTATACTCTTCAATCTGAAGGAATAATAATCTAGATTTTAACTTTGTTCTTCACTGCAAAAATCCCAGAGTTCAATGAACAATAACAATA
The DNA here is from genome assembly GCF_963422515.1 of Blennius ocellaris. Taxonomy (NCBI): domain Eukaryota; kingdom Metazoa; phylum Chordata; class Actinopteri; order Blenniiformes; family Blenniidae; genus Blennius; species Blennius ocellaris. Next base: position 20,736,637 of record NC_137665.1, on the reverse strand, counting down.
ACAAATTTGTTATTGACCAAATTAAATCCTCCTCCTCTTTGCTTCTGAACCATAAAAAGTTTTGAAACTTTGGGATTAGAAAGTCAAAATAATCAAGAATACGTGGTTTTAATTGAAGTTGTTTTTATGTGTTGAAGTCGACTGAGTTTTTAATTCGTTCTGGTGACGATCTGAATGTTGACGGAAGTGAACAATTCAAAATGGCCGACGACGAGGAGTTTCCCCGACTACGTGATTCTACGGAGTCCCGAGGAATAATGCGACGCTATCCAATCAGAACGCATGTTTTCCAGGTAAGACGCAGCGTCACTGACCGGAATGGGAAACATGAGTCGGGAAGGAAAAAAATCAAGCGTTTTCCCACGCTATCGTCGGCGTTCACGCCAAAACCTCGCAATCACGGTGTGAGAAAAGGCAGCGCCCGGTGATGGCGGGATCCGTTGGTGATACCAAGTCACGTTTGCCAAAAAAACGTCAAAATATCGCCAAAAAAACCAGGAGCCCGTTGGGGTTCAGTTGCAGAGCGGATGTTCAGGAGCCTTCATGGTCTTCAAATGTTTGTATCGCGGTACACCTCTGGACCGGACCGAACGGTATGGGTACCAGTACGTACATCGTTACACCCTTCCTATAAATAAAGTTGAATTGAATTGAGCTGGAGCGTTTTCGAAGAGGCCCACCTTCAAAAAGTTTCTAACCCTAACCCTACCCCAACATTGTTTACATCCTCCGACACTGATGGACGACCGATCGATCAGTCAATATGATTGACAAACGGGCGTAAAGAACCTGACGTGGTCGGTTTAGGGTGGAAAGGAGGTGAAGGTGTCCGACCAAACAGGTCGTTTGTAGGTTAGACGAGTTTCTCCTGTGTTTTCAGTCAGCGGGCGCTAATCCCAACCTCCTGTCAACTCCACAGAAAGTCCCTCCTGAGTCCGCCGGCTTTATCGGCGCCGACATTTCCTCCGGGGCAGAATGCAGGCTTTGGCTTGAGAGCCTTGAGATAAGGAGGGATTTCACACACACACACACACACACACACACGCGCGCTCGGTCACTCTCTTACCGGCTGAGTCTGGTCCAGTGGAGGTCGAGTCCCGACATCTTCCAAACGCAAACAACGGTTTAAAAAAAAAAAAAGAAAACGACAACCAAAAAAAAAAACCAAACGCATATGTACAGAAAGAGGTAAGGTATGTACAGGAAGTCCGCCGGGCCGTCTCAGACCATGGTGCTCTTCTTCTCCTTGAAGTCGGCGTGCGTCGGCTCATGGTAGGTGGTGATCATGTTGGCCGTGTCCCAGCGGGCCGCCGCCGCCGCCGCCGCCACCGCCGGCGCGGTCTGCATCACCACCAGCCTGATGGGCGACTGCGTGGGCTGCGGGTCCGGGGCGTACTCCTTGGTGGGGTCCTTGCCCCGGCAGTCGTACATGATGCAGGAGATGAGGAAGACCAGGAGCAGGATGACGTAGCTGGCGATGAGGATGCAGAGGTTCAGCGTGACGGGGTCGATCTCCTGGTAGTTCTCCAGAAAGCCCATGGCGCCCGCCTCATGCTGGGCGGCGACCGACGAGCAGAGACGGCGAGGCGACGGGATGGAACGGACGGAGGAACCGACTGCAGGGTTTTCTATCCCCTCCAATCTGCCCTCCCTCTTTCCCTCCTTCCCTCCCTCCCTCCCTCCCTCCCTCACCTCCGTCTCCCACCTCTCCCTTTCACATGGGCACCGGGGATACGTTGGCTTTGTGGTAAAAATACTTTAATCCGCGCCGCTCTTCCTCTAGCCGGGAATTTCTGCGATCGATGGCCTCGCTTTAATAACTTAAGCTTCACTTGTAAATCGGCGACTGCAACAGATTCGCGTTATATCATCATCTGCTAGCAAGTGAACATTTAATTACAGTGTGTGTGTGTGTGTGTGTGTGTGTGTGTGTGTGTGTGTGTGTGTGTGTGTGTGTGTGTGTGTGTGTGTGTGTGTGTGTGTGTGTGTAATCTTAATCTCGATTGTGAGTGGGGATTGACTGAAGCCATCTGGCTAAACCGCGGCTCTAAAAGGCCACTCAGGAGCGAATGCTAACATGCTAACATGCTAGCAGCAGATTTGGACCAGATTATCGCCGCGGCGCGGTTGGAGTGTGTAATCTGCGGTGTGTGGCGTGTAACTGAGTACTCTCTACGAGATCAGTGTGTTTAGTTACATCAAACTGTCGTCTGGAGACGGAACCCAATGACGTATAGAACAATAAACATCAAGGATGTGGTTTTATAAAACGGCTCTTTGTTGGTTCAAAGTGAGAAATTTACCAGTTGGAAACTTTCCAATTCTACATTTTCTTTCACGGGAGAAACGTCAATGTCTTTCATTGCTAAAACACGAAAGCTCCTCACCATGCATGGTGGGTTCCATCCCAAATCCAGCACCTTGAGACTGTATGCTAGCCGTAAGGAAGGAGGCCGAGGACTAGTGAGCGTGAGAGCCACTATCCAGGATGAAACATCCAAGCTCCTTATGTACATCAAGGACAGGGCTCCAACGGATGACATACCCAACGAAAGTCTCAGACAATGGCGAGATGAGGAGGTGCTGGAAGAGGGACCATCATGGGAGGACAAGCCCCTACATGGGATGTACCACCGGAACTTCACTGAAGTGGCTGATCTCAAGAAGTCCTACCAATGGCTAGAGAGGGCTGGCCTACAGGACAGCACAGAGGCCCTCATCCTGGCTGCACAGGAGCACCAGAGCCATAGAAGCCCAGATCTACCACACCAGACAAGACCCAAGGTGTAGACTGTGCAAAGAGGCACCTGAGACAATCCAGCACATAACTGCAGGGTGCAAGATGCTGGCTGGGAAAGCATACATGGAACGCCATAACCAAGTGGCTGGCATAGTGTATCGAAACATCTGTGCGGAGTATGGTCTGGTAACCCCAAGGTCAGAGTGGGAGACCCCCCAAAGGTGGTGGAGAATGACCGAGCCAAGATCCTGTGGGACTTCCAGATACAGACAGACAGGATGGTAATGGAGAACCAACCAGACATCGTGGTGGTTGATAAAGGGCAGAGGAAAGCCGAGGTGGTGGATGTAGCAATACCAAGTGATGGTAACATCAGAAAGAAGGAACATGAGAAACTTGAGAAGTACCAAGGGCTCAGAGAGGAGCTGGAGAGGGCTTGGAAGGTGAAGGTGACAGTAGTACCCTCGGGGCAGTAACCCCCAAACTGGAGGAGTGGCTACAGCAGATCCCTGGAACAACCTCTGACATCTCAGTCCAGAAAAGTGCAGTACAAAGATACTGAGCAGGACTCTCAAGCTCCCAGGCCTCTGGTAGAGGACCCGAGCTTGGAATAGAAAAACAGGTGACCGCCCGCGGAGGGCGAGAGGGGAATATTTAT
>NC_137665.1:20700739-20730739 GCF_963422515.1 Blennius ocellaris | reverse complement strand
AAATAATGATATCAATATTGCCCAAAATAATTTTCCATAATCGAGCAGCCCTATGGCCACCTCTATTTCTGTATTTATTTATCTATTGGTTTGTACATATTTGAACAATTTTTCGCAAAAAAAACCCCCAGAATTGAATTAAACTTTCAGGGATTGTCTGTCTTAATCCACTTGAGAGGGTCAAAGGTCAAGGTGAAGGTCACACAAAGGTCAAAAACGATTCATATTGAACAAACGTCCAAAATGTTCCGTTTTCAATTCCTCTGATGTGTCACATGATGCAGTGATGTCATCACCCTGATTAGCAGTTGGGGGGGTTTCAATGGTCAGGGGGGGTCACACGTAAATATTAAAATCTGATTTCATTTTCCTTTTCAAGTTTTTTAATTTGCTATTTTAGCTGATTTCATAATTTTTAAAAGCAGTTTTGCATAACTTTTGTCCCAAATTGTAAGATTTTTCATTTTTATTTTAGAAACTGCTGATTTTAGGCTAATTTGGTAATTTCTGTGGTTTTTTCTGCACTCCCCATTTCAGTTGTGTCTTTTATTAAAGCCCGTTTATCCAAGAATAATAACTATAAAATATTCTGGCGTGTAAATACAATATAAAGGAGCGAAAATGCTTCTTTCCATTTAAACTGCCCCTTGTGTCAGACCCCTGACCCGTGACGTAAAGGTCGTGAGCGCAAGCCAGGCTGCCATGTTTCCTGCCTCCTGCAGATGTTCACATCTGCAGATTATAACATGACCTCACTCGTCTCCCTGTAATCCTGCTCTGCTCAGAGAAACTGATGTCAGAGGCGAGAGGCTTGATCCTGACGCTGCAGGGCGGAAACCCTCTGAGGGCCGCATGTGTGTGTGTGTGTGTGTGTGTGTGTGTGTGTGTGTGTGTGTGTGTGTGTGTGTGTGTGTGTGTGTGTGTGTGTGTGTGTGTGTGTGTGTGTGTGTGTGTGTGTGTGTGTGTGTGTGTGTGTGTGCGTATGTGTATGGGGGGGTCGATGACCTGATGGCTGCGTACATCTGGAAAGAGTCAAAGCAGAGCCTCCGCCGTGTCAAGAGGTGTCATAATGATTGAATCTCTCTGGATGCTGTTTGATGCTCATGACGTGTTGAGGAGTAGAGTTACATTACTAGTTACTGAGCAGAAAAGTAACTAGTTACTAATGTCAATGTTCACTGAAGTTACATCAGTTAATGAGAGGAAGATGCTCTATAATCTGATGTTAGAGGAGGAAGATGCTCTATGATCCGATGTTAGAGGAGGAATATGCTCTATAATCTGATGTTAGAGGAGGATTATATATAATCTGGTGTTGGAGGAGGAAGATGCTCTATAATATGGATGTTAGAGGAGGAAGATGCTCTATAATCTGATGTTAGAGGAGGAAGATGCTCTATAATCTAATATTAGAGGAGGGAGATGCTCTATAATCTGATGTTAGAGGAGGAAGATGCTCTATAATCTGGATATGAGCAGAAGAAGATGCTCTATAATCTGAATTAGTGCTATAAAAACAGATTTCAGAACTACGGGTGATAAACTACCACCAATGCAGACATACCCTCTAATAATGTTTATCTAAAGCAGCTAATGCTAAATGCTATCTGTTAGCTCGATGGAGAAAATCCTGACTGTTTCTCACAGACATGGTCTCAGATAGATAAATAGAGATAAACGTCCCTCCAGTTGTTCATGAGGAAGATTCATCACTTGCTACATTTTCATTTCGGAGGCTGAAATGACGGATTGCACCTCCGAGATGAGCGCAGAAGAAGATGTCTCCTCCTGCTGGAGGGCCGAGAAACCGGGGCTCCGGGAGGTACCAGGGCTCCGGGAGGAACCAGGGCTCCGGGAGGTACCAGGGCTCCGGGAGGTACCAGGGCTCCGGGAGGTACCAGGGCTCCGGGAGGTACCAGGGCTCCGGGAGGAACCAGGCTCCAGGAGGAACCAGGCTCCAGGAGCAGCCGGAGCGTCCCTCCCGGGGATGTTTGTTTTGGGAGGATGTTGATCCGTCCGTGGCTCCAGGAGGGTGGAGCCTCCCTCTCCTACAGCTTATCTCCCTCATGGATCTGCAGGGTGGGGCCAGGGAGTCCTGCTCCCTTCGTGGGGGTCTGGAGCCGGACGCCACTTCAGCTGTTTGTGTCTGCGGGGGGCCAGGACGCCCCCCCACCCCCCAGGATGGAGGGTCATCCTGAGCTGGTTTCAGACCAACATCATCCTCAGACAGGTTGGAAACATGAGAGACATTAGAGACATTAGAGACATGAGAGACATTAGAGATATTAGAGACTTTAGAGACATTAGAGACATGAGAGACATTAGAGATATTAGAGACTTTAGACACTAGAGACATAAGAGACATTAGAGACATTAGAGACATGAGAGACATTAGAGACATAAGAGACATGAGAGACATGAGAGACATTAGAGATATTAGAGACTTTGGAGACATTAGAGACATTAGACATTAGAGACATGAGAAACATTAGAGACATGAGAAACATTAGAGACATTAGACATTAGAGACACTAGAGAAAAGCTCCTCCACGTCCAGATCAACTGCTTTTTGATGATCAATGGTTTGAGTTCATAATTTGAAAGAACACAAGAATATAAAGTCTTTCAGCATTAAATTGATTTGAAGGATTTCAAAGTATATTTGACACAAAAACACAAGATATAGATTTCATTATGAAGCAGCCCTTATTGCTTATCACAGTGGATAAATAATTAGTAAATAAATAGATTACTTTCTTTAAATAATATATATTATTATATATTATATATTATTATTTATTTTTTACATAAATGTTTTTAAATTTTAACTTATTTTTCATTTTGCCAATTTGACTTTTTTCATTCAGTCTTTCATGAAGTCGTGTGAAATGTTCCACCATGTCGCTTTGACAGTTCGGTTTTGTTCCCTTTTGTTTTAAATCCTTTCTTTCTAAACAGGATTTATTGAAGCTTTTGTTCAAGTTATTTCTTGGAATAAACCCGCCAGTAACTTTCTCCAGCGTGAAATGACGGTTGAAATTTGTCCTCATGTGACTCAGCAGATTACAGCCTGGAGATGAAGCAGATTTAAAAAGTTGCACAACAGAGCAGTTGATGTTTCACGGTCCAGACGGGGAATATTTATTTCAGCTGGAGCTGGTGGTGGTGGTGGTGGGGTAGGGTGGGGGTGAACGTGATCCTCCGTCTCCTTTGTGTCTTCAGCCTGAATTTCCACAGAGATGTTCCATGAGGTCAGAGCCGAGGCGCCGTTACACAATCCGGAGACAGCTGAGGGTCTCCTGCTGCCGTCAGCAGACCTGACCAGTCGAACCCAGAGGCTCGCCAGCCTCCCGGCCCAGAACACCGCTTGACGGAGGAAAAACGACATCGGAGCGTCTTTTCTTCGAGTGAATCATGAGATTCACTCGAAGAAAAGATGATCGGAACGGTGTCAGTTACACAATTCCCAGATAGTCGATTCCCAGATAGACGATTCCCAGATAGTCGATTCCCAGATAGACGATTCCCTGTTATACCACAATGTTTTTTCCCAGATAGACGATTCCCAGATAGACGATTCTCTGTTAGATAACAGTGTTTTGTCCCAGATAGTCGATTCCCAGATAGACGATTCCCAGATAGACGATTCCCTGTTATACGACAATGTTTTTTCCCAGATAGACGATTCCCAGATAGACGATTCCCTGTTAGACGACAGTGTTTTGTCCCAGATAGTCAATTCCCAGATAGACGATTCCCAGATAGACGATTCCCTGTTATACGACAATGTTTTTTCCCAGATAGACGATTCCCAGATAGACGATTCCCTGTTAGACGACAGTGTTTTGTCCCAGATAGTCGATTCCCAGATAGACGATTCCCAGATAGACGATTCTCTGTTATACGACAATGTTTTTTCCCAGATAGACGATTCCCAGATAGATGATTCCCAGTTAGACGACAGTGTTTTGTCCCAGATAGACGATTCCCTGTTATACAACAGTGTTTTGTTCCAGATAGACGATTCCTAGATATATATAAATAAAATTCATTAATTAAAAGCCGCCTGCTGTCGGACTAAAAACATTGAGACAACCTATTAAGTTAATACATATCTATTCATCCTCGGTCACTGAAATAATACAAATAATCCACTTATTGTAATAAGTTGTCTAAATGGTTTTAGTCTGACAGCAGGCGGCTTTTAATTTCTTTCTTTCTTTTTCGAAATTGTTTTTTTTTTACTTCCCCACCGCGGTTTTAGTCGTCTACCTGTCTATCTGGGAATCGTCTATCTGGGATGGAACCATCGGAACGTTCAGAGCTTCAAACGCCTGATGCTTCCAAATGGTGACCGTCCATCTTCGGCCTCTCACTCAGGCCCTGCACACAACCCATCGCCGTGTCGTGGAATCACCGTGTCTTCCAGGTCATCCACACGATGCAAGAAACCTGCAGAACCAGGCTCAGACGTGGCGGCTTTCGGCTTTAACCCCGCCCCCCCTCGCCGTGACGTCACTGAACAACACGGCGGACTACCTGGTCCAGCTGGAGCTGCTGCTGCTCGTTGCTTTAATAACTTTCACGGTGTGGAGTGGAGGCGAAGTTGACCAGTGAGGTGGTCGTCTGTCGGGGGTCACGTGTTCCAGGTCGGAGTCCAAAGCTGAGGTTTCAGTTGAAAAGAGTAGAAACGTCATGGAAACCAGCACAAGGTCACGTGACCTTCGTAATGACATCAAATGTTTCAACACTCGAGGAGCTGCAACGCTCTGCCCCCTGTGACCCCCGGGTCTGAATGAGGACGGTGTGTGTGTGTGTGTGTGTGTGTGTGTGTGTGTGTGTGTGTGTGTGTGTGTGTGTGTGTGTGTGTGTGTGTGTGTGTGTGTGTGTGTGTGTGTGTGTGGCAGCGTTGGGTGATGGACGGGATCTGATAAAGGAGAGCCCTTTCCTTCCTGAAGCGACTGTTTGTGTTAGAGCCTTGTGTGTCTCTCCTCCTGGGTGTGGGAACGACTCCTCCCAGACTTCACCGCTTCCTCTGGACGCCACCGGCTGGTCGTCCAACTGTCCTCAGACTGTCCTCCATCTGGCCTCCGACTGTCCTCCAACTGTTCTCCAACTGTCCTCCGATTGTCATCCAACTGTCCTCAGACTGTCCTCCAAATGTCATTCAACTGTCCTCCAAATGTCATCCAACTGTCCTCAGACTGTCCTCCATCTGGCCTCCGACTGTCCTCCAACTGTCCTCCAACTGTCCTCCGACTGTCATCCAACTGTCCTCAGACTGTCCTCCGACTGTTCTCCAAATGTCATCCAACTTTCCTCCAAATGTCATCCAACTGTCTTCCGACTGTCCTCCGACTGTCTTCCAACTGTCATCCAACTGTCTTCTGACTGTCCTCCAACTGTCTCCCGACTGTCCTCCAACTGTCTTCCAACTGTCTTCCGACTCTCCCCCAACTGTCCTCCGACTTGCCTCCAATTGTCCTTTGACTGTCCTCAGACTGTTCTCAAACTGTTGTCTGACTGCCTCCAATTGTCCTCCAAATGGCCGTTGACTGCCTCTGTCTCCTAAGTCCAGAGGGGACAGTCCAACAGGCTTGTCCACATTAGTCCCCCTGTCATTCTAAAAAACAATCCTGTCCACATGTCACCATGAACAACACACTGCCTCAGGACATGTAGTACATATGCCAGGCCTTTAGGAGCGCTGTGACTCACCAAACACACCAAAAACGCAGACCAAGACACGGAGAGCATAAAAATATAGAAGTTGACTCCTGCTCATAGACGTTATATAACTGAGTTTTATAGGTCCATGCTCCTCCTTCTCCTGGAGAACATAATACTTAACACATAATAACATCATTGCAAACAATAATGTTACATAATACCAGTGCTTCTCAAATGGTGGGGCGAGCCCCCCTGGGGGGGCGTGGTGGGGTGTCAGGGGGGGCGTGAGGCGGGCGCGACTTTCAGTATTAGTGTCTTTATTCATGCTTGAACAATAAAAAAAGGGCCTCCAGCTCATTTTATTAATTTATTTTGATAATCAGGCGACTCATACAGTGGTTTATACAGATAAATAAATAAATATGATCAGGTTCTCAATGGTAGTACAATTCGGGGGGGGGGGGGGCTGAAAAAAATTCTGTCCTCTCGGGGCGGGCATGACAGAAAATAATTGAGAACCATTGCATAATACCAAAGATAATAAATAAATCTAACACAGTATTCAACTTGCTAGTATCAGTAGCTTCTTCAGCGCCACCTAGAGCATGTCGCCGACCATTGTTGTGGTTATTAGGTAACACCACGGAGAGCGGTGGGGGGTCATGACATCATCGTTTTCCACAGACTGTGGCCTTCTTTGCCGTCCACACGTCACAACCGAGCCGGGGTTTTAGAATCTCCTGGAAGCTGTTTTAAAATAAAGCTCCTAAATAAAGCCCTGTGTGGAATGATCCAATAGAAACAGTTTATTTACATGAACCGGCGTTCTCGGCCCCCGAACAAACAGCTGAACTTCAATCTGAGGTGCTTGAAGGATAAACTGTCCGATGGTTTCTGTTTTAAATCACCATCATTAAACCGTGGGAGAAGAAATACCAACGTATTCATGAGTGACTCAGCGCTCCGCTCCGCTTGCTGGACTCCCCGTTTTCAGCCACTCCCAACTAGAAAAACACAAAAACAGTTGCTTGTGTTCTCCATGTTGGGTAAATCTCTATATTTCTAAGTGTTTGTCACTTTTGGCAGGAATCCAATCTCGTCCAAATCAACGTGACGACAAACCGGATCAGCGTCACAGCTAGCGAAACACGCTAAAGCCTTTCATTTCTCACAGTTTGCACAGAAAACGAGCTGGAGTAGTGATCTGCAACCATAGTTTGGAAACAAAAAAGAAAAGAAACAACAGCGGCTGGATGTTTGCAGGGCGAGGCCTGATTTAATAAGAGCCACAGATGAAGTTGGTTGGAAACAGATGTGGGGAGTTTGTGTGTGAGTGTGGGACTTGAAAACACACTTTTCGAACACCTTCGCAGAGACGCTTCCAGACGCTTGGAGTTTCATGCTGGACAAGGAGGCGACTGTGGAAACGGCTGCAGCTCCACGCCGCCGCGACGCGCCGTCGCTCAGCTGTTGGCGTGAAGAGGAAACCCAGCGCTGTGAAGAAGCTACTTCCCATGACATCACCGTGTTTGTTCAACGACCTCGGCGGCCGAGTCAGACACGCCCTCTGCTTTCCTGTCAGGCAGACTCCCAGTTATTTACATGCAGCGGAGGGGAAACGACTCGTTCTGACTGACGTGCAGGACGACCTCCAGATCGTTTTCAGTCCCAAATACAACCAAGTCATTTTAGCGCAGAGAGATGACTATGAAATATAACTATTGAATGTTAGAGAAGCTTTTCAGACATGTTAAGATATATGGGAAGTTATGTGACCTGTTGCCCAGTTGATTCTCGTGTTCTTGGTCAGAACAGATCGTTTTGTTTAATAACAATCACTTCTGTTCAGGAGGAGAAACAAGGAAGATCAGACTGCATGCCGGTGGCGGCTAAAGGCTAATTAGCCTGTGGCTAAAGACGCCAATTAGCCTGTGGCTAATGGTTAGCCAAAAGAAACCATGAAATATATTCTTCAGACCCGTTATCAATGAGTCTAAAGGTACGTCTGAAATGTCCATCCTCACTCCTTATCTATAGATTTTCATTTAACCCCGGAAGCAATTCCTTGTAGCACCGACAACATTTAAAGGGCCGGCTGATCAGGGAAACTCAGGAAGAGTAAAAAGGAGCAGATCATCAAGTTACCAAAGAAATAATCTGCTGGAACAACTTGAAATCATCTAAAACCCAAATGTGCTTTTTATCCTCCTTTTTCACAAACTTGTAGTTCTTTTCCCGCCACAGAGACGTTGCTAACTTGTACCGCCGTCGCTTTATTATGATGTCACTAAGTGAACGTGTCCGACTGCCACACTAACCTGATCTCCTTTCCTAACTCCTTTAGGAAGCCTCCTAACAACTTTCCATAACGCCTTTAGGAAGCCTCCTAACACCTTTCCAAAACGCCTTTAGGAAGCTCCTAACACCTTTCCTAACTCCTTTAGGAAGCCTCCTAACACCTTTCACTAACTCCTTTAGGAAGCCTCCTAACACCTTTCCTTAACTCCTTTAGGAAGCTCCTAACACCTTTCCTTAACTCCTTTAGGAAGCTCCTAACACCTCTCCTAACTCCTTTAGAAAGCCTCCTAACACCTCTCCTAACTCCTTTAGAAAGCCTCCTAACACCTTTCCTTAACTCCTTTAGGAAGCTCCTAACACCTTTCCTCAATCCCGTGATGTCATCCAGGGATTAAGTGAAAGTCCATAGATAAGGAGAAAGGAGAGACATTTCGGATGTACCATCCTTCTCTTCACCCTCACTTCTTCCTCTTTTTTCCTCTCTTCTCCCTCTCTACTTCCTCTCTATTTCCTCTCTACTCCCTCTATTCCCTCTCTTCTTCCTTTTTCCTCCCTTCTTCCTCTCTTTTTCCTCTATTCTTCCCCTCTACTCCCTCTCTTCTTCCTCTCTTTTTTCTCCCTTCTTCCTCTCTACTCCCTCTCTTCTTCCTCTCTTTTTCCTCTCTTCTTCCTCTCTACTCCGTCTCTATTCCATGCCTTCTTCTTCACTACTCCTCGTTTCCCCACTAGACATTTTTCAACATATTTTTTTTCTGCTTCTTCAGATTTGGGCTGTTCGCGTCGTCTGTTCTCTACCCAGAATGCACTGTGCTCGGCCACGTCCTTGGTGTTCCTCCACTTGATGGTCCCTGGTGGTCTCTGATGGTCCCTGATGGTCTATAAACATTCACAAGGTTCCTGATCTGGACCTCAGTCCACTTACCAGTGAACCCAGACCCAGGTTTTCAAGTGGACCAGAGTTCACTTCCTTGATCCGGATCGGGGTCCGGGTAGCGTTCACACCCAAGCAACTGAAGTGGACTCTCCCTGAAACGGTACAGGTCCAACGGGCCCAACGTGAGCTGGACCGCAGCGGGCAGACGAGGACTCAGACCAGGGGCCCCTGCCCAGGTCCAGGTCTGAAACCGGGCCACCACCCGGGTCCAGGTCTTAGAGCAGCTGTCAGCTGGTTTCACGCCTGCTGGTTTGATCTGGACCTGGCGGGACGCCTGTTAGCCTCATTAGCCTCATTAGCTTTAATCTGAGTCACACAGCTCAAACATGGCGTGAAATTTAAAGTTCTTCATATCTCACTGACCTGGTCCCACATCCAGACCTCCCTCTCTCTCTCTCTCTCTCTCTCTCTCCATCTCTGCTTTCCCCTTGTCTCTCTCTCCCTCTCCCTCTCTCTCTTTCTCTCTCTCTCTGCTTTCCCCCTCTATTTTGCTTTCCCCTTGTCTTTCTCTCCCTCTGCCCCTCTCTCTCTCCGCTTTCCCCCTCTTTTTGCGTTCCCTCTCTCTCTCCCTCTCCCTCTCTCTCTCTCTGCTTTCCCCTTCTGTCTCTGTCTCTCTCTCTCTCCCCCTCTCTCGCTCTCTCTGTCTCTCTCTCTCTCTCTCTGCTTTCCCCCTCTCTTTGCTGTCCCTCTCTGTCGCTCTTTCTGTCTCTCTCTGTCTCTCTCTCTCTCTACCCCTCTCTGCTTTCCCTCTCTCTTTGTGTCCCCTCTCTCTCTCTCCCTCTCTCTCTCTCCGTCTCTGTCTCTCTCTCCCTCTCTGCTTTCCCCCTCTTTTTGCTTTCCCCCTGTCTCTCTCTCTTTCTCTCTCTCTCTCTCTCTCCCTCTCTCTCTGTCGCTCTCTCCCTCTCTGCTTTCCCCCTCTTTTTGCTTCCCCCCCCCCCCCCCCTCTCTCTCTCTCTCTCTCTCTCTGGTTGTTTATTGAAGAAATCTTTCAGTCTCGTGGTTCAGCAGAGGAATTAAAACCATGTGAGTCCTGAAAATGACGCATGCAGTCGGGTCTCCTGCTGTACCTGGTCCCTGATCCCCAGATCCCAGTACCCAGACCCCAGTACCCAGTCCCCGATCCCCGGACCCCAGTACCCAGTTTCCGATCCCTAGACCCCAGTACCCAGTCCCCGATCCCCGGACCCCAGTACCCAGTCTCCGATCCCTAGACCCCAGTACCCAGTACTTGATCCCCGGACCCCAGTACCCAGTCTCCGATCCCTAGACCCCAGTACCCAGTCCTTGATCCCCAGACCCCAGTACCCAGTCCCCGATCCCTAGACCCCAGTACCCAGTCCTTGATCCCCAGACCTCAGTATTCAGTACCTAGTCCCCGATCCCTAGACCCCAGTACCTGGTCTCCAGACCCCAGTACCCGGTCCCTGGACCCCGGTCCCCAGAGGACCCTGCAGACGCAGACGTAGAGCAGCTGTCAGTCTGCAGATCAGGTCTCTTGTTTTTTCCAGCTCTCGGGCCTCAAACCTGACGAGGAGCCGCCGCCGCGTCATGTGTCCCTTAAATGTTCCCCTCCGATACTCCAGTGTGTGTGTGTGTGAGTGTGTGCACGAGCCCGCCTCCGTGCACGCTCCGTGGTGGTGATCTCCCCCCGGTGTGTTGTCGGTTCTGCTCTGACGCAAGCGGAGCGTCGAGTTGTAGGGTCTGGTGTCACGCGGACGCATAGCAACGCAAAAGCCGCCTATAAATACGCTTTCCTGCGCCGGCTATTTAAAACCCGGCGGGGTCAAACGGGAGAGTTCCCCTTCCTTCTACTACGGTCTGTGTCCTCCGGCGCTGCGTTGTCCTCAGAGTCCAGCACAAAGTCCTCCAGGGTGACGACACGAAGCCTCCCGGCAACACAACGTTCACTCTCACCTCCATCACTCAGCAGCCACTGTTTAGTCACAGGTTGGTGTTTTTATAAGCAAAAATGACAAAATTACCAGAACAGTCTTTTTCTCTACTTTTTATATTTAAAGGAATATATTTTAACACAAAAAAAAAATCGAATTTTCTAATATTTAATAATATAAAATAATATAAATGGCCTATAAATATTATTTAAAAAGGAATATAGACTTTTCTAAGTGTGTACATTACATTTCATATTATGACCATCTATTTAAAAAAAAAATCTTTATTGCAGACACTTAAGTCCATATAAAAAAAGTACACATATTTGGAAATACTTTTTTATTCAGTAATTATATTGTAATAACTCCCAGTATCTCCAATGTGGCAATTTCTTACTTTTTTGTATATAAAAGTATGTTTTAATGTACTGAAATGTACTTTATGTATTAGATTTAAATATATATTTTGTAATTATGTAAAGGATTTGAAGTGCATAAATCAACTGTTTATTAGAAGAAAATACAAAATCACTTGGCGATAATAATTATTTTCTTCATTATAGGAATTCTCAGTGTTTCCAATTTGTATTTTCCATTGTTTTTCTATTTAAAAAAAATAATAATTTGAAAATGGATTAGAAAATATACAATATAATCTACAATCTACAATATAATGTAGATTATTTTTAATACATAATGATTTCCAGACTTGTGCAGGATGAAGGCAGTCTGTCTCCTTGGTGAAGATAAAAAAAAACAAGTTAAAAAAACGAGAAATTATAATAAATAGTAAATAAAATCTTGTCGTCACGCAGGTTTCTGCATGAGAAGACGGAGACGCGCCTTCGTTCTGTATTCCTGCTAATCATTTCCTTCAATTCAACACAAAGCAAAGAGCTGAATGTTGATCTGGAAGCTCGTCACTTCTCTGACGTCACTCCGGCTCCCTCCCCGCCTTGAAAGCCTCGCCGTCTGGAATCTTCCGGAATATTGAGTCAATGTGTTCGACAGCACAACATCCCTTCATGTGCTGCTCCTCAAACTGGGCGGGAGCCGGTTGGCTTTTAAAAAAAAAAAAATGTAATTCCTCAGGTTTCTCATCTGATGGACTCTGAACTCAAACTGTGATTTTAGGAGCTGAAACTCGCCGGCGAAGTAGAAAATATCATGATTTTGATTTAGAATCCTGTGGACGGCGAGCATGTCGTTTCTTCCATTGTGTTAACTCTCGCTGTTTTCTATCGCGAGATCAAAAAAAAAAAACAAAAACGATTGTTGGGCTCTCTAAGAAACTCTGACACAAGTTTGGAGACTGGGGTCCTGTTTCCATGACGACGGCTCAAGTTAAAACACATCGGGGGTTTTTTGCGTCTTCGTTTCAGAAAAGTTTCACGTTTACACGGCAACGGTCTACAACCATTGCCTGTTTCCACGGAAACCTCAGATATGCTGAAAAAGATACGTTTTCAGTGACTCTGAGCACCGTCGTCATGTGAACCGACACCTGTTAGCTTAGCATTAGTTAGCTGGCATGATGTCCATTTTTTTTTTAAAGTGTGAATCGTTCTTGGCCCGGTTCAAGAAAAGATCATGAATTTGCTGAACTTGACGACGTTACCCGTTATGTAAGAAACTAAATCTGAGAACTGTACGATACTTTAAGCTACGTGGTATTGACAACAAAAAATAAAACATTGACATATTTTAATAAAAGTAGTTCAGATTTTAAAATACAAATGTGCTCAAATAATAAAAAAAACAACACATTTTCATAATGAACTCAACTGAATATTTAAGAAATATTTGAATTTCAAATTTTCCTGTGAATGAACATTTGTTTACATTTTTGAAAACTCTTTCCAACGTCAATTTACTTATGAAAAGAACGATATTATTCCCATGTTTCTTCACCACACTTCCATATATATATCTTCACCATTTTCAGTCATCGAATGCTGTTGTTTCCTAAAGCACATTCCACATGTCAAATATTTGTATTTGCTTTAGTAATGCATCGCTAACTTACTAAAGTTTTATTTTATTTTCCAGAAAAGATTTTGGTGTGTTTGAGAATCAATTTTATTAAAACTCGTAGCATCCAGTTACCAATTAATTCATGCAAAAGGTGAAGTTACAGCACATACATTTCATATATTTCACAATCATTTCGGACGATATTTGCCACAATACAAATTAATTCAGGGCGTCAAACCAGCGGGTTGTGACGAGGAAGCAAACAGCACGTTAACCGGAATCCCACTGATGACGCTAGCTGCTGTTCCTCCATTGTCCACTAGGGGGCAGCCTGTTTCTGTAAGACATCGTATTGCTACTCTGAGATCTGAAACTAACCAGTA
Organism: Blennius ocellaris; assembly: GCF_963422515.1. Taxonomy (NCBI): domain Eukaryota; kingdom Metazoa; phylum Chordata; class Actinopteri; order Blenniiformes; family Blenniidae; genus Blennius; species Blennius ocellaris. Next base: position 20,717,588 of record NC_137665.1, on the reverse strand, counting down.
GAACGCGGCGACGATCGGAGTCTTGAAATAGTTAAAATTGTACTCGTGAAGCTCGCTGCTGTTCCTCATCTGTCCACTAGGGGTCCGACTGTTTCTGGAAGAAGTGGTGACGCTACTCTGAGAACTGGAACCGAACACCAGAATGCAGCGATGCTCAAAGTACGGAGATCTGTGATGCAGCGTTGGAAGTTAGTTCCCCTACAGGTAACGCTCGTTCAGCTAGCGCCAAAAGAATTACGCGACTTTATGAAAACGTGCTGCTTCCTGTCGGAATCCGGGCTCAGAGAGGCTTTTTTTTTGTTTTTCCTTACGTTACCCTAAAAAGAAACAGAAACAGTTCATTTGAGAAAGTTTTCGTAAATCGCATTAAATGTACAGATTTTCACAATCGTGTGTTTTTTTTCACGCGAGAACTAAACATACATTTTGGCGTTTTGCTGGTGCGACTAAAACTCGTCCGTCCCGAGGTCAAGGTTTGACTTCCCCGATTTAAGTCGGGTCAAAGTCGTCGTCGTAAAAATAAACATTCCCATGTTTGACTTAATCGATAACAAAAGTTTAATAGTGAGTATGAAGGTTGAAAGTGCTTGAAGAGAATAAACCGTAAAAGTTCCCGCGACAGTCGGAACGCCGTACCGGACTTCTGCCGCCGTTTACCAGCGACGTGTGCGTGTCGACGCGTCGTTAGTGAAGCGTGAACAGTTGTTGTGGTGTTTCCAGCCCCCCCCCCCCTCCCCCCACTCCCAAGGATTAATAGGACTCTTCCTCCTCACGGCTTCGCACGGCGGTAATTCATCTCAATGGCGATGCGTTCCCCCTGGCTGCGTTCCCAGTTCGCCAGATGCTCGACGTCCTCTTGACAAATAAATCCGCCGCCGTCGAGCTCCGTGAGAGTTCCGGCGGCTCGGGGATCCGACGTCGGCCAGCAGCTGGTCCGAAGTCAGAACGGCGTCGGGGGCTCCGCCCCCCCGCAGAGTCTGTGGTTGTCGGGCCGGCCTCAGCTGAAGATGCTCCTCTGGTTGGCCACCAGGGCGGTCTGGCTCTCCCGCCGCCGCTCCTTCTTCCTCTCCAGCCGCACCTTCCAGCAGACGGCGCTGGACGCCAGCAGCACCAGGCCGGCCGACAGCAGCACCAGGCCGAAGTACGAGATGGTCGACCCGTGCGAGTTGAAGCTGTAGGCGACCGCCGTGACCACCACGCCGGCGATGAGCACCACCACGCCGAACGGCACGGTGCAGCGGTAGCAGGAGAGCTCGGCGCCGCCGGTGGCCGCCGTCAGCTGGACTTCGTTCACCAGCGGGATGTTCACCGTGGCGGCGGTGGCGGGCGGCGGCGGCGGCGGCTCGGTGCCGCCGGCCTTCTCGGGGGTCGCCGGCGTTCTCATGGCGTCCTTCTCAGCTTCTTCTGGCATCGCCGGCGGTTAACCAGCCCCAGATGGTGGTGGTGGTCGTCGTCGTCGTCGTGGCGCCGCCGCTCCTCTTCCTCACCGCCGTCCGGCCTGCGGACACACAGCGGCAGTCGTCAGCCCCCAAACCCCCCCTTTGTTGCACTCCGCCGCCTCGTTTCACAACCCGGGCCGGCCGCCACATGCTGCTTCAATAAACCCGCGCGACCCCGGCGTGACCTCGGCGGCGCGGGATGACGCAGGAGCGCCGGGCGCAGCACGAGCTGAGACATTCCCTGGAGAGCGCAGGATATGACATTACAGTGAAACGCAAGCAGCCTCGGAATCAGCAGCTATTTCACAAGCGCTGATTATTCCCCCGCTCACATCTGCTGCCGGGAGACGCCGGCGCTCCGGGGGAGCGGCGGGCTGCCAGATGTCGGGGGTGGGGGGGGGGAGCAGCGGTTTCGTCTTTTTGTTTACGATTCGAAAAGGAGATATTCCGCCGGAGTCCGTTTGGATCCAGTCCTTTGTTTATACTCGTGTAAACAAAACAGGAAGATTTGAAACTCGGCAGAAAGAAAATTCCACCGTCGAGCCAAGAACTGAACTGAACAGGGTTTTTATTTCAGAGCCAAACAGAATCTGGGAGGAACTTTTTGGAACGACACAGACGTTTTTTTTCTGACCCTCCTCCGGGGGGCGCCAGACAGCTTGAGGTCGCAGCGGGAAGAAGAACTCGCTAAAATAGTAGAGCTACGCTCGGTAGAGCGCAGACCGTCGCCAACATTTGTTAGTGGAACTGATCGCTGGCCTGATAGCCGTTAGCTCGTATCGATGCTAACTCGCCTGTCAGGTCGCTACGTCACTGTGAAACACTGAGCGTCGCCATGGCAACAGACGCTGACCTCATCGATGAGGAGCCTCTCATCTACTTGGTATGGGGCTTTTTTTTTCTCCCCACAGTTTTTTGGGATTTATTCGGAAACGTTTCGCCGCCAACGTCCCAAAATGCAATTCAGTTCACAAAACACATACAAACCAATAAATAAATAAATAAATCCAAGCACACAAACATAAAACTTTCCCGCAGCGTTCGTTGGTGAAAGAAACTTAACGGACCATCTGTGACTTGACGGACCTGGAGAATCTTGAGCTGCGCAATTTATTACAAATGTATTATCGAATTATCAACTTGTTTCTCTGCTGCACGTTGACGCTGAATGGACTCAGAGGAAAAACGCCAGCAATGTGAGATTCATCATCTCGTTATCGTATCGCTATCGTATCATCATCGTATCGCTATCATACTGTTATCGCACCGTTTTCGTATCGTATCGTTATTGTATCATTATCGTATCATCATCGTATCGCTACCATATCGTTATTGTATCGTTATTGTCGTGTCGTATCGTCCCGTTGTATCGTTATCGTATCGGTATCATCTCGCTGTCGTATCGTTGTCGTGAAACTGACGTGCAAGAAAATCAGAATTTTGACTACGAAGGAAAAGTTGGACGAATTAATTTTGAGTTTGCGACTGAACAGCTCAGAAGAAAAGTTTTATTCACCAAACAGGAACAAATACTGACAGTTTCCACTGAAGTACTCGTACTGTTAAATTACTTGAAAAGTACTTTACAAGTAAAAGTACCCACACACACAAAGTACTCTCTTCATAAATGAGTCAGTCGAGTACAAACTGATAAGAATAAACTCTGATGTCAGAGTGATAAATTAGAAATACTCTATTTTGGAGTATTATTACTTCATGTAGTACCTCCTCACCAGACATGTAATTTTACTCGTACATGAAAACAACTCACACCAAGGGTCTGTGTAATGAATTACGAATACTCACATCATGGTAACTATGTAGTATTTTTGAGTACTGGTACTTTTAAAATGTTTTATTTTCAAGTATGTGACGTTACTTATACTTTAGTAGAAAAACAATAAGTAATCTGCATCAATACTTTTAAAACCAAAAGTCACTAATGAGAACATATGGAGGCATAAAATTACCGATACTCAAATTACTTGAATCAAGTAGTATTTTCAAACTTTTTTCAGGTCATTTTTTATAATAGCTCTCATACCTAAATATAATCTTTACCATTTAATCTACTTAACTACTTTCAAAGTAATAGATTAGGAATAGTTTACGCCTAATCTACTCGAAATAGTTACTTTTTAAAGCATTTTAAAGTACTTTCATTCATACTTAAGTACAATACACAGCATGTAATTTACTTCACTACTATTAAAGTACTACCTAATTACAATATTGTGAGAATTAGTAATTATTTACTTTCTCCTCTATTTAGAAGTTGATCAGAATTTTAAAAGTCAGAGTTTATGAAGTATTGCTCTTAAGTAAAACTGCAACTCGGGAAAAACAACCTGAGTTAATACTGGATTACAGTAATTTTAGTATTTATAATTTGATACTTTAGTAAGACATTGGTAGGATTACATTTTACTTAAGTATGAATGACATTCACAACTTAAAAGTGCTTTTAAAAAGTACTAAAGTAACTATTTGGATTAGATTAAAGGTGTAAATTACCCTGACATAGAAGTTAAGTAACTTATCAAAAAGTATAAAAAATACTACCTAGTTACAGCAATGGGAGTATTTGTAACTTTGTAACTTGTAGTTTCACTCATGCACAGTTTTGATTTTAAGGTAATTTTAGTCTGACCACATGTTATTTACTTGGATACTTTTGTATCTAAATACTTCTTCCTGCTTTATCTCTGCATTATTTACCGTTGAGTTCACGTCATCATTACAATGGGAACTTTTTACACATTGAAATCATTATAATATAACGTGGTTAAGAAGTAACCGATACTTTCTGAGAGTACTTATACTGGCACTGTAACAGCAGATGTACTTAAATACACATTTTCAGGAGTTTTCTAATTCAGGCAGTAAGAAAGTGTAACGCTGGAAAGAGGAAAGTATCGTTACCTTGTTGGTGTTTTCCATGTCGACGTCTCCAGTGTGTGTGTGGGAGTGTGAGTGTGAGTGTGAGTGTGAGTGTGAGTGTGTGTGTGTGTGTGTGTGTGTGTGTGTGTGTGTGTGTGCGCGTGTGTGTGTCCAGAGAAAGAGTGTGTGTGAGTCCAGTCAGAGTGTGTGTAAGTGTGTGAATCCCAAGCCTGAGTATGAGTCCAGAGAAGTGTGTGTGTGTGTGTGTGTGTGGGGGGGGGGGGGTCAGTGTAAGTGTGTATGTGCGCGTGCCTGTGTGTGTGTGTGAGAGAGAGAGAGAGCGAGAGAGAGAGAGAGAGAGAGAGAGAGAGAGAGAGCAGCAGTAACGTCCAGTGAGCTCGTGAGTCCTGCAGGACTGAAACATCTCATTCACACACCACTTCAAATATCTGTGACTGAGGTGAAGCTGGATAACGGGAAACTTCCAGATCCGGTCAAGACTTTCAAAATAAAACTCTGATGCACTTATTTTGAAATCCATACACTTCGCCACCTTATTGCCACGCCGGTCCAATACAGTGTCACTGCAGTCACCAAAATAGTTTTTTAACCTTAAATATCAAAACCTGTCAGATATTTAATACTTTTTCAACAGTTGTGTTGTTTATTGTTTTTACTGTATTTATTTAATTGGTTCTCTTGTTATTCCAGCAGATTCAATCACATATTATTCAATCACATATATTATTTACACATTGAGAATAAATCATCAGTAAACGACAGATCGAGGAGAAAACTAACGTTTCTACCTGCTAAAGTAAAACATCTGTAACAAACTGATGGAGTGGAAATTATTGCGCTATTGATGAAGTACTGCATAAAATACTGTGACCGCTTCTCTCTCTCTCTCTCTCTCTCTCTCTCTCTCTCTCCCTCTCTCTCTCTCTCCCTCCATCCCTCTCTCTCTTTCTCCCCCCCCTCTCTCTCTCTCTTTCTCCCCCTCTCTCTCTCCCCCTCCCTCTCTCTCCCTCTCCCACTCTCTCTCCCTCTCTGCTTCCCCCGTCTCTCTCTCTGTCTCTCTCTCCCTCTCCCTCTCCCTCTCCCTCTCCCTCTCCCTCTCTCTCTGCTTTCCCCCTGTCTCTCTCTCTCTCTCCCTCCCTCCCCCCTCTCTCTCTTTTATTATTTATTATAGAAAGTGTATTATCTGTAGTCGAAGTGAAAGCAGTTTGACAGCCTGTGTGTGTGCGCGTGTGTGCGTGTGCGCGCGCGCGTGTGTGTGTGTTTTATTGTGACTGCTGCTGCTGTAGATCCGGTGTGTGTTACTGTCAGAGTGTGTGTGTCCAGTGTCAGGTGTGTGTGTGTGTGTGTTTATGTGAGACAGTTCGCGTTTCTTTCTCCGGTGTGTGTGTGTGTGTGTGTTTGTGTATTTATCTCCGTTCCCCAGTGTGTGTGTCCCCCCGGTGTGTGTGTCCCCGGTGTGATCCAGCGGCCTCTCGCGGTTCCCTCCACCCGGCCCTCGAGGCGCCTCTCCGGGCGTCATGTCGCTGCGGTTCTCGGAGGAGGAGTTCCAGGGCGCCTGGTCGGAGCTGGACGCCCCGCGGCTGGACGGAGGATGGGAGCTGTTCACCGAGACCATGGGGGTGAAGATCTACCGGCTGTTCGACCAGGTAGGAACCGGGGAGCGACCGGGGGGGGGGGGGGTCAGAGTCCCGGTTCTGCTGCAGTGCAGCCCGGTACTAAATCACCCGGGACTTTGAATGGAGTCTGGTTCTGTACGCGTCCGCGTCGATCCCGCTTCCCTTTCAGCTCCACTAAAAACCCTCAGCGCGTGTGTATATTGGTCGAAAAGCGGTTGTGATCAATAAACATGATCGGCTGATGTCCTCGAGACCGCGATGGAAAATATCGGGAAGCTGAGCGACGCGTGCGGACGCCGGCCGACTTAACCAGGCCAGACTCCATTCACAAAACTGCGAACTTAAGCTTTCTCGACGTGGGGAAGATAGAAACTGCCAAATAAAAACATTAATGTTGATATGTTTTTCAATTATACACATCCGCTTTTCAATTCGGCATACAGACAACCAATTGATTATCTCGTATTTTATTAATTTCTAAGGGAATGTGATTGTAAATCCAGAATAGTAACATGAAACTGTTTCACTTGTTTATTTAATAAACAAATCTTTAAAGGAGTATATGTTTTCTCAAGTAGCACAAAGTACTTTACAAAAGTAACACCCAATTCCATTTTCTTAGTGCAGCTGTGTAGCTGGGAACTGGTGCTACCAGTTGGGGAAAATCCTATTTTCTAGTCACGTGACAGTAAAACCTCCAACTTTAAAACGTGCAAATAATTGACAGAGCTTATTGCCATGACCCATATAGGCCAACACATGGAGGAAATTATAGTTTTTCAAGTTAACAGGCCTCACTTGTAAACAGCTGTTTGACTTCCTGATGTCGAGGCAACAGATGTAGTTTTCTGGAGGGAGCTTTAAGGAACTAGTGAACCGTAAGCGGGAAGTTCCCAGTTTGCGTGAGATGTTTAGTATTTTTTATTTGTTTTCAAACCTTTTTAAAGTTTGTTGCATCAATTCACGAAACTCTCTCCACTTCTAGAATCAGACGACTCTGAGTGATGTCCTGTGTGAGCGTCGTCCTCAGGAAGGCTTGTCTCGTTGTTGCGTTCCTCCCTGCTTTGTTGTGTGTGAGCAGGTCGGGCCTGTATTTGGTGGCGGGCGAGAGCGACTGGCTCCAATCAGAGCGGTGTTGCTCTGGGATTAGTTACCGGCCCGGGGGTGTGGAGCGAGGGAGACAAACAGGCTCTGGTGTGCTGCTTCGCAGGAGACGTCACTTTACGAGTACAAGGTGCAGGGCGTGCTGGCCTCCTGCGCCGCCCAGCTGTGCGCCGACGTCTACATGGACCTGGCGTATCGGAAAAACTGGGATGGATACGTCAAAGGTACGGAACACGGGAGCACCGGGCCAAAAACCTGCACGTCCCCCTTTTTTTAGAAACCCCCTTTAATTAATCACAGCAGACTGACTCAAACCTCTGTATTGTCCTCGTTTCATGCTCGTCTGCAGCGACCGGCAGGTAACGCCTCAAGTGTCCCGGCTTGTTTGTGTTCCTTTAAAGTCCCAGTGAAATGTAACCCACTACTTTGCAAAAAACGATAGTTGGGGTTCTACTTGTAAGGTTCCTCCGACTCTGCCCCACCACTGTTGTCGCATAACAAAGTTATTTGAATTTTTAATCTCCAGCCGAGGAAGTCGGGGGAATCCTTCTTCGTGGGCGTGACGTCAAGAGTTGTGCAGATCTCCATCTGTTGTGTTTATATCGGCTTGTTTCCTCTTAAATATCCAAGTTTTTACAGTGTTTTGAAGTTATAGTCGGCGTTTTATGAGCCTTGACGAAACATTGAGCCTGGAAGAGACCAGAGAGAGGAGAAAGGGAGCACAGGCGGCCGGAGCGGCTAGCCATTAGCTCACCCAGCTAGCGGGAGCGGCTAGCCGCTAGCTCGCCCGGCTAGTAGACGATCAAGTAATTCCTGGACTCATCTCCGGTGATTCCGCGCAGTCAGAAAAGCTCTTCGACATGTTGGATCCAGGAAGTCGTTCTGCCAAAAGTCAGGAGCCTCAAAGCCTCAAAGGTGAAAACTGGCGGCTGCTGAGGCGAGGAGACGAGGACGAATGGAGGACGAAGCGTCTTCTGCTTCCTCAAACATGTTCCAGACGGGGTCACCGATGGCAGAACCACCTTCTGTGTCTTCTTCATCAATCACTGGGTTTGAAATGACCATGATGATGAAATATGGTTAAATTCAGCCTCTTCGTGGTCAAAACTCTGATCCTCCATAATGTAAACACAACTTGGGCGTGTGCACAACTCGTGATGTCACTCTATTATTGTCAGAAGCTCCGCCCAGCAGAGGAAATACCTGTTTATGGGCTATTTTCTCACAGATTGACGTGTTTTAACATTTTACCCTTCAGCCAGTTTGCATAAAAATGATCCTAGAAGCGACACCAGAGTGTTTTGGAGGTGGAATCTTCATTTCACTAGGACTTTAACTCGCTTTAGAGGTCCGTCTGTGCAGTAGTTTGTAATTTCGGCTGTGAAATCATCATTTTGTTGTTCGTTTCATGTTATATAGGAGTCTCTTCCGCTGTAAACAAAGCTGTACAGATGGTCTGTTGGTAGATTTGATGTAGATTGGAAACGTGGAAGAGGAGCATTGAATGAAAAGCTTCAAATTCTTCTTTATATATGTTTGTGTACGTATGTATATCTGTGCTTCAAATGTATATGTGTGCCTCCTGTATTATGTAGCACTCTTACTGCATTTGTTTAGATATATAATGATTAATATTTTTAATACAGAAAGATAATTACAATACAGAACTATTGAATATTAGAGAAGGGATGGAATTAGAAAAGTTTTACTTTTTTCTACCTCTTTTCAGGCATGTTAGTTGTATATACGAGGTGTGTGTTTATTAATGTGTGAGTATATGTAAATATAGATTATCTATTGTCTCTGAATATATTTTCACAAGCTATAATTTCTTTATATTATCAAAGAGTATACGAATAAGAGTATATCTATATATATATATATATATATATTATCATAAAGAGTATATATATATACATACATGTACTCTTTATGATAATATAAATAAAGAAATTATAGCTTGTGAAAATATATTCAGAGACAATAGATAATCTATATTTACACACACATATATATATATATATATATATGTGTTTGTGTGTGCGTAATGTGAAATTCCATATGCCCAGAAGTTAATTAATAATTTAAAAGAATTTCAGGTTTGTGTTTGTCATGTTGTGTTAAACTTTTACAACCTTTTTTTCTCACCAAAACACCTGAAAGAGGAAGATTGACGAAACCGGTGACAAAACGTCACTTCTTCCTTGATTACAAATTAAAAGCGCCAACAAGGAGATATGTTGACTCTCTGGGTGTAAACGATGCTTTAATACTGTTAAAACGGGGGGAAATGCTGCAGCGTTGAACTTTTAATGCCTCGTTGACGACGATTTCTAGTGAGGACACAAAACGTCTAGTTTGTTTTCATATAGTCTTGTTTTGCCCCCGTTTCCACGGAGATGGAGTTGGAGCAGTTTCAAAAAGTTCCATCTTCACAGCCGTTTAAAAAAAAAAATTGTGTTTTCAGTGACTGTGAAATGTTTGTGTGTTCACTTGAAAACGTAGTCGTGTGAACAAGGTCTTAAATTTATTTCAGTTTTTCATTCATCGTAAAAAGAAGAAAAACAGACAATTCAATACGATGCAGAACAAATGTTTTCGTATTCTTGCACGAAGGGAGCAGAGAGAAGATGAACTTAGAAACTCCGCCCCTTTATATCAACTTATCCAACGCCAATTTGTTTGTGGTACAGAGTTAGCATCGCTAGCATGTTAGCCGTTAGCTCAATGGGATGCTAACTAGCCTGTCAGGGAGCTACGTCACTGTGAAACACTGAGCAGGCAGCGTCTCCGTGGCAACAGACGCTGATCTTCTTTGATCTCACAGATTTTCACAGTTTACGGGATTTATTTTGAAAAACATTAACGTCCCAAAATCTAATGGATTGATCTTTCGATGATGACAAATCATTTCACGTAATTTAGGTGTGTGGTTTTTGTGAAACGTTGGTCAAATACATACATACTTATAAATAAATACACGCAGATGAAAACATCACCTTCTGGGCCGAATCGTTGCCTTGCGTGCTTTGCAAAAAGTTGCAAAGGTAACAAAACAAACAAATAAATGCATAAAGTCATATTCTGCTACGTCATTTCTGTGTATTTACAAAGGACGAATGGTTTTAATCGCCTTTAAAAAAGTTTACAGTGTTTCTCGGATCCTTTGCGTCCTCCTCCAGTTGGCTCCCAGTCCCTCCCTCCTCCAGCAGGGGGCGCTCACAAGTGTTTGTTGTGCTCCAGAGCTTTACGAGGACGACTTTGACGGCCAGAGGGCGATCTACTGGCAGGTGAAGTACCCCCTCGCGATGTCCAACAGAGACGTATCCTTCCGCCCAGCGTGGCTAGCTAGGCGGCGCTCCGCCCTCAGAGCTGGTGCTCCCTGACTCCGCCCACCTCCAGTACGTCTACGTCAGGGAGCGCAGGGACCTGGAGGTGGACGGCAGGAAGATCTGGGTCATCCTGGCCCGCAGCTCGCCGCAGGCGGCGTGTCCGGAGCGCGGCGGCGTGGTGCGCGTCAACGACTACAAGCAGAGCATCGCCATGGAGAGCGACGGGGCGGGCGGGACCAAAGGTGGAGTCTTGTCTTGTCGTACTTTACTTACCTTACTTATCTATCTTACCTTACTTACCTTACCTTATTTATCTTACCTTACTTACCTGACTTTACTTATCTATCTTACCTTGCTTACTTTACCTTATTTATCTTGCCTTACTTATCTATCTTACCTTACCTTATTTATCTTGCCTTGCTTATCTATCTTACCTTACCTTATTTATCTGACCTTACTTATCTATCTTACCTTACCTTACTTATCTATCTTACCTTACTTATCTATCTTACCTTACCTTATTTATCTTACCTTACCTTATTTATCTTACCTTACTTATCTACCTTACCTTACCTTATTTATCTTATCTTACTTATCTATCTTACCTTACCTTATTTATCTTGCCTTACTTATCTATCTTATCTTACCTTTTTTATCTTACTTTATCTTACCTTGCTTATCTACCTTACTTACCTTACTTTACTTATCTTACCTTACTAATTAACCTTACTTATCTATCTTACGTTACCTTATTTATCTTGCCCTACTTATCTATCTTACTTTACCTTATTTATCTCGCCTTACTTATCTATCTTACCTTGCCTTATTTATCTTGCCTTACTTATCTATCTTGCCTTATTTATCTTACCAGTATCTTACCTTGCTTATCTACCTTACCTTAATTACCTTACCTTAATTACCTTACTTTACTTATCTTACCTTACTTATTTACCTTACTTATCTATCTTACTTTACTTATCTTACCTTACTTATTTACCTTACTTATCTATCTTACCTTACTTACCTGACTTTACTGATCTTACCTTACTCATCTATCTTACCTTACTTACCTTACCTTCTATCTATCTATCAATATCTTGTGTCTACAGTGTTCATGAACTACTTCGACAACCCAGGTGGGATGATTCCATCCTGGCTGGTCAACTGGGCAGCGAAGGTGAGCGTCGCCACGTCGACACAACTTGTAAAAACCCCGAAGCGGCTTAGGGAACTGGGCCGGAACACGAGCCGACGGGTCACATGCAAAGCGTTTCCTCACTGGACACAACAAGGTTTCCATGGAAACGCCTGAGCTCCTGCTGCCCGGCATGTTTGTCACGCGTCCTGCGTGATTTACACTCGGAGAGAAGAGCCGTTGTTCCTGGAAACAAGCACAACTGTTTCAAATGAATCCATGATGATGGGAAATACGTGTTTTTGTGGTGGAAAGAATTCTGTGGAGTTGATGAGTCACGGAGACCGTCTCTGTTTGAAGCACGAAAAGCATTGTGAGGTGAAAAGTAGGGGTCCGAACACGGAACCCTGTGGAACTCCGTCATACGCATTGTACTGTCAGCGTCGTTTTCCGTCTCCGTCCGCGAGTCGACAGGAAGCCCGTCGCTGTCGCTTACGTTCTCAACAGTTCCAATAAAACGGGCATCAGACTGTCACTTCAAAGCGCCAGTGATGAAAGAGTTTGGGGGAAACTTGAGCTCCTGAACCGTTTGTGGACGTCTGGAATGTCGTTCTCCCCTCGTCTCCCCATCATTCCACCCCTTTGTTCACTTTAGGTTCTCCTGCGTGTCAAGGTGTGCAGATGTTCTGCTGCTGGCGTTCTGGGTGGGTTGTTCTGGGTGGTTCTGGGTGGGTGGGTCGTTGTGGGTGGGTGTGTCGTTCTGGGCGGGTCGTTCTGGGTGGGTCGTTCTGGGCGGGTCGTTGTGGGTGGGTCGTTCTGAATGGGTCGTTGTGGGTGGGTCGTTCTGGGTGGGCGGGTCGTTCTGGGTGGGTCGTTCTGGGTGGGTGGGTCGTTCTGGGCGGGTCGTTCTGGGTGGGTCGTTGTGGGTGGGTCGTTCTGGGTGGGTGGGTCGTTCTGGGTGGGTCGTTCTGGGTGGGTCGTTGTGGGTGGGTCGTTGTGGGTGGGTCGTTCTGGGCGGGTCGTTCTGGGTGGGTCGTTGTGGGTGGGTCGTTCTGGGCGGGTCGTTCTGGGTGGGTCGTTGTGGGTGGGTCGTTCTGGGTGGGTGGGTCGTTGTGGGTGGGTCGTTCTGGGTGGGTGGGTCGTTGTGGGTGGGTCGTTCTGGGTGGGTGGGTCGTTCTGGGTGGGTGGGTCGTTGTGGGTGGGTCCTTGGGTGGGTCGTTCTGGATGGGTGGTTCTGGGTGGGAAGTTCTGGGTGGGTGGTTCTGGGTGGGTCGTTGTGGGTGGGTGGTTCTGGGTGGGTCGTTGAGGGTGGGTGGTTCTGGGTGGGTCGTTGTGGGTGGGTGGTTCTGGGTGGGAAGTTCTGGGTGGGTGGTTCTGGGTGGGTCGTTGTGGGTGGGTGGTTCTGGGTGGGTCGTTGTGGGTGGGTGGTTCTGGGTGGGTGGTTCTGGATGGGTCGTTCTGGGTGGGTCGTTCTGGGTGGGTCGTTGTGGGTGGGTCGTTGTGGGTGGGTCGTTGTGGGTGGTTCTGGGTGGGTGGGTCGTTGTGGGCGGGTCGTTGTGGGCGGGTCGTTGTGGGCGGGTCGTTCTGGGTGGGTCGTTCTGGGTGGGTGGTTCTGGATGGGTCGTTGTGGGTGGGTCGTTGTGGGTGGGTGGTTCTGGGTGGGTGGTTCTGGCTGGAGTGTCCATGACGTCACTGACGGACTCGTCTCTCTGTGTCTCCTGAAACAGAAAGGCGTCCCAAACTTCCTCACCGACATGCAGAAGGCCTGCAGCAACTACGCCGCCTACTGCCAGAAGAAGTGAAGGGCCTGGACGAGGCTCTGCTTGGGGGGCGGGGGAGGGGGGTGGGTGTGTGTGTGTGTACTGTCTCTGCTGGTGGCGGGAGGGGGGGGGGGGGGGGGTGGTCTGTCTGCTGGTTCTGTGGCATGTCAGGCGTGTGCATGCGACACGGCCGCCTCATTTAAAGGCCGTCCATCGAGGTCGAAGGTCACCGACGCTCTTTTGTTTCTGTTTTTTAAGTTATAAAGCAACGAATCATCTCAACGTCTCAATCTACCAACTATTTGGCCGACAGGAAGTTAAAAATTCAAATAATTATGTCTGTTTTCACGATATTTAAAATAAACTAGAGCTACACTCGGTAGAGCGCAGACCTTTCGTCGATGCCACATTTGTTTGCGGATCCGAGGCGGCGTCGCTAGCATGTTAGCCGTTGGCTCATATCGATGCTAACTTGCCTGTCAGGTAGCTACATCACTGTGAAACACTGAGCGTCTCCATGACAACAGGCGCTGATCTCCTTTGACATCTTTTTGCAAGTTTTGGGGGGATTTATTCAGAAGCGGTTAGCCATTTGCCATTAGCGTCCTAAAATCTAATCAATTTCATGTAATTCGGGGGGATAGTTTTTGTGAAAAGTTGTTAAAATACATTATTGAGAATACAAGTCACTTTATTTTGGAGCTGTTCATGCGAACGACATAAATAAGTGACTGCAGTTAAAAAGTTAGAATTTAAACGTCATTTTAACACTCGGACCGCACCTTTATTGGGAAACAGGAAGTGCTCTTGCGTTGCGGGTCATCCTGCGATTGGAGGCGGGGCTTGGCTCAGCAGCTCGTGAACTCCGGGGCGGAGTTGATAGTGATTCTTGGACGTGGGCTCGTCACCACGGTTTGATTCAGGAGCTTTTCAATCCCACGTTTACAGGTCGTCACATGACTTCTTCCCTCAGAGGCTGTTTGGTGAAATGCATTGTGGGTGTTTTACCTCGTTCTTCTAAATTCACTGGAGTCTTTTTTTAAATTTCTTTTTTTTGGGGGACAAATCACTCATAAATGAAAAAAAAAACCTCATACAGATGTTTATCTCTGTAATCTGATTACTGTGTAATAGTGCTGGATTACTGACACTATTAAACCTGAACTGTACCGTGTCTTTTTATTATTTAAAAACATTTTTGTCTTTTTTTTTTTTTTTTTTTTTTATCACTGGATCAAGTAACGTTCAAAGTTCTCACGTCTCAGAAGAAGTATTGTGAGTAAAATATTCCCGGGAATTTGTTAAAAAAAAATTTGAGTTTGAGAGTCGTCGTGCTTCATGTTGTGGGAAAACAAACGATGTATAGTCAAATATATTTTTTTTTACAAAATTATTCAAATACAACAGCAGAAAGGAATAAATGTGTGTGTGTGTGTGTGTGTGTGTGTGTGTGTGTGTGTGTGTGTGTGTGTGTGTGTGTGTGTGTGTGTGTGTGTGGTGTGTGTGTGTGTGTGTGTGTGTGTGTGTGTGTGTGTGTGTGTGTGTGTGTGTGTGTGTGTGTGGTGTTTCCAGTCTGATACGGCGGTTTAAGTGTGAAATCTTGAGTTTGCGTCTCACAGGAGGTCTCAGTGGAAACAATGAATTACAGGGTCCACTTCCTGGTCGACCTCTAATCCTCCTGATAACATTCTTGAGCACGGAGTGAAACCAGAACACACACACACACACACACACACACACACACACACACACACGGAGCAGATGTTTCCGATGAGCTCACTGCTCAGGTGACCTTTATTTTTTTGTTTCTTTGCCTTAACGAGAGTCTGAATGTTCACACTGATCAGTGATCAATCAATCACATATCCTGGTAAACAATCGGACTAACGTTGCAAAGCACTTTTTGAAGCAGAGAAGGAACCTCCGACTATCTTCTATTATCTGTCTCACTATTAGAGATTAAAGGTCAATTTGAGGATAATCTGAAGATTATGCATCATTTCACATTATGTTTCTCTTTTGTGACTATAAGAATTAATCTCAGTGATTTTTTCTGTATTAACACACTTTTATTGTCTTTTTTTGTTCAGTTTTGCTTCATTATAATCATCTCAGGCTGTTTGGCGTCATCTGTGAGGTTTCTCTCCCCCTGGTGGTCAAAAATAGTTACTGCACGTGGTCCTGCCTCAAACCCGAATCAACCTTTTTAGACCCAAACTCTTCTTTTCAAAAGGACAATCAAAAATAACAAAATATATATTTTTTTTATCTAAATAAAGAGAAGAATCTACTATAAATAATAAATTAAAAAAAAAAGGAGCGGGGTTCATTAATTCTCCTGGACTCCAAATCAATAATGACTTTACTTTTTCCTTTAATACTAATTAAATAATCTGGATTTACAGAAAGTAAAGAAACTTGCCTTTGTCGTAGTAAATTTGCTATTTTAATATAAATAATGCCATAACATTTGATCTAATTACCGCTGTTTACGTCATTAACGAATTATATTTAAAGTCTTTTGAAATGTAATCCCTGTCATTGACAATATAATAAAACCATAAATTGAAAAGGAAATTAAAGATTTTAGTTGCAGTTGCATCGTCGACATTCATTCATACGAGCCACTGATCTTTATTGCAATCGTGGTCGTGGTTTAATTAGACTATTTCATTACAATATCGACAAGTTATTGAATTATTGGCTCTTTAAAATGTTATTGGAACAATATTACATGACCTAATCTGACCGTATTCTGAGGCTGACCGGCGGCTCCCTTCCTTCCTTCCTTCCTTCTTCCGGGTCACAGTTTTGTTGGACATCATAAAATGTTGGTTATCGGCCGTTTCCATGGAAACCGACAATTGTTTTCCCCTCAAGACTCTGCCGTGTGAACGTGAAACTGTTCTGAAATGAAAATGTAAAAAAAAAAAAAAAAAAACTATGCGTTTTCACCTGAAACGTTGCCGTGGAACGGAGCCTGACATCAGACACTTCCCCTCCGTCAAGCACAGCCCCAAGAAAAGCCCAGAATAACAACAAAAAAAAAACAAACCCCTAAGACAGGCAGCAGCGCCTGGAGACGAAACGTCCACGAAGCCGGCTGAGAGATTAGATCGATGTAAAACACAATCAGCGGCGCCTCCGGGAGACGTTTCTGCTCCGGATATATTTGGGCCTGCAGACGACAAGCGGAGCCGCTTCGTGTGCGACTGTTAGGCTTGGCGGCGGAGCTTCGTTCTCCGGCTGAACTTCTGGCTTCGGTCCCGTCCGCAGTGAAACGAAATAACAGAAAACATCAGAGCCCCGCGGAGCCGCGGCGTCCGACTCCGAAGGGGGAAAGCGCGGAGCGTCCGGCGGTGGATACCTACTCACCGACGGTGGAGGGGAGGAACGCTACGTCACCGTCTCACTGCATCAACGTCTCTCGGATTTCTGCTGTTTTCCCTCCTGAACTGTTATTATAGATTCTATATATGAAGAGTTATTATTCATCCAGGTTGAATAATAACTCTACAAACTGTCCGGAGCCTCAGTGGTGATTCAGACGACTGTAGAAGCG
>NC_137665.1:20683239-20695739 GCF_963422515.1 Blennius ocellaris | reverse complement strand
AAAATCTATTTCAAAATAAAGGCGGAGAACTAGAGCTACACTCGGTAGAGCGCAGACCTTCGCCAGTGCCACATTTGGTGTGTGGAACCAAGTTAGCATAGCATGTTAGCCATAAGCGCATACTGATGCTAACTGGCCTGTCGGGTAGCTACATCACTGTGAAACTGAGCAGGGAGTGTCTCCATGGCAACAGATGCTGATCTCTGCCTCTCTCGTCTGCTTTGTATTGGACTTTTTGTCGTGTTTTTTGGGGATTTATTTGGAAACGGTTAAACGTTAACATCTCAAAATCTAATCGATTAGTTCTTGGATGATGACAACCATGATGTCATCCCTGAAGATTTCATGCAATCTGGGTGAGAAGTTTTTGCAAAAAGTTGGTAAAATGATACATACATACGTGCTTACAAACCAATAAATACATGAATTAATAAATACACAGAAAAAAAGAGAGAGCCAGTGGACAAACGGGACCTCGTGACACGAAGCCTCGGAATCTTCGGGAGCTTCTGTGACGCTGAGCTGTCAAGATACCGGGCATGTCCCGCCAAAATAAAATGCTGGAAATGCCAGTTCGTCTGAGTTCGATGAGGAATTTCCTTCAGAAAGATTTGGACATTAAAGACGAACGTCAACGACCACTACTGGATCCTTCATGTTTAATTTTTTCCCTGAGGATTCTGGGAGAACAACTTTATTGTGAAGCCAAACTTTCCCATCAGCTGATAAACCTGGTCCAGAGAATCAGGCCTCGTTCACACGACACATTTCAAGCGAAAACACGAAACGTCTATTTATGTGACCAAAGTTCCTCGGAGACCCTGAGAACACTTGTTAAAAAAAAAAAGTTGCGACTCTGTCTCCATGGAAACGGGAGAAAACGGTGCCAACGAGTGGCCCAACGACTGAATGAACGCATGAATTGATGAGCTGGAGGTTGTTTGGTTGAAATGCAGACGGCGCATCCCTGTCAGAGATGAAAGGGTTAATCTCCAGCAGAGGTCTTTGTGACGGGGTGATGGTTTGCCTTTGAGCACAAAGCGTCAGTTCTGGGCTCTTCGCGGCGGACGGTGAGAGTTCTGAACACATGAATCGCCGCCACAAAGCTGTTTACGTTTCGTTTCACGAGCCACAGCAATCAGGAGCTGTCGGCGCCGAACGCCGCGGCTCATGAAACGTCCTAATTCCAGATAATTTCCAGTGGAGTGTCATCAACCCTAATTTCCTCCGGAGCGGCTCCCCGGCGCTCGCCGCTCCCTCCTCACGCCACAATTGTCCAATTAGGCGGCCGTGAGTCAGCGCCGCGGCGTGTGGAGACACTCAGAGGGTTTCTCTGAAACGTGTGCACATAAGCCCCGCCCCCCGGCATTCTGTCTGCCGGGGAAATGTTTGTTGTTTCACCCCGAGCCGGTGGAGCCGGCAGTAAACCCTCTGTCAACTTAACACCGCTCTATCAACTGGATCAGGAGGGGAGAACCGGAGAACCTCGGATCCTGATGCCATTCATTCTGGTTTCCTACTGGTTTCCTACTGGTTTCATACTGGTGCCCTACTGATTTCCTTCTGGTTTTCATACTGGTTTCCTACTGGTTTCATACTGGTTTCATACTGGTGCCCTACTGATTTCCTTCTGGTTTCATACTGGTGTCCGTCTGGTTTTCATACTGGTTTCATACTGGTTTCATACTGGTTTCATACTGGTGTCCTTCTGGTTTCATACTGGTGTCCTTCTGGTTTCATACTGGTTTCCTTCTGGTTTCATACTGGTTTCCTTCTGGTTTCATACTGGTTTCATACTGGTTTCCTTCTGGTTTCCTCCTGGTGCCCTACTGATTTCCTTCTGGTTTCATACTGGTTTCCTTCTGGTTTCCTCCTGGTGCCCTACTGGTTTCCTTCTGGTTTCATACTGGTTTCCTCCTGATGCCCTACTGGTTTCCTTCTGGTTTCATATGGGTTTCCTTCTGGTTGGTTTCCTACTGGTTTCCTTCTGGTTTCCTACTGGTTTCCTTCTGGTTTCATACTGGTTTCCTTCTGGTTTCCTACTGGTTTCCTTCTGGTTTCATACTGGTTTCCTTCTGGTTTCATACTAGTGTCCTTCTGGTTTCATACTGGTTTGCTTCTGGTTTCATACTGTTTTCAAACTGTTTCCTTCTGGTTTCTTCCAGCAAGACGATGCATCCTAACCCTTTCGTGAAGATTCAAATTGGTTTTGGACATTTTAGGTTTTGCAGTGATTTTGAATCTTCTAAACTCCATTCACACGACCGTAACTTCCAGACTATAAGCTATTACTTTTTCCACACACTTGGAATCCTGCGGCTCGAACAGCGACACAAGTCACTCCTGGATTTTTAGGGGTCAACGAGCTTCATCCCACCAATGTTCAGGTGCATGGAGGACCAGGTGTCACTGACATCTTGTCCGGGGCTCACCGGGTCAGAACAGGTGAACAGACTCCATATCGGAACACAACTGGTTCCTTTTGTTTTTTTGGTTTGACTGAAAAACTCCCCGGATTTGGAGGCTAACTGCGACGAGGCAGCGGCAGATTCTGCCTCTGCCAGATACTGGAGGCAGTTCAGCTTCTCCCTCGCAGCCTTAATGGGTCTTCATCCAGATTCTCGTCATGCAAACTGCACGCTGGGTGTTGGTTTAAACCGCAAAGCGCCGACAGCAGAGGTGTAAAACATCCGGCCCTAAAAGGTTCAATCCAGCCAACGACTCTCAGTGTGAAAATTACAAATGAGAAAATTGAAAAGCTTCCTTACTACTGTCTCTGCCGGTAAGGGGTGGGGGGGGGGGGGGGGGGGGGGTGGGGTGGGGGGGGGGGGGGGGGGGGGGGGGGGGGGGTGGGGTGGGGGTTAGCAGTCTGCTAGGAAATGGCCAACAGCAGTTAGCCATCTCCTAGCAGACTGCACTCCTAGCAGTGCGTCTTCCTAGCAGACTGCACTCCTAGCAGTGCGTCTCCATGACAACAGACACTGATCTCCTTTGATTCCTCCATGAAGTACTTTGATGGATGATGACGAAGCATCCCCTGAAGATTTCATGCAATTCGAGTTGAAAACTTGGTAAAATACATACGAACCAATAAGAACACGCAGACCAAAACACAACCGTCACGTTTGGTCGGTGAAGGTCGTCATACAAACGTGACATTTCCACGTATTGAAACTTATTATCGCTGACGGTTGCATCAAACGGCTTCGCTTTCTGGATTCACCTAAAGACTTCAAGCTTTAGATTCTTTCATCACTTTGACTTGTTGTTATTCCAGAATCCTGGGTTCTGGGTGGTCTTCCCTCTTTGAGCGTCTCGGTGGACTGTCTCAGGTAATCCGAGTGTCTCCTCATTAATTGTAACATCATGGCAGGTCGTCGCCGCCGCCGCTTTGCTGGAAGTGAAAGAAGAAGAAGAAGGAAGGAAGCAGTACCGGCGAGCTGGTCCCGGGCCTCCGTCTCCAGTGTTTTCATACTTTGCCGTCTGGGAAGCTGATTTGGGGCAATAAATGTTCGGCATGATGGACTTCCACGGTCCGGTTGACGCCGGGTCGGCAGCGGCTGGACGGAGCGTAAAAGCAGACGGAGGTCGTATTTATGAAGAAGGCGTTCGCGGTTCCAGCTGGTTGCGAGCCGTCGCTTCACCTGATCGACCAGGGAGCGCTAAAGCGCCATGGATCTCCTGGCCACTGTCTCCGGTGACGAGATCAAAAGAGAACGTCAGATTTAATATCGGCGTCGACGAGCAGCATCGCGAAGGATCTCAAACCACGAGGACGCTGAGCCTCCAGAAGCTTCTTCTGACTCTGTCCAGTCGTGAACTCAGACTTTAGTAAAATAACAGAAGTACAGCCTGAGTACATGAAGAATGACGAACATCAAAACTTATTACTTACTAGATCATGCAAGTTTTCAAGTGAAATCAGGATTAAAACACGAGAAGAAATACTAAATATCCTGCTTTCGTCACCCGTTTGCTACAATAAAAAGCTGATTGTGTTTCTTTCTTTCTCGTGTTCAGATGTTCTGAGTTCAGATCTTTTCCTCTCGGGTTCCACAATATTTACTCCTGCTCAGGTGTGAAAGTGAAGAGAAGAGCTGGAGTCACCATGTGAGCACTAGACGAAGCAACCGTGATGTGAAAATGAACGAAAACACACTTTTTCATCAAGACAAAACAACATTTAGATTAAATGTATGAAACTGTAAAACTGAATCTGTAATGGAGACCGAAACCAAACTGGAGTACGAGATTTGAAAAAAAAACAACCTCCAAAATAAAACGGATAATCTACTGAAACATTTAATCCAGGGAGCTTTTTAAACAGATTTATTATTATTATAGTGATCGGATTATTCACAGGAAACCTCCACCACCATTTTGTGACTTTCCAACAAATCTAATTTAAGTGGAGCAGCAAAACTTGACACAGCGTATAAAGTTTTATAAACAGTTTTAAAAGAAAAACTATCTTAAATTGCATTTCTGAATTAAATTTCAATTAAAATTGAGGACGTTAAACATTTCATTACAGTTTCATCAGTTTTTGTACCTGACTTTAATGGTTACAGTCTTTTTCACGTTTTCAGAATTTCTGGAGACAATTTTGCCATTTTAACAATTTAACCTCTTTTTTTTAAAGGTATTTTTGCATTTCTTTTTTTTTGGGGGGGGGGGGGTAACTTATAATTTTCAGGGGTTTAGCCACATTTCTTGTGGTATTACTGAATTTTTATTTCAATTTTATGTATACCTTAAAAATAAAAATCAACTTTAGCCAAAAATGAAGTGTCCTTTTGTCATCAACCTTTATCAATGAATATATCGATGTTTTTATTATAGTTTTTTTGTCCTGGAGAGAAACAATTCCATGCAAAACTGAAAGGATGTTATAAAAATAGTCTCTGAATTTAAATAGTTTGTGTGTTGAGTCGACATTAATTCCATGGTTTTCCCTGAATTCCATTACAAGCTTCAGTCTTCAATAAAAAAAACTATGCAATTAATCACAATTAATTACAGAAAGTAATAAATTTTTTAATGTATTGACAGCACTAATACAGTATAATTAATTTTGCCCCCCCAGTAGAAAATCAGCAGGCAGGTGTTTCAGTCTGCATCCTCTCTCCGCGCTCCTTTTCTCTCCTTTCTTTAGAATGTATGTATCAAACGTGTGGATTCACTTTGGTCAAAGTGAGTTTTGCAGTGGTTTTCCTGACGTTCGGCGTTTCTATGAGTCGGCGTGAGAAAAATGCTTCAGAAAACAAACAGCGGCAGCGCGAGGCCAGTGGAACAAAGTCTGATTTCTGTGTTTATGTGACGCTCTAATTTCAACCAAAACACAACTCACTGGGACAAATTTACCAGTAATTTGCTTGTGTGTCCAATAAATCTGCCTTGAATCAAACGTGCAAAAACTCAAGTTATAGTTTTTTCACATGCTGGATGTAAAAGAAATGACAGATAAAGATAATCTGAGTCGCCAACCGTCAAAGATACAACAGTAAAAACTAAATAAACTGATAAAGTTAACTCTAAACCGGCTAATGCTAATCTTTTAGTCTCCAGCTAATGCCAACCTGTAGCCAAGAGATAACATGTAGCATCTGGCTAATGCTAAACCTGTAGCCTCCGGCTAATACTAAACTGTAGCTATGAGATAACATGTAGCCTCTAGCTAATGTTGACCTGTAGCCTCTGGCTAATGCTAAACCTGTAGCCTTTATATGCTAAACCTGTAGCCTCCAGCTAATGCTAAACCTATA
The DNA here is from genome assembly GCF_963422515.1 of Blennius ocellaris. NCBI lineage: Eukaryota > Metazoa > Chordata > Actinopteri > Blenniiformes > Blenniidae > Blennius > Blennius ocellaris. Next base: position 20,689,974 of record NC_137665.1, on the reverse strand, counting down.
GCCTCCGGCTAATGCTAAACTTTGGCCATGAGATAACTTGTAGCCTCTAGCTAATGTTGGCCTGTATCCAAGAGATAACGTGTAGCATTTGGCTAATGCTAAACCTGTAGCTACGAGATAACATATAACCTCTGGCTAATGCTAAACCTGTAGCCTCCGGCTAATAATAAACTGTAGCCTGGAGATAACATGTAGCCTCCGGCTAATGCTAAACCTGTAGCCTGGAGATAACATGTAGCTAGCTGCCTGTAAACTGCACAATATGTCGCCCTCGGCTAATGTTAAGGTCTTTACTGGTGTTGGAGTGAAACTCTACATGATTGTTCACATTGGAAGTGAAGAAATAACGGAGCAGGAGTTCTTTATGTGAAAGTTTGTACATCTATAGATCAATTCTTCCTATATTATATTATATTATATTATATTATATTATATTATATTATATTATATTATATTATATTATATTATGTTATGTTATGTTATGTTATGTTATGTTGTATTGTATTGTATTATATTATATTAGATTAGATTAGATTAGACTAGATTAGATTAGATTATATCTATTGAGCTCAGTATGAATGGAAGTATGTTGCTTCTTGTATCAAATATTCAAATAGAGCACATATGTTTAATGTAAAGATTTTTTTTGATTCTTCCATTTTAAAATGTTTTGCGCATGGTGACAGTGGAGACGTCGTTCATTTCGTGATGAAGTAAAACGCTGAAATGTGACGAACTAATCCAGTCCTAACTAGTTCTGTTGTTTATTTAGTTTGCCATCACAGTTTTTATTTAAAAAGAACAAATTCTGACAGAGAAGTCGAGCGTCCGCCTCTGTTGTGGTTTCAGGTTCCTCTTCAAAGAAAGAAAAGACATTTATCACCTCTGAAGAGCAGTTCCCCCGGTATCCAGTGTTTTTAACCAGATGAGATAATTATCGTTGGGAGTGCTTCCCCTGCTGCGACCTGACTTCACCGCCGCTTCAAACACTTCGTATCGAGGCGAAACGCTCCATACTTCATTTATTGTGCTTGAGCTTTTTTCGTTTCTGTTTCCACGAGCCGAGTGTCGGTGTGGCGGGACAACTCGGGGGAGGAATGCGTCTCACCTCCTAAAGAAAGCAGATTACGTTACATACAAACATGTCATTTGTGGGACACTGGGGTGGAAATGTCTCCCCGGGGAGCAATCAGACCGACTCCAGCTCCTTTTTTTTTTTTTTTTTTTCTTTCTTTCTTTTCTCTCTTTGTGAAAAGCCTCCTCTCGCTGCCGCGCCTCGTTTTTCAGGCTCCCGCCGTTTGGTGGAAACCGGAGCTGGCGGGACGCGCCGGCCCTCACGGCTCGGTTACATTGATTAGAAATCAATTAACGTGTTTCTGTTTGTGGAGTCGCTTTGTAATCCGAGTCGGCTCGTCTTGTTTTCTCCCCCCGGCCTCACAATCATCACTTTAAAGTCTGTGGAGGAAACTGCGCTCCTATCAGGCTCTTCCTATACAACTTGTTTAATAATGGCTATTCCATAATGATATAAGATGTCAATATATCTGATCGAGGTGTTTTTTTTACATTTAGTTATAAGATGTTTGTTCAAGCTGCACAACATGAAAGTGACACAAAGAACATTTTTCTCTTGTTTGGAGAATATTGTGTCCAGTTTGTTCTTGTTTAAAATGTTAAAGACATTTACATTGTTGGACATGTTAGTGGTTCCTGTCAAACTTTCATTTAGATTCAGAATCTGGAGACAATTGGAAAGAAAAACACTCTTGAAGGACTATTTTAAACACTGATTATGTTCTTGGTTATTCCTGTTCAATTCCAGATGTTTAGCTGTGCAAATATTGGAATTATTTACACATTTATGATGATAAAGCCACAATTGGATGGAATCCAGAATTAAGTGGTTTTTTTTTTTCCTTTCTATAAATAGTGATTTATTCCAACAAAAAAGTCTTTATTTGGGAGAACATTGTAGTGGACAGACCATCAAGTTGGATTGTGATTATGGTGACTGTCAAAATAAAACTACCAAGTGGGATTGTTATTATGGTGACTGTCAAAATAAAACTACCAAGTTGAATTATTTATGGCTGCTCTTTCAGAAAGTTTATTTTCCCAGTTTCCATGAAAAGGAGCATTAAAAAGAAAAACGAAGTTCCCCCTCAGGAGCCGTCTTCAAAAGGTTGCGTTTTCAGTGGCTCCGTGTTTCGTTGTCATGGAAACGGATCCTCAGACCAGAAGAAGAAGAACTTTACTGTGTAGACAGTTTTTTAAAAGTGTCCCCTCTGGCTGTGAAAGTTATAGTCCAGTGAGTTCACCCCAGACCGGGGCTGTTTTTCACTGTAAAGCCCGACACGGCCCGTTTATTGCCCCGACAGAAGGAGCGTCTGCCCTTCTGGAAGGTTTAAGCACCAACTTTACTCCTGACTTCTTCAACAAAGCAGCCATTGCTGAGGCGGCACGGAGGTCATTTGCCTGGTGTCCATGTTTGGGGGGGGGGGGGGGGGGGGGGGCATTTCAAAACTCTGGAGTTGCTGTTGTCCCCACACAGTCCTCAGGGAGCTCAGCTACCACCCCCCCCCCTCTCCTCCCATTGACCCAGGGGGCGGGGGTAGTTGTCTTAAAACTGCCCCGGCAGGCAGCCAGGCTCCATCTCCCCTTCTGGATTTACGCAGGTTTTTGAAACACCCCCCCCCCCCCCCCCCCCCTCACACACACACACACACACACGAATTCCCACCTCCTGAAATCCCAAAGGATTTTTGTTGTGACTGTCAAAATAAAACTACCAAGTTGGATAGTTATTACAGTGACTGTCAAAATAAAACTACCAAGTTGGATTGTTATTACAATGACCGTCAAAATAAAACTACCAAGTTGGATTGTAACTACGGTGACTGTCAAAATAAAACTACCAAGTTGGATAGTTATTACAGTGACTGTCAAAATAAAACTACCAAGTTGGATTGTTATTACAATGACCGTCAAAATAAAACTACCAAGTTGGATTGTTATTACAGTGACTGTCAAAATAAAACTACCAAGTTGGATTGTTATTACGGTGACTGTCAAAATAAAACTACCAAGTTGGATTGTTATTACGGTGACTGTCAAAATAAAACCACCAAGTTGGATTGTTATTACAGTGACTGTCAAAATAAAACTACCAAGTTGGATTGTTATTACGGTGACTGTCAAAATAACTGTCAAAATAAAACTACCAAGTTGGATTGTTATTACGGTGACTGTCAAAATAAAACCACCAATTTGGATTGTTATTACAGTGACTGTCAAAATAAAAGTACCAAGTCCCAGGAGAACATGGAGGAAACTTTGTTCTGATTGGCTCTACTGATCATGTGCAGAAGAACTAGTTGCCACGGTAACCAGGACCAGAGTTTCTCCATCCACATGCAGACGGAGCTCAAGCGTTTATAAAAAGGTTCCATCCACCTTGGAAGCAGTTTTCCAAACGCTTTCAGAGGTTCGTAACCTCGGTTGCCATGGAAACAGACCTGCTGAATGCCACAGGAGCTCATCTTTTTCCACCGGAAAATATTCCGTTAACTGGACTTAAGACGAGTTTTGGCGCCACGTTGTAGCTTCTTAATGTTCTCCTCTTCGTACAAAGGAACAATTTAAATAAAGTTTGATCCTGAAGTTCAAACCGCTCCAACGTGTGTTTAACGACGGCGGCGTATCGAGGCCGACAGGTGGGCGCGGGCCTCGGGCGCGTCGGAGGTTAGCGGCGACGCCGCTAGCGCTCTGAGAACCTCCAGGTCGGACGTAACAACAACACACGGGCGTAATGAAACCTTTTCACACGCGAGCGATAGCCGTGTGCTGCTGCAGCGAGATGGAGTGACAAAACACACAGCCCCGGCACTAAAAGTGTAACCAATCATCATAAAACACGAGCAGTAAAAACAAAGTTTAAGAAAATAAACGGTTAATCTTCCCCGGCACCCCCCCCCCCCCCTCCCCCCCCTTCCCCCCGCGGCTCGCCGCCACTTTGCGTGATTTACGCCGCTCACAGGTTAACTCTGTGTGGTAAACGGGAGTAAATCACCGTCTCGCCCTGTGATCGCTGATAACAGCTGTTTGAGAGCGGCTCCCACCTCCTCACTTTAACCTTCACTGATGAGGAGGAGGAGGAAGCCCCGCCCCCCCCTCCCCAACCCCCCCCGAGCTGCTCTGGAACCCACAACAGGCTCCTGTTGAGGTGTGAACGAGGAGGCAGAGCCAATAGAGGATTATTGGTTCCTTCCTATCACACCAGTTTAACAGTCAAACAACAGCTTCTTAATCAAACAGGCCAAAGCTCGTTACTCTGATTACTCAAAACTTTTGCTCCTCAAAATTTCTTTTCTTTTTTTTTTTTTTTTTTACTACTTTACCACTTCTTTCTGGAGCCGTTTGTCACTTTCTTTCCAAATGTGTTTTTTTTTGTGAAAGATTCAAACAAAAACCGTGTTTTTAACAGTATTTATTAGTAACTACTTTTGTATTTCAAAAATCTGTTACTTTTAGTTACATCAGTTAGAAGAGGAAGATGCTCTATAATCTGATGTTAGAAGAGGACAGACGCTCTATAATCTGACATTAGAGGAGGGAGATGCTCTATAATCTGGTGTTAGAGGAGGAAGATGCTCTATGGTGTGATGTTAGAAGAGGAAGGCGCTCTATAATCTGACATTAGAGGAGGGAGATGCTCTATAATCTGACATTAGAGGAGGAAGATGCTCTATGGTCTGATGTTAGATGAGGAAGATGCTCCATAATCTGACATTCGAGGAGGAAGATGCTCTATTATCTGATATTAGATGAGGAAGATGTTCTAATTATCTGATGTTGAAGGAGGAAGATGCTCTATAATCTGACATTAAAGGAGGGGGATGCTCTATAATCTGGTGTTAGAGGAGGAAGATGCTCTATAATCTGGTGTTACAGGAGGAAGATGCTCTTTAATCTGATGTTAGAGGAGGAAGATGCTCTATAATCTGGTGTTACAGGAGGAAGATGCTCTTTAATCTGGCATTAGAGGAGGAAGATGCGCTATAATCTGGCATTAGAGGAGGAAGATGCTCTATAATCTGGCGTTAGAGGAGGAAGATGCTCTATAATCTGATGTTAGAGGAGGAAGATGCTCTATGATCTGATGTTAGAGGAGGAAGATGCTCTATAGTCTGGATGTTAGAGGAGGAAGAGGCTCTATAATCTGGATGTTAGCTCTTCTTGAAAAAACTGATTTAATGAACAATTTGAAATGTGAGTCTCACCCTCGCTGCCTGACTGAGGAGTGAGAGGGTGAGAGTGAAGCTCCTGGTTGGCAGGGCGGGGTGAGACGGACTGAGGGTGAGATGGACAGAGGGTGAGACAGACTGAGGGTGAGATGGACTGAGGGTGAGATGGACTGAGGGTGAGATGGACTGAGGGTGAGATGGACAGAGGGTGAGATGGACTGAGGGTGAGATGGACAGAGGGTGAGACGGTGTGCGGGGCCTCCCTGGCTGGCGCCTGTAATTTTACCTTCCCATTCATCAGCCAGAGATATTAAGTAATAACAGCACATCTGGATTCACTTTACTGTCTCAGGTTAACCCTTTATTCACCGCACACCACAGCCGGCTGCCAGCAAGGCCCCCAAACACCCCCCCCCCCCCCCCCCAGCCCACACACACTACACACACACACACACACACACACACACACACACACACACACACACACACACACCACACACACCAGCTCCCATTCCTTCAGCCGTCACTCTTGATTTCTTCGTCTCATCCAGCACGTCGCTCACCTGAACATACGCACGAACGCACGCACACGCACACGCACACGCACACGCACACAGCACACACACACACACACACACACACACACACACACACACACACACACTCCTGCCTCCACTGAGTCACATGTCGAACCACGACTGATTCTATAGGAACATTTTTAAAATCTTGGCTTTCAATAGAGAAAATTAACTCAAAATAATAATTTGCTGATGTTAGAAGTCGAAGTATTACTTTACTGTTGACCTCGAAAGTAACTAATTACTTCAGAAGACTGACATTTTGTCTTGATAATGTACATTTAGTTGATTATTGAAGTGTTGGAATTGGAAGATGCTCTATAATCTGATGTTAGAGGAGGAAGATGCTCTATAATCTGATGTTAGAGGAGGAAGATGCTCTATAATCTGATGTTGGAGGAGGAAGATGTTCTATTATCTGATGTTAGAGGAGGAAGATGCTCTATAATCTGATGTTAGAGGAGGAAGATGCTCTCTAATCTGGTGTTTACAGGAGGAAGATGCTCTTTAATCTGGTGTTAGAGGAGGAAGATGCTCTACAATCTGATGTTAGAGGAGGAATATGCTCTATAATCTGATGTTAGAGGAGGAAGATGCTCTATAATGTGTGTTAGAGGAGGAAGATGCTCTATAATCTGTCGTTAAAAGAGGAAGACGCTCTATAATCTGGTGTTAGAGGAGGAAGATGCTCTATAATCTGATGTTAGAGGGAGGAAGATGCTCTATAATCTGAAATTGAGACCAACATGCAGAGAGCAAAAGACAAATCGATATTGGAAGGCTCTAATGCTAACCGCAGCTCCTGTGGAGATGCGACTAATGTTAATCAACACCAACTCAATCTTTTAATATCTGGATGAAACTAATTCATGCTCAGGAAGTTTAATCTGCTTTTCCTTGCGTTTTGCTTCACG
>NC_137665.1:20540333-20683039 GCF_963422515.1 Blennius ocellaris | reverse complement strand
GAGACAAAACAAGTCGCGGAGCGGCAACGCAGAACCGTCGACTGGAAGCATGTGGGGATTGTTTCAAGTGTCGGTTCGTCTCTTCGACCGGACGAGCCGAACGACTCGGTGTTTCTCGTTTTCCCCCCCCAAACATTGATCAAAGTAAAGTGGTGGAGGCTCGTCCATCCGTTAAAGTTCCTCTACCAGACAAAAAAAAAACCCCTTTAAAATCTATTTCAAAATAAAGGCGGAGAACTAGAGCTACACTCGGTAGAGCGCAGACCTTCGCCAGTGCCACATTTGGTGTGTGGAACCAAGTTAGCATAGCATGTTAGCCGTAAGCTCATACTGATGCTAACTGGCCTGTCGGGTAGCTACATCACTGTGAAACTGAGCAGGGAGCGTCTCCATGGCAACAGATGCTGATCTCTGCCTCTCTCGTCTGCTTTGTATTGGACTTTTTGTCGTGTTTTTTGGGGGATTTATTTGGAAACGGTTAAACGTTAACATCTCAAAATCTAATCGATTAGTTCTTGGATGATGACAACATGAGGTCATCCCTGAAGATTTCATGCAATCTGGGTGAGAAGTTTTTGCAAAAAGTTGGTCAAATGATACATACATACATGCTTACAAACCAATAAATACATGAATTAATAAATACTAAGAAAAAAAACCTCCAAAAAGAATCCAGATGTGGAGAGAGGCCCATGGACAAACGGGATCTCGTGACACGAAGCCTCGGGAATCTTCGGGAGCTTCTGTGACGCTGAGACGTCAAGATACCGGGTATGTCCCGCCAAAATAAAATGCTGGAAATGCCAGTTCGTCTGAGTTCTATGAGGAATTTCCTTCAGAAAGATTTGGACATTAAAGACGAACGTCAACGACCACTACTGGATCCTTCATGTTTAATTTTTTCCCTGAGGATTCTGGGAGAACAACTTTATTGTGAAGCCAAACTTTCCCATCAGCTGATAAACCTGGTCCAGAGAATCAGGCCTCGTTCACACGACACATTTCAAGCGAAAACACGAAACGTCTATTTATGTGACCAAAGTTCCTCGGAGACCCTGAGAACACAACTTGTTAAAAAAAAAAAGTTGCGACTCTGTCTCCATGGAAACGGGAGAAACACGGTGCAACGAGTGGCCCAACGACTGAATGAACGCATGAATTGATGAGCTGGAGGTTGTTTGGTTGAAATGCAGACGGCGCATCCCTGTCAGAGATGAAAGGGTTAATCTCCAGCAGAGGTCTTTGTGACGGGGTGATGGTTTGCCTTTGAGCACAAAGCGTCAGTTCTGGGCTCTTCGCGGCGGACGGTGAGAGTTCTGAACACATGAATCGCCGCCACAAAGCTGTTTACGTTTCGTTTCACGAGCCGCAGCAATCAGGAGCTGCCGGCGCCGAACGCCGCGGCTCATGAAACGTCCTAATTCCAGATAATTTCCAGTGGAGTGTCATCAACCCTAATTTCCTCCGGAGCGGCTCCCCGGCGCTCCGCCCGCTCCCTCCTCACGCCACAATTGTCCAATTAGGCGGCCGTGAGTCAGCGCCGCGGCGTGTGGAGACACTCAGAGGGTTTCTCTGAAACGTGTGCACATAAGCCCCGCCCCCCCGCATTCTGTCTGCCGGGGAAATGTTTGTTGTTTCACCCCGAGCCGGTGGAGCCGGCAGTAAACCCTCTGTCAACTTAACACCCGCTCTATCAACTGGATCAGGAGGGGAGAACCGGAGAACCTCGGATCCTGATGCCATTCATTCTGGTTTCCTACTGGCTTCCTTCTGGTTTTCATACTGGTTTCCTACTGGTTTCCTACTGGTTTCATACTAGTGCCCTACTGATTTCCTTCTGGTTTTCATACTGGTTTCCTACTGGTTTCCTTCTGGTTTCATACTGGTTTCCTTCTGGTTTCATACTGGTTTCCTCCTGGTGCCCTACTGGTTTCCTTCGGGTTTCATACTGGTGTCCGTCTGGTTTTCATACTGGTTTCATACTGGTTTCATACTGGTTTCATACTGGTGTCGTTCTGGTTTCATACTGGTTTCCTTCTGGTTTCATACTGGTTTCATACTGGTTTCCTTCTGGTTTCCTCCTGGTGCCCTACTGATTTCCTTCTGGTTTCATACTGGTTTCCTTCTGGTTTCCTCCTGGTGCCCTACTGGTTTCCTTTTAGTTTCATACTGGTTTCCTCCTGATGCCCTACTGGTTTCCTTCTGGTTTCATACTGGTTTCCTTCTGGTTGGTTTCCTACTGGTTTCCTTCTGGTTTCCTACTGGTTTCCTTCTGGTTTCATACTGGTTGCTTCTGGTTTCATACTGGTTTGCTTCTGGTTTCATACTGGTTTCCTTCTGGTTTCATACTGGTTTCCTTCTGGTTTCATACTGGTTTCCTTCTGGTTTCATACTGGTTTCCTCCTGGTGCCCTACTGGTTTCCTTCGGGTTTCATACTGGTGTCCGTCTGGTTTCATACTGGTTTCATACTGGTTTCATACTGGTGTCCTTCTGGTTTCATACTGGTTTCCTTCTGGTTTCATACTGGTTTCCTTCTGGTTTCCTCCTGGTGCCCTACTGATTTCCTTCTGGTTTCATACTGGTTTCCTTCTGGTTTCCTCCTGGTGCCCTACTGGTTTCCTTTTAGTTTCATACTGGTTTCCTCCTGATGCCCTACTGGTTTCCTTCTGGTTTCATATGGGTTTCCTTCTGGTTGGTTTCCTACTGGTTTCCTTCTGGTTTCCTACTGGTTTCCTTCTGGTTTCATACTGGTTTGCTTCTGGTTTCATACTGGTTTGCTTCTGGTTTCATACTGGTTTCCTTCTGGTTTCATACTGGTTTCCTTCTGGTTTCATACTGGTTTCCTTCTGGTTTCATACTGGTTTCCTCCTGGTGCCCTACTGGTTTCCTTCGGGTTTCATACTGGTGTCCGTCTGGTTTTCATACTGGTTTCATACTGGTTTCATACTGGTGTCCTTCTGGTTTCATACTGGTTTCCTTCTGGTTGGTGTCCTACTGGTTTCCTTCTGGTTTCTTCCAGCAAGACGATGCATCCTAACCTTTTCATGAAGATTCATATTGGTTTTGGACATTTTAGGTTTTGCAGTGATTTTGAATCTTTTAAACTCCATTCACACGACCGTAACTTCCAGACTATAAGCTGTTACTTTTTCCACACACTTGGAATCCTGCGGCTCGAACAGCGACACAAGTCACTCCTGGATTTTTAGGGGTCAACGAGCTTCATCCCACCAATGTTCAGGTGCATGGAGGACCAGGTGTCACTGACATCTTGTCCGGGCTCACCGGGTCAGAACAGGTGAACAGACTCCATATCGGAACACAACTGGTTCCTTTTGTTGTTTGGTTTGTTTTGGAAAAACTCCCCGGATTTGGAGGCTAACTGCGACGAGGCAGCGGCAGACACTGCCTCTGCCAGATACTGGAGGCAGTTCAGCTTCTCCCTCGCAGCCTTAATGGGTCTTCATCCAGATTCTCGTCATGCAAACTGCACGCTGGGTGTTGGTTTAAACCGCGAAGCGCCGACAGCAGAGGTGTAAAACATCCGGCCCTAAAAGGTTCAATCCAGCCAACGACTCTCAGTATGAAAATTACAAATGAGAAATTGAAAAGCTTCCTTACTACCGTCTCTGCTGGTAAGGGGGGGGGGTTAGCAGTCTGCTAGCAGATGGCTAACAGCAGTTAGCCATCTCCTAGCAGTGCGTCTCCATGACGACAGACACTGATCTCCTTTGATTCCTCCATGAAGAACTTTGATGGATGATGACGAAGCATCCCCTGAAGATTTCATGCAATTCGAGTTGAAAACTTGGTAAAATACATACGAACCAATAAGAACACGCAGACAAAAACACAACAGTCACCCAAGTTTGGTCGGTGAAGGTCGTCATACAAACGTGACATTTCCACGTATTGAAACTTATTATCGCTGACGGTTGCATCAAACGGCTTCGCTTTCTGGATTCACCTAAAGACTTCAAGCTATAGATTCTTTCATCACTTTGACTTGTTGTTATTCCAGAATCCTGGGTTCTGGTGGTCTTCCCTCTTTGAGCGTCTCGGTGGACTGTCTCAGGTATTCCGAGTGTCTCCTCATTAATTGTAACATCATGGCAGGTCGTCGCCGCCGCCGCTTTGCTGGAAGTGAAAGAAGAAGAAGAAGGAAGGAAGCAGTACCGGCGAGCTGGTCCCGGGCCTCCGTCTCCAGTGTTTTCATACTTTGCCGTCTGGGAAGCTGATTTGGGCAATAAATGTTCGGCATGATGGACTTCCACGGTCCGGTTGACGCCGGGTCGGCAGCGGCCGGACGGAGCGTAAAAGCAGACGGAGTTCGAATTTATGAAGAAGGCGTTCGCGGTTCCAGCTGGTTGCGAGCCGTCGCTTCACCTGATCGACCAGGGAGCGCTAAAGCGCCATGGATCTCCTGGCCACCGTCTCCGGTGACGAGATCAAAAGAGAACGTCAGATTTAATATCGGCGTCGACGAGCAGCATCGCGAAGGATCTCAAACCACGAGGACGCTGAGCCTCCAGAAGCTTCTTCTGACTCTGTCCAGTCGTGAACTCAGACTTTAGTAAAATAACAGAAGTACAGCCTGAGTACACGAAGAATGACGAACATCAAAACTTAATACTTACTAGATCATGCAAGTTTTCAAGTGAAATCAGGATTAAAACACGAGAAGAAATACTAAATATCCTGCTTTCGTCACCCGTTTGCTACAATAAAAAACTGATTGTGTTTCTTTCTTTCTCGTGTTCAGATGTTCTGAGTTCAGATCTTTTTCCTCTCGGGGTTCCACAATATTTACTCCTGCTCAGGTGTGAAAGTGAAGAGAAGAGCTGGAGTCACCATGTGAGCACAAGACGAAGCAACCGTGATGTGAAAATGAACGAAAACACACTTTTTCATCAAGACAAAACAACATTTAGATTAAATGTATGAAACTGTAAAACTGAATCTGTGGTGGAGACCGAAACCAAACCGGAGTACGAGATTTGAAAAAAAACAACCTCCAAAATAAAACGGATAATCTACTGAAACATTTAATCCAGGGAGCTTTTAAACAGATTTATTATTATCATAGTGATCGGATTATTCACAGGAAACCTCCACCACCATTTTGTGACTTTCCAACAAATCTAATTTAAGTGGAGCAGCAAAACTTGACACAGCGTGTAAAGTTTTATAAACAGTTTTAAAAGAAAAACTGTATCTTAAATTGCATCTCTGAATTAAATTTCAATTCAAATTGAGGACGTTAAACATTTCATTACATTTTCATCAGTTTTTGTACCCGACTTTAATGGTTACAGTCTTTTTCACTTTTTCAGAATTTCTGGAGACAATTTTGCCATTTTAACAATTTAACCTCTTTTTTTTAAAGGTATTTTTGCATTTCATTTTTTTTGGGGGGGGGGGGGAACTTATAATTTTCAGGGGTTTAGCCACATTTCTTGTGGTATTACTGAATTTTTATTTCAATTTGTGTATACCTTAAAAATAAAAATCAACTTTAGCCAAAAATGAAGTGTCCTTTTGTCATCAACCTTTATCAATGAATATATCGATGTTTTTATTATAGTCTTTTGTCCTGGAGAGAAACAATTCCATGCAAAACTGAAAGGACGTTATAAAATAGTCTCTGAATTTAAATAGTTTGTGTGTTGAGTCGACATTAATTCCATGGTTTTCCCTGAATTCCATTACAAGTCAGTCTTCAATAAAAAAAACTATGCAATTAATCACAATTAATTACAGAAAGTAATAAATTGTTTAATGTATTGACAGCACTAATACAGTATAATTAATTTTGCCCCCCAGTAGAAAATCAGCAGGCAGGTGTTTCAGTCTGCATCCTCTCTCCGCGCTCATTTTCTCTCCTTTCTTTAGAATGTATGTATCAAACGTGTGGATTCACTTTGGTCAAAGTGAGTTTTGCAGTGGTTTTCCTGACGTTCGGCGTTTCTATGAGTCGGCGTGAGAAAAATGCTTCAGAAAACAAACAGCGGCAGCGCGAGGCCAGTGGAACAAAGTCTGATTTCTGTGTTTATGTGACGCTCTAATTTCAACCAAAACACAACTCACTGGGACAAATTTACCAGTAATTTGCTTGTGTGTCCAATAAATCTGCCTTGAATCAAACGTGCAAAAACTCAAGTTATAGTTTTTTCACATGCTGGATGTAAAAGAAATGACAGATAAAGATAATCTGAGTCGCCAACCGTCAAAGATGCAACAGTAAAACTAAATAAACTGATAAAGTTAACTCTAAACCGGCTAATGCTAATCTTTTAGTCCTCCAGCTAATGCCAACCTGTAGCCAAGAGATAACATGTAGCATCTGGCTAATGCTAAACCTGTAGCCTCCGGCTAATACTAAACTGTAGCTATGAGATAACATGTAGCCTCTAGCTAATGTTGACCTGTAGCCTCTGGCTAATGCTAAACCTGTAGCCTTTATATGCTAAACCTGTAGCTTCCAGCTAATGCTAAACCTGTAGCCTCCGGCTAATACTAAACTGTAGCTATGAGATAACATGTAGCTCTAGCTAATGTTGACCTGTAGCCTCTGGCTAATGCTAAACCTGTAGCCTTTGGCAAATGCTAAACCTGTAGCCTCCAGCTAATGCTAAACCTGTAGCCTCCGGCTAATACTAAACTGTAGCTATGAGATAACATGTAGCCTCTAGCTAATGTTGACCTGTAGCCTCTGGCTAATGCTAAACCTGTAGCCTTTGGCAAATGCTAAACCTGTAGCCTCCAGCTAATGCTAAACCTGTAGCCTCCGGCTAATACTAACTGTAGCCAAGAGATAACATGTAGCCTCTAGCTAATGTTGACCTGTAGCCAAGAGATAACGTGTAGCATCTGGCTAATGCTAAACCTGTAGCTACGAGAAAACATATAACCTCTGGCTAGTGCTACACCTGTAGCCTCCGCTAATAATAAACTGTAGCCATGAGATAATATGTAGCCTCCGGCTAATGCTAAACCTGTAGCCTGGAGATAACATGTAGCTAGCTGCCTGCAAACTGCAAAATACGTCGCCCTCGGCTAATGTTAAGGTCTTTACTGATGTTGGAGTGAAACTCTACATGATTGTTCACATTGGAAGTGAAGAAATAACGAAGCAGGAGTTCTTTTATATAAAAGGTTTGGTACATCTATAGATCATTCTTCCTATATTATATTATATATATTATATTACAATATAATATATTATATTATATTATATTATATTATATTATATTATATTATATTATATTATATTATGTTATGTTATGTTATGTTGTATTGTATTATATGATATTATATGATATGATATTATATTATATTATAATATATTATATTATATTAAATTATATAGATTAGATTAGATTAGATTAGATTAGATTAGATTAGATTATATCTATTGAGCTCAGTATGAGTGGAAGTATGTTGCTTCTTGTATCAAATATTCAAATAGAGCACATATGTTTAATGTAAAGATTTTTTTTGATTCTTCCATTTTTAAATGTTTTGCGCACGGTGACAGTGGAGACGTCATTCATTTCGTGATGAAGTAAAACGCTGAAATGTGACGAACTAATCCAGTCCTAACTAGTTCTGTTGTTTATTTAGTTTGCCATCACAGGTTTTTATTTAAAAAGAACAAATTCTGACAGAGAAGTCGAGCGTCCGCCTCTGTTGTGGTTTCAGGTTCCTCTTCAAAGAAAGAAAAGACATTTATCACCTCTGAAGAGCAGTTCCCCCGGTATCCAGTGTTTTTAACCAGATGAGATAATTATCGTTGGGAGTGCTTCCCCTGCTGCGACCTGACTTCACGCCGCTTCAAACACTTCGTATCGAGGCGAAACGCTCCATACTTCATTTATTGTGCTTGAGCTTTTTTCGTTTCTGTTTCCACGAGCCGAGTGTCGGTGTGGCGGGACGACTCGGGGGAGGAATGCGTCTCACCTCCTAAAGAAAGCAGATTACGTTACATACAAACATGTCATTTGTGGACACTGGGTGGAAATGTCTCCCCGGGGAGCAATCAGACCGACTCCAGCTCCTTTTTTTTTTTTTTTTTTTCTTTCTTTCTTTTCTCTCTTTGTGAAAAGCCTCCTCTCGCTGCCGCGCCTCGTTTTTCAGGCTCCCGCCGTTTGGTGGAAACCGGAGCTGGCGGGACGCGCCGGCCCTCACGGCTCGGTTACATTGATTAGAAATCAATTAACGTGTTTCTGTTTGTGGAGTCGCTTTGTAATCCGAGTCGGCTCGTCTTGTTTTCTCCCCCCGCCTCACAATCATCACTTTAAAGTCTGTGGAGGAAACTGCGCTCCTATCAGGCTCTTCTATACAACTTGTTTAATAATGGCTATTCCATAATGATATAAGACGTCAATATATCTGATCGAGGTGTTTTTTTTACATTTAGTTATAAGATGTTTGTTCAAGCTGCACAACATGAAAGTGACACAAAGAACATTTTTCTCTTGTATGGAAAAATATTGTGTCCAGTTTGTTCTTGTTTAAAATGTTAAAGACATTTACATTGTTGGACATGTTAGTGGTTCCTGTCAAACTTTCATTTAGATTCAGAATCTGGAGACAATTGGAAAGAAAAACACTCTTGAAGGACTATTTGAAACACTGATTATGTTCTTGGTTATTCCTGTTCAATTCAGATGTTTAGCTGTGCAAATATTGGAATTATTTACACAATTATGATGATAAAGCCACAATTGGTTGGAATCCAGAATTAAGTGTTTTTTTTTTTCCTTCTATAAATAGTGATTTATTCCAACAATGGGAGAACATTGTAGTGGACAGACCATCAAGTTGGATTGTGATTATGGTGACTGTCAAAATAAAACTACCAAGTTGGATTGTGATTACGGTGACTGTCAAAATAAAACTACCAAGTTGAATTATTTATGGCTGCTCTTTCAGAAAGTTTATTTTCCCAGTTTCCATGAAAAGGAGCATTAAAAAGAAAAAAGAAGTTGCCCCTCAGGAGCCGTCTTCAAAAGGTTGCGTTTTCAGTGGCTCCGTGTTTCGTTGTCATGGAAACGGATCCTCAGACCAGAAGAAGAAGAACTTTACTGTGTAGACAGTTTTTTAAAAGTGTCCCCTCTGGCTGTGAAAGTTAAAGTCCAGTGAGTTCACCCCAGACCGGGGCTGTTTTTCACTGTAAAGCCCGACACGGCCCGTTTATTGCCCCGACAGAAGGAGCTTCTGCCCTTCTGGAAGGTTTAAGCACCAACTTTACTCCTGACTTCTTCAACAAAGCAGCCATTGCTGAGGCGGCACGGAGGTCATTTGCCTGGTGTCCATGTTTGGGGGGGGGGGGGGGGGGGCATTTCAAAACTCTGGAGTTGCTGTTGTCCCCACACAGTCCTCAGGGAGCTCAGCTACCACCCCCCCCCCCTCTCCTCCCATTGACCCAGGGGGCGGGGGTAGTTGTCTTAAAACTGCCCCGGCAGGCAGCCAGGCTCCATCTCCCCTTCTGGATTTACGCAGGTTTTTGAAACACCCCCCCCCCCCCTCACACACACACACACACACACGAATTCCCACCTCCTGAAATCCCAAAGGATTTTTGTTGTGACTGTCAAAATAAAACTACCAAGTTGGATAGTTATTACAGTGACTGTCAAAATAAAACTACCAAGTTGGATTGTTATTACAATGACCGTCAAAATAAAACTACCAAGTTGGATTGTAACTACGGTGACTGTCAAAATAAAACTACCAAGTTGGATAGTTATTACAGTGACTGTCAAAATAAAAGTACCAAGTCCCAGGAGAACATAGAGGAAACTTTGTTCTGATTGGCTCTACTGATCATGTGCAGAAGAACTCTAGTTGCCACGGTAACCAGGACCAGAGTTTCCTCCATCCACATGCAGACGGAGCTCAAGCGTTTATAAAAAGGTTCCATCCACCTTGGAAGCAGTTTTCCAAACGCTTTCAGAGGTTCGTAACCCGGTTGCCATGGAAACAGACCTGCTGAATGCCACAGGAGCTCATCTTTTTCACCGGAAAATATTCCGTTAACTGGACTTAAGACGAGTTTTGGCGCCACGTTGTAGCTTCTTAATGTTTCCTCTTCGTACAAAGGAACAATTTAAATAAAGTTTGATCCTGAAGTTCAAACCGCTCCAACGTGTGTTTAACGACGGCGGCGTATCGAGGCCGACAGGTGGGCGCGGGCCCGGGCGCGTCGGAGGTTAGCGGCGACGCCGCTAGCGCTCTGAGAACCTCCAGGTCGGACGTAACAACAACACACGGGCGTAATGAAACCTTTTCACACGCGAGCGATAGCCGTGTGCTGCTGCAGCGAGATGGAGTGACAAAACACACAGCCCCGGCACTAAAAGTGTAAACCAATCATCATAAAACACGAGCAGTAAAAACAAAGTTTAAGAAAATAAACGGTTAATCTTCCCCGGCGCCCCCCCCTCCCCCCGCGGCTCGCCGCCACTTTGCGTGATTTACGCCGCTCACAGGTTAACTCTGTGTGTAAACGGGAGTAAATCACCGTCTCGCCCTGTGATCGCTGATAACAGCTGTTTGAGAGCGGCTCCCACCTCCTCACTTTAACCTTCACCGATGAGGAGGAGGAGGAAGCCCCGCCCCCCCCCCCCCCCCCCCCCCCCCCCCCAACCCCCCCGGAGCTGCTCTGGAACCCAACAACAGGCTCCTGTTGAGGTGTGAACGAGGAGGCAGAGCCAATAGAGGGATTATTGGTTCCTTCCTATCACACCAGTTTAACAGTCAAACCAGCAGCTTCTTAATCAAACAGGCCAAAGCTCGTTACTCTGATTACTCAAAACTTTTGCTCCTCAAAATGTCTTTTTTTTTTTTTTTTTTACTACTTTGCCACTTCTTTCTGGAGCCGTTTGTCACTTTCTTTCCAAATGTGTTTTTTTTGTGAAAGATTCAAACAAAAACCGTGTTTTTAACAGTATTTATTAGTAACTACTTTTGTATTTCAAAAATCTGTTACTTTTAGTTACATCAGTTAGAAGAGGAAGATGCTCTATAATCTGATGTTAGAAGAGGAAGACGCTCTATAATCTGACATTAGAGGAGGGAGATGCTCTATAATCTGGTGTTAGAGGAGGAAGATGCTCTATAATCTGACATTAGAGGAGGAAGATGCTCTATGGTCTGATGTTAGATGAGGAAGATGCTCCATAATCTGACATTAGAGGAGGAAGATGCTCTATAATCTGGCATTAGAGGAGGAAGATGCTCTATTATCTGATATTAGATGAGGAAGATGTTCTATTATCTGATGTTGAAGGAGGAAGATGCTCTATAATCTGACATTAAAGGAGGGGGATGCTCTATAATCTGGTGTTAGAGGAGGAAGATTCTCTATAATCTGGTGTTACAGGAGGAAGATGCTCTTTAATCTGATGTTAGAGGAGGAAGATGCGCTATAATCTGGCATTAGAGGAGGAAGATGCTCTATAATCTGGCGTTAGAGGAGGAAGATGCTCTATAATCTGATGTTAGAGGAGGAAGATGCTCTATGATCTGATATTAGAAGAGGAAGATGCTCTATAGTCTGGATGTTAGAGGAGGAAGAAGCTCTATAATCTGGATGTTAGCTCTTCTTGAAAAAACTGATTTATGAACAATTTGAAATGTGAGTCTCACCCTCGCTGCCTGACTGAGGAGTGAGAGGGTGAGAGTGAAGCTTCTGGTTGGCAGGGGGGGTGAGACGGACTGAGGGTGAGATGGACAGAGGGTGAGACGGTGTGCGGGGCCTCCCTGGCTGGCGCCTGTAATTTTACCTTCCCATTCATCAGCCAGAGATATTAATAATAACAGCACATCTGGATTCACTTTACTGTCTCAGGTTAACCCTTTATTCACCGCACACCACAGCCGGCTGCCAGCAAGGCCCCCAAACACCCCCCCCCCCCCCCCCCCAGCCCACACACACACACACACACACACACACACACACACACACACACACACACACACACACACACACACACACACACACACACACACACACCAGCTCCCATTCCTTCAGCCGTCACTCTTGATTTCTTCGTCTCATCCAGCACGTCGCTCACCTGAACACACGCATGCACACGCACACGCACACGCACACACACACACACACACGCACACACACACACACACACACACACACACACACACTCCTGCCTCCACTGAGTCACATGTCGAACCACGACTGATTCTGTAGGAACATTTTTAAATCTTGGCTTCAATAGAGAAATTAACTCAAAATAAAAATTTGCTGATGTTAGAAGTCGAAGTATTACTTTACTGTTGACCTTGAAAGTAACTAATTACTTCAGAAAGACTGACATTTTGTCTTGATAATGTACATTTAGTTGATTATTGAAGTGTTAGAATTCGAAGATGCTCTATAATCTGATGATAGAGGAAGATGCTCTATAATCTGATGTTAGAGGAGAAAGATGCTCTATAATCTGATGTTAGAGGAGAAAGATGCTCTATAATCTGGTGTTAGAGGAGGAAGATGCTCTATAATCTGATGTTAGAGGAGAAAGATGCTCTATAATCTGATGTTAGAGGTGGAAGATGTTCTATAATCTGATGTTAGGGGTGGAAGATGTTCTATAATCTGGTGTTAGAGGTGGAAGATGCTCTATAATCTGGTGTTAGAGGAGGAAGATGCTCTATAATCTGGTGCTAGAGGTGGAATATGCTCGATAATATGATGTTAGAGGAGGAAGATGCTCTATAATCTGATGATAGAGGTGGAAGATGCTCTATAATCTGGTGTTAGAGGTGGAAGATGCTCTATAATCTGGTGTTAGGGGAGGAAGATGCTCTATAATCTGATGTTAGAGTATGAAGGTGCTCTATAATCTGGTGTTAGAGGAGAAAGATGCTCTATAATCTGATGTTAGAGGTGGAAGATGTTCTATAATCTGATGTTAGAGGTGGAAGATGTTCTATAATCTGGTGTTAGAGGTGGAAGATGCTCTATAATCTGGTGTTAGAGGGGGAAGATGCTCTATAATCTGGTGCTAGAGGTGGAATATGCTCGATAATATGATGTTAGAGGAGGAAGATGCTCTATAATCTGATGATAGAGGTGGAAGATGCTCTATAATCTGGTGTTAGAGGTGGAAGCTGCTCTATAATCTGGTGTTAGAGGAGGAAGATGCTCTATAATTTGGTGCTCGAGGTGGAAGATGCTCTACAATCTGGTGTTATAGGTGGAAGATGCTCTATAATCTGATGTTAGGGGAGGAAGATGCTCTATAATCTGGTGTTATGGGAGGAAGATGCTCTATAATCTGATGTTAGAGTATGAAGGTGCTCTATAATCTGGTGTTAGAGGAGAAAGATGCTCTATAATCTGATGTTAGAGGTGGAAGATGTTCTATAATCTGATGTTAGAGGTGGAAGATGTTCTATAATCTGGTGTTAGAGGTGGAAGATGCTCTATAATCTGGTGTTAGAGGAGGAAGATGCTCTATAATCTGGTGCTAGAGGTGGAATATGCTCGATAATATGATGTTAGAGGAGGAAGATGCTCTATAATCTGATGATAGAGGTGGAAGATGCTCTATAATCTGGTGTTAGAGGTGGAAGCTGCTCTATAATCTGGTGTTAGAGGAGGAAGATGCTCTATAATTTGGTGCTAGAGGTGGAAGATGCTCTATAATCTGGTGTTATAGGTGGAAGATGCTCTATAATCTGATGTTAGAGGAGGAAGATGCTCTATAATCTGGAAATTGAGACCAACATGCAGAGAGCAAAAGACAAATCGATATTGGAAGGCTCTAATGCTAACCGCAGCTTCTGTTGAGATGCGACTAACGTTAATCAAACACCAACTCAATCTTTTAATAATCTGGATGAAACTAATTCATGCTCAGGAAGTTTAATCTGCTTTTCCTTGCGTTTTGCTTCACGTGTTCGGGAGCTGAAACATCTGTGAGCAGAGTGCAGGCGTTGGCCGTCCCGCCGCCACAACCCCAGTGTCCGTAGTCGCCTCGGCGCGGCGGCCTAGTCAATCTCCCCCGCCGAGCTGCCAGTGGGCGGAGCCAGGGTCCCGCTACTGGCCGCCGCCGCCAGGCTTGGCTCGCCGCCCGTCGCCTGAGCCTCCCGCTGGTGGCAACAGGTGACAGAGGTCTGCTGTGTGTGGAGCTGACAGCCCCCACCCCCACCCCCCCCCCTCACACAGAAACACTTGCTTCATTAAAAGACCCCCCCCCCCCCCCACCGGGGAGAGCGACAGACACGAGAGGAGTGAGGCTTTACTGCTGTTTCTGTGCCACGAAACACGACGGAGGCAAAAAAAGCTCAGTGTGCATCACTCATCTGCTCATGAGTCAACACTGATGATGTCACGCGCCGCGCTGCCAGACGCACACACAACCACACTGTATTACCAATTCTCCTATAAAAGACCTTATTTATTAAAAAAAAAAAAAAAAAAAAAGAAAAAAAAAAGAAAAAGAAAAAGCAGTGGGGGTGGGGGGGTAGTAGGGGGGGCTCTTTTTCCATGCAGAGGACTGAGGCGTACCTCCCAGAGAGTCCGGACTGTCGACGCATCGCCACAAACAACCTGCTGACCCCCCCCACCCCCCCGCCCCTCCACCCCCCCGCCCCTCCACCAACTCCCCCCCAGCAGAAATAAACACCGGCCAATTAGGACTACTGGTTTTGGATTTGCCGAGCTCAAAGTGGAGCCGGGCTGATGAGGCTGGGGGCCGAGCCGGGGGCCGGGGGCTATTGGGTCGGTTCGTGCCTCCAGACCCTCCAGACCCTCCAGAACCTCCAGAACCTCCAGAACCTCCAGACCCTCCAGAACCTCCAGAACCTCCAGAACGTTGGGTGAGAACAATGAGGCAGTGAGGTCCAGGAGATGAATCCACACGAGGAGAAGCTCCTGGTGATTTATGGACTGTGAATCAGGAACTGAGAGTCTGAGACCGAGGAGTGGTCGGGGGAGTTGGGGGGGGGGGGGGGGGGGGGGGGGCTTGAATGGCACAAACAGCAGTCTGTGTCGTTGGGGCGGGAGACACCGCAGGCCCCCCCACACCACCACCACCACCACCTCCCCCCCACCACAAGCACTACACTCTGACTTCTGGACTGTTTACCACCTGAACATCTGCAGGACTCCATCCTGGGGCACATGCAACCCCCCCCCCCCCCCCCCCCCCACACACACACACACACACACACACACACACACACACACCTCTAATCACTGGATTCTGGATGTTCCATAGCATCACAGTGAAGACGAACCCCGTTGGACACGCCCACGTTCACCTACTTTCAAAACCCTTCAGTCGTTTGTGGATTTTATGAAAAGTCTCGCTCCAGTGTTCCTTCGTCTGCTGACTGGAGGTCAAAGTTCACCTGGAGACCAAACCTGAGACTCGTTCACACCAACGATGTCGAGTGGGAACGCAAAACTTTGGTGTCCGTTTCCATGACGACACTC
Source organism: Blennius ocellaris (assembly GCF_963422515.1). Taxonomy (NCBI): domain Eukaryota; kingdom Metazoa; phylum Chordata; class Actinopteri; order Blenniiformes; family Blenniidae; genus Blennius; species Blennius ocellaris. The sequence continues at coordinate 20,667,572 of NC_137665.1, read as the reverse complement.
GGTGTGAGCGGTGGAAACACTGCTGCACTACTGGCAACCGGTTCTTCTGCACATGCTCAGTAGAGCCAATCAGAGCAGTATTTCCTTCGCGGCGTCATGACTCCCAGTCCATGTTCTCCTGGGACTGTGTACTTTTATTTTGACAGTCACTATAATAACAACGCAACTTGCCGGTCTGTCCACCAGCATGTCCGTGTTCTCCCAGCCTCTTGCTTCCTTCGCCAGGTAAAAGGAGTAAAAATAAAGAAATGGTGAGTTATGATCATTATCCTCTAACATCCAGATTATAGAGCATCTTCCTCCTCTAACATCCAGATTATAGAACATCTTCCTCCTCTAACATCCAGATTATAGAGCATCTTCCTCCTCTCACATCAGATTATAGAACATCTTCCTCTTCTAACATCAGATTATAGAGCATCTTCCTCATCTAACATCAGATTATAGAGCATCTTCCTCATCTAACATCAGATTATAGAGCATCTTCCTCCTCTAACATCCAGATTATAGAGCATCTTCCTCACCCAACAGCAGATTATAGAGCATCTTCCTCCTCTAACATCAGATTATAGAGCATCTTCCTCCTCTAACATCAGATTATAGAGCATCTTCCTCCTCTAACATCAGATTATAGAACATCTTCCTCCTCTAACATCAGATTATAGAGCATCTTCCTCCTCTAACATCAGATTATAGAACATCTTCCTCATCTAACATCAGATTATAGAGCATCTTCCTCCTCTAACATCAGATTATAGAGCATCTTCCTCCTCTAACATCAGATTATAGCCAATCAGAGCAGTGTTTCCTTCGTGGTGTCATGACTCCCAGTCCATGTTCTCCTGGGACTATGTACTTTTATTTTGACAGTCACTGTGGTAGTTTTATTTTAACAACCCAACTTGCCGGTCTGTCCGTGTTCTCCCAGCCTCTTGCTTCCTTCGCCAGGCAAAAGACGTAAAAATAAAGAAATGGTGCGTTCAGGTCAGGAGAGTGTTTTAATTTGTACTAGTTTCAGTCGTTTACATCAAACCGGAGCTGCACGACTTTGTGAGAACGGACAAGCAGGTCGCCTGGAAGTGCCGCGGGCATCGGGGAGGAAAGTGGATATTTGAAAATGTCATTTTAAATTTGTGCTGATCAGCAAATAGAAACACTTACACCTCGAAACGAAGATTTATTAAATATTGTTCGTCGTTTCAAACCAGAAAAAAACTACAAGAAATTCAGTTTTCTTCTCGGTTTGGCCGGGAGAATCTGTGAAGTCAACGTTTTTTTTTTTTTCTTTTAATGCGGCTGTCTGGACTTCCTGTTTCCTGTCTGCTCACAAACTCTCTCCTGTCTTGTGTTTCGCTTTAACGACTTTGTTTGGATGCCGGGCTTTTCTGTCTGCGAGAACATTTACTGGCGGAGTGGAAGGAACACACACACACACACACACACACACACACACACACACACACACACACACACACACACACACACACACACACACACACACACACACACACACACACACACACACACACACACACACACGCGCTTTGTTCGCCGACATGCGGGGGAAAATTAGCTAAACGTGGTAATTATAGAGCTGGTTAAAAGCGGCCGGCGGTTCAGAACGTTCTGGACGATGGAGGACGCCGCTGGTTTCAGGTCAAACTGCTGGACGGAGCAGGTGGACGTCCCCGGACGCTTTTAAATGTAATAAAGAGCGAGTCTGTCCTTTGTTGAACGGACGTGAAACTCATCAAACGCCGGTTTCATGTGTATCGGGAGGCTTTGTTTATAGGTCAGCTTGTTCTGACGGCGTGGAGGCGTCACATCCTCCTGGCAGGACGAGGACGAGGACGAGGACGAGGACGAGGACGAGGACGAGGACGAGGGGGACACGCAGGAATGTGAGCCGCCATCAGAGGCGGCGGTTAATTCTAATGAAGCCTCACAGCAGGAGCAGTTAGTGGGACTGTAGAGCAGTGGTTCCCAACCTTTTTTGACCAGTGTACCCCTTGAGCTGGTTTCCATGTGAAAAGTACCCCCTCTCTCGTGTGTGATTATTCGCCTTAATGTGTACTTATATTTAACCCTTTGTCTTTCTATCTATCCAACTGCTCATTTAAATAAAACAATGATTGTGAGTGTAAAAACATACCTTTTAATGAGACACTTGCGCTTGCTTGTCTTTCATAAGTCTTTCATAATTCCTTTTTTCACTGGGCTCCCCTGTGCCTGCGTCCGAGGCGACGGTAGCAGTAGCGGTAGCTGGACGTTGACTCCTGCCTAGCCATGCATCCATGTTTACAGTCGGTATGCAGCTAGAGTTAGCTAGCTTTGCGAATCGTGCGCGCCCGCAGCAAGAACGTGAACCTTTTTTTTTTTTTTTTTTTAAAGCGCGCCACTTTATAGTCTTTTCATGTTATGTGCATTGTAGTGTTACAATCACTGTGGATGAACTGCTACTCATGGAAAATAAACGTATGGCCTTACTAAAATTCATGATATAATACAATATAATATAGTATAATTTTTTTTTTTGTGTGTGGATACTGTAGGCTAATTTATAATCTTTCTGCGTACCCCCTGCAATACCCTCGCGTACCCCTAGGGGTCCGTGTACCCCCGGTTGGGAATCACTGCTGTAGAGGGACGAGGGCAAACGCGCTGAACTGCACAATTTGTTGTGTGTGTGTGTGTGTGTGTGTGTGTGTGTGTGTCAGCACATCTGATCTGAAGAGTTTAACTGCAAAAGCAATTGACTTTCTCAGCACGTCTATTTTTATTCTTTAGATATTTAACCTTCATGTTAACAGAAATACCTACTTGAGATTACCCCCCCCCCCCCCGACCTGAACTGAGTTCTGTGCCTCATTTCTAAACCAGCATTATATAATCCAGCATTATATAATCTGTGTGGAAGGATCGAGTGATCCAGTGTCACATGCTTTGCCCAGATCGATCAAAAGGGCTGCAGAGCTCTTTGCTATAAATAGCGACAATAAAATCATTTACAACATTAAGTGCAGCTGTAAATGTGCTGTAAACCTTTTTCTGTTCGCAGATTAAACATTTCATAAAACACTGTTGTTGTTTAAAAAAAATCCTTCGGCTGCTCACTAATCAAAGTCTGATCCTCCTCCTCTAACATCAGATTATAGAGCATCTTCCTCCTCTAACATCAGATTATAGAGCATCTTCCTCCTCTAACACCAGATTATAGAGCATCTTCCTCCTCTAACACCAGATTATAGAGCATCTTCCTCCTCGAACATCAGATTATAGAGCATCTTCCTCCTCTAACATCCAGATTATAGAGCATTGTCCTCCTCTAATTTAAGATTATAGAGCATCTCCATCCTCTAATTTAAGATTATAGAGCATCCCCATCCTCTAATATCAGATTATAGAGCATCTTCCTCTTTTAACATCTACACTATAGAGCATCGTCCTCCTCTAACGTCAGATTATAGAGCATCCTCCTCTAACATCCAGATTATGGAGCATCTTCCTCCTCTAATATCAGATTATAGAGCATCGTCCTCCTCTAATTTAAGATTATCGAGCATCTTCATCCTCTAATCTCAGACTATAGAGCATCTTCCTCCTCTAACATCAGATTATAGAGCATCCTCCTCTAACATTCAGATTATGGAGCATCTCCCTCCTCTAACATCAGATTATTGAGCATCTCCCTCCTCTAACATCAGATTATAGACCATCTTCCTCCTCTAACATCAGATTATAGACCATCTTCCTCCTCTAACATCAGATTATAGAGCATCTTCCTCTTGCAGGTATGAAGCCAAACGTTTGCTTTCCTTCACTAAACTAGAAATCAGCAGGGGGCGCTCCAGTGACCTCAGACGTGCAGATTGACTGTAAACCTCCATCCTTCAGATTAAAAGCCTCCAGAAACCAGACCTGGCTTTAAACCAGGGTCGTTACTCGGGCTGGTTTATTGGCCGAGGGGAACCATGTTTTGTCAGCTTAAGAATCACACAGAAACTCCTCCATTAAGCCGGCGTCTGTCTCAAGTAGCCGGACGTTTTTAGGAGGAATATTTCACTATCAAAACGTTCCCGTGGTAAAACAGTAGGAAGGGATTAGGAGGAACCAAAACAAGGGGGCGCTAAACGAGCCTGGCAGAGCTGCTGACGCCTAATGAGAACCACGTTTGGACTCTGGGAAGTTTCACTTCTTGCTCTTTTCCCCAGGAAAAATCAGTGAGTTTTGTGAAAACCTAACAAGAACATTTGCATCATATATACTCTGTCAGCACAAAGAGAAACTTTAAAGGTCTTTATGGCTCTATTTTACTGGTCCGACCCACGAGGGGGGAACGGTTCTGAATGTGGAACCTGAACTGAAACGTGTTTGACACTCCTGATGTGGCGTCACTAAAAACATGCGCATGGTGTGGTGTGGTGTGGTATGGTACGGTATGGTACGTTATGGTATGGTACGTTATGGTATGGTATGGTATGTAATGGCATGGTACGTTATGGTATGGTATTGTATGGTATGTTATGATATTGTACGTTATGGTATGGTATGGTACGTTATGGTATGGTATGGTATGGTATGGTATGGTATGGTACGTTATGATTTGGTACGTTATGGTATGTTATGGTATGGTACATTATGGTATGGTACTTTATGGTGTGGTACAGTACATTATGGTATGGTACGTTATGGTATGGTACGTTATGGTATGGTATGGTACGTTATGATATGGTACGTCATGATATGGTACGTTATGGTATGGTATGGTACGTTATGATATTGTACGTTATGGTATGGTATGGTACATTATGATATGGTACGTTATGGTACGGTACGTTATGATATGGTATGTTATGGTATGGTATGGTACGTTATGATATTGTACGTTATGGTATGGTATGGTACATTATGATATGGTACGTTATGGTACGGTACGTTATGATATGGTACGTTATGGTACGGTATGGTACGGTATGGTACGTTATGATATGGTACGTTATGGTATGGTATGGTACGTTATGATATGGTACGTTATGATATGGTACGTTATGATATGGTACGTTATGATATGGTATGGTACGTTATGATGTTGTACGTTATGGTATGGTATGGTATGTTATGATATTGTACGTTATGGTATGGTATGGTACGTTATGATATGGTACGTTATGATATGGTACGTTATGATATGGTACGTTATGATATGGTATGGTACGTTATGATATTGTACGTTATGGTATGGTATGGTACGTTATGATATGGTACGTTATGGTATGGTACATTATGGTATGGTACGTTATGGCATGGGACGTTATGGTATGGTATGGCATGGTACGGTACGTTATGATATGGTACGTTATGGTATGGTATGGTACGTTATGATATGGTACGTTATGGTATGGTACGTTATGGTATGGTATGGTACGTTATGATATTGTACGTTATGGTATGGTATGGTGCGTTACGGTATGGTACATTATGGTATGGTACGTTATGGCATGGTACGTTATGGTATGGTATGGTATGGTATGGTATGGTACGTTATGATATGGTACGTTATGGTATGGTACGTAATGGTATGGTATGGTACGTTATGATATGGTACGTTATGGTACGGTATGGTATGGTACGTTATGGTATGGTACGTTATGATATGGTACGTTATGGTACGGTATGGTACGGTACGTTATAATATGGTACGGTATGGTATGGTACGTTATGATGTGGTACGTTATGGTACGGTATGGTACGGTACGTTATGATATGGTACGTTATGGTACGGTACGTTATGATATGGTACGTTATGATATTGTACGTTATGGTATGGTATGGTATGTTATGGTATGGTACGTTATGGTATGGTCTGTTATGGTATGGTATGTTATGGTATGTTATGGTATGGTACGTTATGGTACGTTATGATATGGTACGTTATGGTATGGTACGTTATGGTATGGTACGTTATGGTATGGTATGGTATGTTATGGTATGGTACGTTATGGTACGTTATGGTATGGTCTGTTATGGTATGGTATGTTATGGTATGGTACGTTATGGTACGTTATGATATGGTACGTTATGGTATGGTACGTTATGGTATGGTACGTTATGGTATGGTATGGTATGTTATGGTATGGTACGTTATGGTACGTTATGGTATGGTCTGTTATGGTATGGTATGTTATGGTACGTTATGGTCCGTTATGGTATGGTATGGTATGTTATGGTATGGTCCGTTATGGTATGGTCCGTTATGGTATGGTCCGTTATGGTATGGTATGTTATGGCATGGTACGTTATGGTATGGTACGTTATGGTATGGTCCGTTATGGTATGGTCCGTTATGGTATGGTATGTTATGGCATGGTACGTTATGGTATGGTACGTTATGGTATGGTACGTTATGGTATGGTATGGTATGGTACAGTTTGGTGCTTTATGGTACAGTACATGATGGTCAGGTACGTTATGGTATGGTATGTAGTGGTACGGAAAGTATTGGTTTGGTACAGTATTATGTATGGTACGGTATAGTCTGTTATGGTGCTGTACCATGCTGTACCATATCGTACGGTACATTAAGGTATGGTCTGTTATTGTGCAGTACGGTATGTTATGGTACATTATGGTACGGTAAGTTATGGTACAGTACAGTACATTACGGTACGGTACCATACTGTACCATACTGTGCTATAACGTACGGTGATGTACTGCACTCATGTTACATGAAGAATAATCAAGTACTTCATCAGTTTTCACAAACCTTTAGAATTTGATGAGAACTATTGAAAAACACGTTTCTTTCTCTGTTAATGAAGAAAACCAGTGAGGATCAGATGTTTCTTCTCTATTTTTACTTTCCTCTACTTTTTCTTTTTTCCCTTCTATTCCCGCATTTTCTTCTTTCTTTATAAAATCTAGTTTCTTTTTCTTGTTTTCTTTTATTTTGTGTGTGTGAGTGTGTGTGTGTGTTTCATTCCTGACGTGTCCCGGGGTGAAATTATCGCGTGAATTTGAAACCATTAATCTGGTTTGTTTTTTCTCGATGCCGCAGCAGCAGGGTTCTCCCCAGACTGTCCGTTCGCCCTCCGTGTTGAACGCCCGGGACCGATTTCAGCGCCCCGATGGTTTATGATACGTGCCGGTCAGATGAGAAATATAAGGGTGACATTTTCCAGACTCCTCAGCATCTTTGGAGCGTTAAAGGCAGCGTGGCCGACGTGCCGGCCTGTGAATTAGCTCATTGAAGAATGGAACAGAGATGCATTTATCTCCCGCCGATGGTTTACGGCCGAAGCAGCAGCTGGCTCAGTTCTTCCATTTAATCATTTTTGGTGGGAGAATGCCTCTCTGAGCGCCGCTCCAGCAAACGCTGGTGCTTTCCACGCCTCGTTCATCCGGGAGCTAATTTGACGCTTTATTGAGACGAGGAGTGAGAAGCGCCCGCTGGACACTGCGAGGAGTATGGGGTTATATTCGTGTCCAAATTCTGAGCGAACGATGGGAAAATTTGAGCGCAAAAAAAAAAAAGAATTGTGCAAGCGCACGGATAGCATTTTTTTTGAGGAAATATTTAAATTGCGAAAAGAAAAACTTGAGATTGCGTGCTCAAAACCCATTTCTGCGCTCAGTTTCTCTCCGCGCTTGCGCAGATTCTTCCTCTGGGCTCAACCCGTCTCTCTCGCTTGTTTCTCGAAGAAGAAGAAGGAGAAGAAGAAGAAGAAAAAGAAGAAGAAGAAGAAAAAGAAGAGGGAAAAACAAACCACGAGGGAAAATAAATGTTGTAATCCACAATCGTTATCTTGAGTTTTCCGTATTTCTGTTTTCCCTTGCGGTTTGTTTTTCCTTCTTCTTCTTCTTCTTCTTCTTCTTCTTCTTCTTCTTCTTCTTCTTCGTTGGTTATGAGGCACTGCCGGAATCTAAAGCAACCAATCAGAGTTCGATACCAACGAAGAAGAAGAAGAAGAAGTAGAAGTAGAAGAAGAAGAAGAAGAAGAAGAAGAAGAAGAAGAAGAAGAAGAAGAAGAAGAAGAAGAAGAAGAAACAACAACAAACCGCAAGGGAAAACAGAAATACGGAAAACTAAAGATAACGTTTCTGGATTACATCATTTGTTTTCCCTCGAGGTTTGTTTTTCCCTCTTCTTCTTCTTCTTCTTCTTCTTTTTCTTCTTCTTCTTCTTCGTCTTGAGCTTGAGCGTAGACGAGGAGAGATTAGAGCGAGAGAGAGAGACAGGTTGAGCCCAGAGGAATAATCTGCGTGAGCGCAGAGAGAAACTGAGCGCAGAAATGATTTTTGAGCAAGCTTTTCTTTGCGGAATTTAAATATTTCCTCAAAAAATGCTATTCGTGCACTTGCACAATTAAATGGTTTTTTTTGTGCTCAAATTTTCCCATCGTTCGCTCAGAATTTTGGCAGAAACATAACCCCATAGAGGAGTCCCGTTAACGGCCACTTCCTGTCGTATTCATGCTGGAAAATCAAGACTTTGTTGAAGCGGATGTGGGCTCCTGCTGACGGGTTGATCTCTGTGTGGTTCAGCTGCTTTTTAAAACTCCGTCTCGCCTTCCAGTGCGTTTTATGTTTCCATACGAGATCAACGGTTCTGTTTGGATCATCTTGTGCCGAGTTTTCATCACAGATCGATAAAAATCATTCAAACTGTCAGAAATGCGACAAAATAATCAATAATATTGGCGCAATGACTCAAATATTCTTCTTAACTTAAGAACCACTTTAAAAAAAAGTTACTTATATATTATAAATACTTAAAATTTTACATATATATATTTCAATTTCAATTTATTTATATGTATATACTATTACAGAGTGCTACAATAACCCTAACCCTACTACTACTACTACTACTACTAATAATAATAATACATTTCTTATCTATCTATCTATCTATCTAATGAATTAATGATTATAATCATTGTTATTATTATTAAATTATAAGCTGAAGAACTAAATATGAAACATTTACTTAAATAATCTGGCATTTTAATACTTAAATAGTATTAATGTTCCTGTTATTGAACGTCATTTTAATAATCTGTATTTATTGTGGTGTGAGAAGTACTTCACCTTAGGAATAATAAAAAAAATAAATTACAAAATGCAAAACCAGGAGACAAAACTTAGATAAAACCACCAACCCAATATTAAAAGAGATCTCGCTCTGTGCCAGTTTTAGAGCTTCAGACTCCGATTGTCCAGATGACCGACAGGGGGCGTGTCCTCTGCGTGCGGGCAACCCCCCCCCCCCCCCCCCCCCCCCCCCCCCCCCCCCCACCTCGGTGGAAGAAGGAGGTATTGGGGATCTCCTCCTAGACAACAAACCCACATTGAACGCGGGGCGCTTCGCGTCACATCACGCGCCGTGCGGAGGATATAACGCAGGTCGCGGGTCACGCGCGGGAGACAAGAGGAGCACCACCATGAACTGTCCAGGCGCGCGGAGCCCGAGGAGACGTCTCGACCTGCACGACGCTTCCCACTGATGCCGCCGCCCCTCGCTCGGACGCCCGGCATGGGGAACTTGTGAAGTCGCTCTGCGGCGCGCAGCTTTTTTTTTTTTCGGATTCGTCTCACGCATAATTACGCAGCGGAAAAAGGTTCGTCCGGCATGGAGCCGCCGCGGCGCCTGCTGCTGCTGCTGCTGCTCTCCCTCGGACTGCTGCTGGACGGGGGCGTCTGCCAGCACTACTACCTCCTGCGCCCCATCCCGAGCGACAGCCTGCCGCTGGTGGAGCTGAAGGAGGACCCGGACCCGGTCTTTGACCCCAAGGAGCGGGACCTGAACGAGACCGAGCTGAGGAGCCTGCTGGGAGACTTCGACGCGCGCTTCCTGTCCGTCTTGCCCCCGGCGGAGGACCGCTACATCGGGAACGAGGACCTGGAGGACCCGGAGCTCCCCCAGAAGCCGAGCGGAGTACTGCCCAAGGAGATCCGCGCGGTGGACTTCGAGGTGCCGCTCGGGAAGAAGCAGAAGCCGAGCCGCAAGCTGAAGCGGCGGCTGCAGCAGTGGCTGTGGGCCTACTCCTTCTGCCCGGTGCTCTACACCTGGACCGACCTGGGCGCGCGCTTCTGGCCGCGCTACGTGCGCGCCGGCGGCTGCCTCAGCAAGCGCTCGTGCTCGGTGCCGGAGGGCATGGTGTGCAAGCCGGCCAACTCCACCCACCTGACGGTGCTCCGGTGGCGGTGCGTGCAGCGCAAAGCCGGGCTGAAGTGCGCCTGGATCCCGGTGCAGTACCCGGTCATCACGGACTGCAAATGCTCCTGCTCCAGCTAGACGCGCGCGCGCGCGCGCACACACACACACACACACACACACACACACACACACACACACACACACACACACACACACACACACACGGACATTAAAGAGAAGTTATACGCTCAGTGTCTCTCTGCTCCGCCTTCACGCGCACCACCGAGCGCAGGAATGTATTTTGTGTATTTTGTGTATATTCGGTGCCATCCAGTCCTTTAGAACTCCTCCTGTACAAAGTCAGTATTATTTGTAACCAGAGTCTACTTTATTTGTGGAGAATATTTGGTTATATTAAAATCTATATTTTGTATTTATGGAGATTTGGCGCAGGTCGACCCCCGGATCATTAATCCGGCCGCCGCGCGTCACCGACTCGTTTCATCCTGTAAATTAAGGGAACGCGATATTTATTCTTTATATTCGAACAATAAAGTCACACTGAAACGGTTCAAACCCTGGTTTTTTTTTTTTCCCCCGTTACTTTCCTGAGTAGTTTGATTGGATGCTGACGCCACCTGCCTCGCAGCTCGCGGTGCGTAAATCTCACGCTCAGCGCCCTTGGTTTGGTTTTACCCGCCGCGTCCTCCCGACGGCCACGCGCCTCTGGGGCGCGCGCGCTGCGGTCTGCCTCATGCCGTCTGACAGTCACTGCTGTAACGCCACGCCGAGGATTACCCGGGGTAACGGATTGCCAGTACCCACACATTAAATTACTTTAATGGGTTATTTGACACCATGTTCTCTGCTTTTACTCATTTTAAGAGAGTAAGTCATTACTGAGTACCGAGTACTTTCATGAATATACTTTTCAAGTGTGTAACTTTTTACTAAAGTAGATTTTCATTCCCGTAACTTTTCCTCTTTCACAATTTGCAGTTGAGATGAGAATTCAATACTTATATGTCGAATTTTCTTCTAATTTACAAACTGTAATCTGATTAATTAGTTAAGGACCGGGTTTAGAAGTAACTAATTACAAGTACTCATTGAACCAAATCAAATTGTTTAAGGTTGTAACTTTAGTCCTACTTGAGTACATTTAAAATAACGTATTCAAACTTTGAAGTAGATACTGAGCAGGGCCGGAGGTCACAAATACATGTAACTGAGTACTTGTATCTTGGGGGGTGGCTATACCTTGTGAGTATAGTTTTCAAATGTAACTTTACTTATGCTTGAGTACAATTTACGCAATGATGAAATAAGTCGATACTGAGCAGGGGTTGAAGTAACTGATTACAAATACTGCATTACTGTAATCGAGTTTCAGTATTTGAACTTTCACTACTGTAATTGAGTACTTTCGTGTGTATATTTTACAAATATGTAACTTTACGCAATGAGTACAGATTACCTTGTAATCTGCTTTTCACTTTCTAACCCATTAGAAAATATATAAAGCATTGATGGAATCAGCAGATTACAAATAGTCTCATTACTTGAAGTATGAGTAGAACTACTTGTAAATAGTTAAAGTTCATGTGATGTAATCTGTACTTTTAAACCAAAACAGCAGAAATGATAAATACTTGAAATCAGGATGATTACTGTATTTAATGTTACTCAGTGTTACCAGTTACACCATAAGTTACATATTTCTATATATTTGTACATATTGAGGTTTTTTATGTGTTATTGTTCTCGTACATCTGGATTTCATTAAAATAAACAAGTTTATGATATAATTCATTTTATTGTAATATCTATTTTTTACATTTAGAATGGTCTTACCTATTTCCAAATATATATATATATATATAAATAATGTTATTCAGCCGTAGTTTTATTTGACAGTAATTCACAACATGTTTTCATAAAATATTTTGAATTGAACACATTTTACATTTAATTTATGATTTATATTAATTTATGATTCATCTTAACGCAGTTTTAATAAAACAATCATACTTCAAATCTGCTTTGGTGACAGTACTTTCTTTACTTGAGTACTTTTACTTGTAATTGAGTCGAGTGTGACACGGTCCAGGATCAGCGACGGGTCTGGGATCACAACGAGTGGAGAGAGGAGGAGCAGAGGAGGAGCAGAGAGGAGAGGAGGAGCAGAAGAGGAGCAGAGGCGAGAGGAGGTGAGAGGAGGAACAGAGGAGAGAGGAGGAGCAGAAGAGGAGCAGAGGCGAGAGGAGGAACAGAGGAGAGAGGAGGAACAGAGGAGAGAGGAAGAGCAGAGGAGGTGAGAGGAGGGGAGAGGAGGAGCAGAGGAGAGAGGAGGGGAGAGAAGGAGGGGGGAGAGGAGGGCAGAGGAGTAGGGAGGAGGAGAGAGCAGTTGAGAGGAGGTGAGAGGAGAGGAGCAGAGGAGGGGAGAGGAGAGAGGAGGGGAGAGAAGGAGGGAGGAGGAGGAGGGAGGAGGAGAGAGCAGGTGAGAGGAGAGGAGAGAGGAGGGGCAGAGGAGGTGAGAGGAGAGAGGAGGGGAGAGGAGGACGGAGGAGGAGGGAGGGGAGGGGAGATGGGAGGCGAGAGGAGGGGCAGAGGAGGTGAGGGGAGGTGAAAAGAGGAGGGAGGAGGGGAGAGCAGGTGAGAGGAGGGGCAGAGGAGGTGAGAGGAGGTGAGAAGAGGAGGAAGGAGGTGAGAAGAGAAGGAAGGAGGTGAGAAGAGGAGGAAGGAGGTGAGAAGAGGAGGGAGTCTTCCACACTCAACTCATATCTTTGCTGCGTTTCACATTGAAACATTAAACGTTTTTCAGATTTTAAAGACAAAATGAAGTTGATCCACTGAGTTTGATTCACTTTTAGAAGTTAAACAAACAAATTGATACTTAAAGTGTGAATCTTGTTTAAGACGTCATGATTCAGGCTCAATCTGCCAAAAACCACCAGCAGGGCGGCGAACTGGGTCCGTCCAGAATGTCCCTCCTACCTCCTTCTCTATACTCTTTCCTTTAAACACTGATGCTTCCTTTAGCCTAGGAAACACTGATGCTTCCTTTAGCCTAGGAAACACTGATGCTTCCTTGAGAGCCTCCTTCAGCCTAGGAAACACTGATGTTTCCTTTCGCCTAGGAAACATTGATGCTTCCTTTAGCCTAGGAAAAACTGATGCTTCCTTTAGCCTAGGAAACACTGATGTTTCCTTTAGCCTAGGAAACACTGATGCTTCCTTTAGCCTAGGAAACACTGATGCTTGCTTTAGCCTAGGAAACACTGATGCTTCCTTTAGCCTAGGAAACACTGATGCTTCCTTTAGCCTAGGAAACACTGATGCTTCCTGTAGCCTAGGAAACACTGATGTTTCCTTTAGCCTAGGAAACACTGATGCTTCCTTTAGCCTAGGAACCACTGATGCTTGCTTTAGCCTAGGAAACACTGATGCTTCCTTTAGCCTAGGAACCACTGATGCTTGCTTTAGCCTAGGAAACACTGATGCTTCCTTTAGCCTAGGAAACATTGATGCTTCCTTTACCAAAGGAGAGCAGCTCATGCTAAACAACATTTAAAGGGCCGGCTGATCAGGGAAACTCAGGAAGAGTAAAAAGGAGCAGATCATCAAGTTACCAAAGAAATAATCTGCTGGAACAACTTGAAATCATCTAAAACCCAAATGTGCTTTTTATCCTCCTTTTTCACAAACTTGTAGTTCTTTTCCCGCCACAGAGACGTTGCTAACTTGTTCCGCCGTCGCTTTATTATGATGTCACTAAGTGAACGTGTCCGACTGCCACACTAACCTGATCTCCTTTCCTGACTCCTTTAGGAAGCTCCTAACACCTTTCCTAACTCCTTTAGGAAGCCTCCTAACACCTTTCCTTAACGCCTTTAGGAAGCTCCTAACACCTTTCTTTAACTCCTTTAGGAAGCTCCTAACACCTTTCCTTAATGCCTTTAGGAAGCTCCTAACACCTTTCCTAACTCCTTTATGAAGCCTCCTAACACCTTTCCTTAATGCCTTTAGGAAGCTCCTAACACCTTTCTTTAACTCCTTTAGGAAGCTCCTAACACCTTTCCTTAATGCCTTTAGGAAGCTCCGAACACCTTTCCTAACTCCTTTATGAAGCCTCCTAACACCCTTCCTAACTCCTTTATGAAGCCTCCTAACACCTTTCCTTAACTCCTTCAGGAAGCCTCCTAACACCTTTCCTTAACTCCTTTATGAAGCCTCCTAACACCTTTCCTTAACTCCTTTAGGAAGCCTCCTAATTCCGTTCTTTAACTCCTTTAGGAAGCCTCCTAACTCCTTGCTTTAACTCCTTTAGGAAGCCTCCTTACACCTTTCCTAACTCCTTTAGGAAGCCTCCTAATTCCTTTCTTTAACTCCTTTAGGAAGCCTCCTAACACCTTTCTTTAACTCCTTTACAAAGCCTCCTAACACCTTTCTTTAACTCCTTTAGGAAGCCTCCTAACACCTTTCTTTAACTCCTTTACGAAGCCTCCTAACACCTTTCTTTAACTCCTTTACGAAGCCTCCTAACACCTTTCTTTAACTCCTTTAGGAAGCCTCCTATTCAGGAGCTGAAGCTGAATGAGCCTCTTCCTCCTCCTCCTCCTCCTTTTCCTCTTCCTTCACCTCCTCTCTCCTCTTCCTAATCTCTCCTCCATCTCCTCTTCCTCATCTCTTCTCCTCCTCTTCATCCTCCTCCTCCTCCTCCTCCTCCTCCTCCTCCTCTCAGTAGTTGCTGATCCTGGCAGACTTGTCGGCACCATAAATCCAGTGTTTGGTTTCAGTTGTTTATCCCGCCGTGATGCTCGTCGTCCTCGGAGCCGCTGAGCAGCAGAACGTAATCCCTGTGTGTGTGTGTGTGTGTGTGTGTGTGTGTGTGTGTGTGTGTGTGTGTGTGTGTGTGTGTGTGTGTGTGTGTGTGTGTGTGTGTGTGTGTGTGTGTGTGTGTGATCCTCTGTGAGCTTCCCATCTTTCCCGCTGCTTTAAGCGAACGCCGGCCGAGGTCCAGAGGTGACGAGCTGCTCTGGACTCTGGCCTATTTCAGGTTGACCGTGAGGCAGTCTGCCGTCACCCGGCCCCCCCGTTAATCCCCCCAGAGCTCCAACAACTGCCCCACAGCGCGGGGCACCTAATGGTTTACTGCTCTCGAGCCCCGTCAATGCCAACGCCGTGCCCTGACATATGAGACCTTTGACCTTTCAGCCAGTTTCATTTCTACAGACACTCGTCAGGAAGGAGAAGCAACTCCTCATTATGCTGACCCAGCTGTATCATAGCATTAGCTGTCAGAGGAGGAAGATGCTCTATAATCTGATGTTAGAGGGGGAGATGCTCTATAATCTGATGTTAGAGGAGGAAGATGCTCTATAATCTGATGTTAGAGGAGGAAGATGCTCTATAATCTGATGTCAGTGGAGGAAGATGCTCTATAATGTGATGTTAGAGGAGGAAGAGGCTCTATAATCTGATGTTAGAGGAGGAAGATGCTCTATAATCTGATGTTAGAGGAGGAAGATGCTCTATAATCTGATGTTAGAGGAGGAAGACGCTCTATAATCTGGTGTTAGAGGAGGAAGATGCTCTATAATCTGATGTTAGAGGGGGAGGATGCTCTATAATCTGATGTTAGAGGAGGAAGATGCTCTATAATCTGATGTTAGAGGAGGAAGATGCTCTATAATCTGGATGTAGATACATGCTAATGCTAATCTAAATAGGCCATTGCGCTCTGAGTGTTAAAACAAAGGTTTTATGAGATCATGACAGAGCTGCACTTTACCTGACTCTATAGCTAATGCTAATGATGAAGCTAGCGGTTGCTGTTCCTCTTTGGCGGGAGCTAATGCGGCTAATGCTAAGTGAGCAGCACGTTGTTTTTTCAGTCACGATTCTGGCTCGGCCACAAATATTCTCATTTCAAAATGAGCCAAAGCATCTTTGACGGTGATCTTGTAACGTGTCACTTCCTGTTTGTGATCTCTGCTCCTCACACACACCAAGTGATTTCCCGCCAGAACGTGATGTTTGTTAAAGCGGCTGACAGAAACATGGTTTCTCGTCCGTCGACACGTCGCCCTCGCTCTCCCGGGACGTTTTCTCCTGTTTCTTATCACAACTGAGCAGCACAAGCCGCTCGTTGTTCCTGCCCCCTCTCTGCCCGCCGTTGCTCCCGGGGTGATTTGCGAGCGTGGCGCGCGGCGTTGACAGGCCGCTCGGCGCTGCAGACTGCGGGATACAAGGCCGCTAATGCCCTTCGTCACTCCACAAAGCCACCGAAACCTCCGCCGCCGTCCAGCAGCGATCCTTTCAATGAATGATGTCAGCGTGGCGGGACGGTGGGGCGGAGGGGTGGAGGAGCGGTGGGGTGGAGTAACGGCACGGCGGAGGGGTGGAGTGGCGGTGGGGTGGAGGGGCAGCGTAATGGCAGGCCGGAGGGGTGGAGGGGTGGAGGGGTGGAGGGGCCGAGGGGCGGTGGGGCGGAGGGGTGGTGGGGCGGAGGGGCGGAGGGGTGGAGGGGCAGAGGGGCAGTGGGGCGGTGGGGCAGCGTCACGGTGGGGCGGAGGGGTGGTGGGGCGGAGGGGCGGAGGGGTGGAGGGGCAGAGGGGCAGTGGGGCAGCGTCGCGGAGGGGTGGTGGGGCAGAGGGGTGGTGGGGCGGAGGGGTGGAGTGGCGGTGGGGTGGAGGGGCAGCGTCATGGTGGGGCGGAGGGGTGGAGGTGCGGCGGGGCGGTGGGGCGGAGGCGATGTGTCACGGTGGGGCGGTGGGGCGGTGGGGCAGAGGGGTGAAGGGGCAGCGTCATGGTGGGGCGGAGGGGCGGAGGGGTGGAGGTGCGGCGGGGCGGTGGGGCGGAGGCGAAGTGTCACGGTGGGGCGGTGGGGCCGTGGGGCGGAGGGGTGAAGGGGCAGCGTCATGGTGGGGCGGAGGGGTGGAGGTGTGGCGGGGCGGTGGGGCGGAGGGGAAGTGTCACGGTGGGGCAGAGGGGCGGTGGGGCAGAGGGGTGGACGGGTGGGAGGGTGGAGGGGTGTTGGGGTGGAAGGGTGGAGGGGTGGGAGGGTGGAGGGGTGTTGGGGTGGAAGGGTGTTGGGATGGAAGGGTGGTGGGGTGTTGGGGTGGAAGGGTGGATGGGTGGGAGGGTGGAGGGGTGTTGGGGTGGAGGGGTGGAGGGGTTGAGGGGTGTTAGGGCGGAAGGGTAGGGGGCAGCGTCACGGTGGGGTGAAGGGGTGGAGGGGTGTTGGGGTGGAAGGGTGGAGGGGTGGGAGGGTGGAGGGGTGTTGGGGTTGAGGGGTGTTAGGGCGGAAGGGTAGAGGGGCAGCGTCACGATGGGGTGGAGGGGCGGTGGGGCAGAGGGGTGGAGGGTGGAGGGGTGTTGGGGTGGAGGGGTGGAGGGGTGGGAGGGTGGAGGGGTGTTGGGGTGGAGGGGTGTTGGGGTGTTGGGGTGGAGGGGTGGAGGCGTGTTGGGGTGGAGGGGTGTTGGGGTGTTGGGGTGGAGGGGTGGAGGGGTGGAGGGGTGTTGGGGTGGAGGAGTGGAGGGGTGGGAGGGTGGAGGGGTGTTGGGGTGGAGGGGTGGAGGGGTGTAGGGGCGGTGGCGTTCCGACTCCTGCTCTACCCTAGTCACCTCTCCTCCTCTCGGCTCCCAGGAAGCGACTTGGAAACCAAAGCTGCTGATTAGATTCTCCTGCAGGGTTCAGATCGTCTCCTGATCAAAGACGACTTCTCCTCCCGACTCCTGCCAACAATATCAAACGCCAGTCGCTCCTTCTTCATTTCGGAGGATAGAATGAGTATTAACCGTTAACCCTTCGTAGTGTCGCCGACACGCTGGGAAAAGAAAGATTTAGGCCACAAACAAGAACATTTCCATCGGGTTTTTTGGGGTCCGTTTCCATGGCAACGGTGCTCAGAGCTAATGAAAATGCAAATGTTTGAAAATGCTCTGCTTCCACATGCAACTTGGTAGTTTTATTTTGACAGTCACCATAATAACATTTCAACTTGGTAGTTTTATTTTGACAGTCACCGTAATAACATTTCAACCTGGTAGTTTTATTTTGATAGTCACCATAATAACAATCCAACTTGATGGTCTGTCCACTTGAATGTTTTCCTATTGTTGATGTTTAGAGCTCATGCTCTGCTGTGTGTGTGTGTGTGTGTGTGTGTGTGTGTGTGTGTGTGTGTGTGTGTGTGTGTGTGTGTGTGTGTGTGTGTGTGTGTGTGTGTGTGTGGTGTGTGTGTGTTTTCTGAAACAAAAATGACAAAAGAGGCGTTTTAATTTGACATATTGTCGTAGAAACAAGGAATCACTTCCAAGAAGTCGAATCTCTAAATTTTCTTTTCCAGAAGTAACTGTATTTTTACTCTAGTAAACAAGTATTTTTCTTTTGCTTTTCCTTCCTCCTCTCTTTCTCTTTTTTTCTCTCAAAATACCTTTGAGGTGTTTCCCATTGAACATTTTGCCTTTACTTTTAAGTACATTTTCATACAAGTAAGTAGTTTAACTTCAGTAAAGTAGTCTAATGGGTACTTTTCCTTTAAAGAAGTATTTTTGCACATTGATCTGCACTTTTACTTCAGTATCAAGCTTTAATCTGTCTGTTTTACCTCAGAGGAGAGGATGAATGTTTTCTTTTACCTTCACTAATGGTAAAGAAAGTACTTTTGGTTATTCGGTCAAAACTATTCCAAATCTGAATTTTTAAATCAAACGTCAATATCAATTCTGGGACCAAACAGATTCCTTTGTTTTCATAACCGAGCAAAAACTGCAGTTTGCTGACGGTTTGGTTCCCCTCATGAAGGGCTAACAGGTCAAAGGTCAAAGGTCGCGCCTGCTCTGCCTTCAGAGGACGTTTGATGTGAGGAAACATGAAAGACGTTCAGACAGTCGGACCTCAGATCTGCGATAAAATGATTCACAGGAGTTTTTCTTTGATTAAAGCTGAAAATATCTGCTCGTCTTTGATGCTTCAGACGAAACAGAAACTCTCCAGATTTACCTGAAAACTTCCCCAAACTCCAAAATCAGCCTCGTTTTACAGTTTCACTCTGAAACGGGAACAAAAAACAATATTTAATAACAGAAAAATTCTAATAATGTTAACTGTTACTTCCCCTTTCTGTATTTTCAAATCATAAATAACATAAACTAGAAATAGAAATGTTTGTTTTGAAACTTAATTTAAATTTCCTTAATAAATATTCCTAATAAACAATAAAAAAGACTAATCTGATGTTTAAATTACAATTTGAAGAAGCTAAAGCAGCAACATGTGTTATCTAATAATATGTCAGACTGGAAAAACAGCCAACTTTAGTCGTTTAAAATTTAAATATCGCGAAAAAAAAAAAAAAAGACACATTAAAGAGAAAACTAAGTTGTAAATCCATTAAACAGTTTTATTAAAAATTAATTTCACCTCAAACCAATAACAGAAAAGAAAAACAAGACTAGTAGAAGGACGTGAAACGTGTTTCTCATGAACTCGGTGGGTTTTTCCAGTGAGACGTTGACGGAGGAGCTTCACCCTTTCATCTCCTCGGGTCCTGATCCTCCGTTCGGCCGCCGGCGCCATCAAGGTGAACGTCGGTTCGTTAAGGTGAACCGGCGAACGAGGGGCGTTTGATTTGTTGCTGAGCGTCTCCGAAGGCCGCCTCCCGTCAGGAGTTTGATTTGTTTGGTGAAGGAAGCCGCCCGGCTCGTCGTGCTCTCCCACACGTCGGATAATTGGAAGCTTTTTTGAAACCCCGCTCGCCGCCGCCGCCGCCATCGCCGCCGCCGTCGTCCTGGTTACGATGCTGGAACCGGGATGCGTCGCGCGGTTTGATGTTTCCAGCTCGTCTGCTGTAAATTTCACCGTTTGATGTGGAGAGCTCGTTAATCCAAACCTCATCTGGTATGCGAGGTCATTAGCGGGCTTTGAAGTGCCTCGGCGGCGGCGGCGGCGAGCGTGGAGATCGGCGGAGGGCGGTGCTGCGCCACCTTGTGGCGGAGCCTGTAGTTGCGGCGGGGCAGCGGCGTGGAACACGTTGACGTATCGGCGTGTGTTGACCTTCTAGAGCAGGGGGGTCAAACATGCGGCCCGGGGGCCAGAAGCGGCCCGCCAGAGGATCTAATCCGGCCGCCATGTGATTTTTTTTTTTTTTTTTAAAGTATAAATATGAAAAGTGACAGAGGCTGATCTAAAAACACCAGATTGGCAAAAATGACATTCAAAAACCACTCTTGGTCAGAATTTATTAATGCATCTGTGGAGGTCACATGACGCAACACCTTTCACAATAAAGGTGTCCAACTTATGTGAAATGATACTTTAGACACGTAAACTCAAAAACAATTTCCAGATGATGACAAATTGTTTTAATCCTGAATAAAAATACGATACCAGATACAGGTGACTGAGGTTTTTTTTGCAAATATAATAATATCTGATTTCCTTTAATATGTATATTTCAGAATAAGACTGGCAAATCCTTGCAGTTACAAAAGGATCAAAAGAAGGAAAGACTTTGACATTTGTCCATATCTGCAGTTTAATGTGATGTTTGACTTGTTGGGCCTCCAGAGGTCAGAGGTCAGGTTGATGTGGCTCCTCAACTGGAATCCGTTTGTCGCCCCTGTTCTAAACGTTTTCGTTTCTCTGAGATGAGACTCGCTTTGTCCTCCTGCCGGGACGGCGCCGCGTCACGTGACCCAACGGCCAGGAGCGTCTCGAGAGGGAGAGGAGCTGTGATTGGCCGGTGGCGGCAGTTCCTACGGAGGAATGAGGAGGAACAACGTTTGTTCCACAACATAAATTTGCTCGCAGGGATCCGGACCTTTTGTCCTCCCGGGGCCTTGGCTGCCGCCGCACCTTGCTGTCATTGTCTCACAATGGCTGGCGTGTGAGCCGTCCATCACCCCCCCCCCCCCCCCCTCCCCCCCCAACGCCTGCAGCAGATTCAAGGTTTCCCCGCTCCGTCCAGAGCGCGTGCCAAGCCCGCTCTATCATCCTGTCATCCCCGCCGCAGCCAAACAAGCCGCCCCGGGATATTTATTAATTCACTCTCTTCACACTCGGCTGCGCTTTGATCAGACGGCGGGACTCCGAGGAGCTTCGCTCCCGGAACGCCGCGGGATCTCGGAAAATTGTTCCCAGGCCCTCCTCATGTTCTGACTCTGACTCCTACCTATGGAGTAATGACTGCTACGCTCACGTTCTCCTCAAGTACCCTGGAGCACTGACTTCATCAAAACATGCTCTATAATCTGATGGTAGAGGAGGAAGATGCTCTATAATCTGATGTCAGAGGAGGAAGATGCTCTATAATCTGATGTTAGGGGAGGAAGATGCTCTATAATCTGATGTTAGAGGAGGAAGGTGCTCTATAATCTGATGTTAGGGGAGGAAGATGCTCTATAATCTGGTGTTAGAGGAGGAAGATGCTCTATAATCTGGTGTTAAAGGGGGAAGGTGCTCTATAATCTGGTGTTAGGGGAGAGATATGCTCTATAATCTGGTGTTAGATGAGGAAGATGCTCTATAATCTGGTGTTAGAGGAGGAAGATGCTCTATAATCTGGTGTTAGAGGAGGAAGATGCTCAATAATCTGGTGTTAGAGGAGGAAGATGCTCTATAATCTGGTGTTAGAGGAGGAAGATGCTCTATAAGCCGTCCTCATCCCGCCTGTGGGGGGCACCGGTACTTCAACCTTCCTGCTGCTCGTTTCAGGTTCAGATCAGAGAAGCTGCTCGTTTCACTGGAAGACAAAACGTCTCCAGAGTCTCAATGTTTCAGTCGAGAACTTTTCACTCATTTTCTTTTCCATGTGTTTGTTTTTTTGTTTTTTTTTTAAATACTTCCAGCTCCTCCCAAAACCACAAATTGTCGTTTCTACATTTCTGTTTGTGCCTGAATGAAGAAACAAGAAGCAACATGAGGATGACTGAGTGAGGTTTTGGAATCTGGGAGTCGTTCCTCACCTCGTACTCATTGTGAACATCAGTACTGATAAATTTGGATTACTAAAGTAACTGTCAAGTACTTTATTGGCACATGGCGCCGGTCATTTACTGTCAGCTTTACAGTTACTTCCAGACAGTTACATGTCAGTAACTTACTGTATATTATATAGCAGCGTGCAGTGGTGTTTCAGTCAGGGCCAGCAGTTACAACCCCCCACAAAAACACACATACACACACACACACACACACACACACACACACACACACACACACACACACACACACACACACACACACACACACACACACACACACACACACACACACACACACACACATACAGTAAACACACAATCCGATGAGTCTCTTGCACTACTGTCATACATACCTGCTTGTCTGTCTGAGTGCCTGATTGTATAGGAAACACCACTTTACAATAAAAAACTGCACCAAATGCCAACAGCAGCACCAATCTAATCCAGAGAAAGTTAAAAAAAAACGAGCATCACCATCACTTGTAGATTAAATCATCCTGCAGTAAAATGCTGACAAAGCCTTTGTAGGTCTGAGTTTAGCTCGTCTATTTCTGGTGTCACTCTTCTTCTACTCACAATTTCTACTTCTTCTGCAAACAGACGTCTTGAAAAAGGTCCTGAAGCAGGTCTGTGATCGTATCATGGATCTTGATGTTCAATCAGCCTCCGTCACTCCAGAGCAGCAGATAATAACAGAGTCACCACCACCTGCCCATGAGCCAAGCAGTCCAGCTCATTTCAATGACGACACCCAGATCAGCACTAGAACCTCTGCCGGTCCTGAGGCGGTCTGTCAGTAACACATCGACCTCTGATTGGCTGATGGTGCTGTCACTCTAGTTTTTAACCCAATAGCAGCGAATTGATTGATCTTCGGATGATGACAAATCATTCCTGAAGATTTCCTACAATCCCGGTGAGTCGTTTTGCAAAAAGTTGTTAAAACACATACAAACTAATAAAGAAGTCAATAAATACATGCAGAGGAAAACTTTGTTGGCAAACTTACCAACAGCACCAACTAGTGGCCCGAGATGAAACTACACCATTTTCCCTTTAAAAAAAAAAATACATTACTCATCTTTTGTAGCACTGACGAGCGTTTTTGAGTCCAGGCTTCTATAAATCTTCCCAGTTTGCCTCGATTAAATTCATATTAATGGCAGCGACTGGGGATGGAGATGTTTCGGGAGATTTTTCACCATCTACTGGTGCAGACGTTTCCCCACAGCTGGACTCGAGTTCTTCACTGATTTTAACCAGGAACGAGACTTAAAAACTGGCAAAAATTTACAAATGGCAGGGATTTCAGTCCAAGCAACAAAACGTCAAAGCTTTTCATCGGGAGAGAAAGGAAAGAAGAGCAGGAAATAAAAATGTGAGATGATCATAAAGGCTTCTGCTCACTATCGGTTGTTCAAATAAGCGAAATCGTGAGGACTGCGAATGCTGAAGCAGAAGCGGAACGCCAGCATTCGTAACTTCTGAGAAAGAAACAGTTACACTGTGGTGACCTGGAGCAAAATGCTAATGCTAGGCTAACCACGATTGAAAAATAGACAAAGATTGACAAATCTACTGCTTGACTCGCAGTGATTTAAGTAAAAATCGTGCGTTAGGTCAACTTTAATTTCAGCAATGACAAAGCTCATATTTGACCAGCTGATTTCCAGACGTGAAAGTTAATATCAGACGAAGGGTCATTTGTGGAACCACGCGCCAGGCTAACTGATGTTTAAAACTGAAGAGCTAAAGTTGGGCTAACTATACTTTTATGAATAACTAGCTCATATTTGGTTCGCAGTGATTTCCAGATGTGAAGAGCGAACGTGTGAGAATAATATCAGGGGCGAAAAGGCTGATATTTAGCAAACTGGAACTTCCAAAAGAAATAAAATCAGGTTATGATCAGTGAAATCTCTGAACGTAAGAATCTAAACAGGTCGAGAGGGTCTGGTCCAAAGTGTCAAACCGCCGTGGTCGAACGAGTAAAACTCAAGCTTCAGGTTATTACTGAGGCGGAATATTAATACTTTGTGTTGTACTTTAAGGTGACTTGCGATTCAGGCCCCGTTTGCACAACCTGAAGTTTTTATCTCGCCTCGGAAACATTCCTTCATGGGTGCGATTCCCTCCTGCAGAGGGTGACGGAGGCGATGGGAGCCTGTTGTAAATAGCTCCTTCTGCTGGAGCGCCTGTAAAGAAACATGGCCGACACGTCGTGGTGCTTATCGTAGATTTATATCGGTAGCTAAATAGTTGACACTCTCCCCTGATGGCATCCGATTCCTCATCTGGAATGTCAGTTCTCTCCATTTTCTTCATGTTTATAGCGTTTTGTTCTCCGGGACAGCGCCCTCCAGTGGCCCGGCAGACTAACTACACCGTTGTCCGTGTTTCTGCTGCCGCCGTGGAAACACACTTGTTTCTAACGGATTTGGTGTCGTGTAATTATTTCACGTCGCAATGGCCTAATGCGTCTTCTCCTGTGGATTCGGTCTTCGAGCTACGAAATACTTTGATCTATCGATTGCAGGTCTTTGCCGTCGCTCCGGCTTTGAGGAAGTTGCAGCTCCGTGGAGTTGCCGGTGACTCTCCCCCGGTGGCCCCGGAGGACGGGGTTCAGCCGGAGCGCTCCCCTCCTCTCTCCGGTTCTTGTTATTGTTGTCATTGTGCGGCGGCGGCGGCTCGCAGAGCTTGATGGATGGCTCCTCTGCAGGTCTCCCCGCGGAGCCAAGCCTCTATCTGGACATTAATCTGCCGCCGCGAGACAGACACGCTTGTTTAGCTCGCACAAAGCCCGGTAAGCTGTTGTCTGAGAGCGAGCGAGCCGCCCGTCTCCAGAGCCACTGGAGGCGGCGCTGGCTGGAGCCGGAGTAATGACCTGTGAAATCCAGCCGTGGAGTCGTCCTGTTGCACGCCGCTCCGCCGGCACCGGGCCTCGCTCGCCGCTGATTTATCAGAGCGCCTCTCCTGGAGCTACGAGGACTGGGGGTGGAGGGGGGGGGGGGGGGGGGGGTCCCTCGGGTTGGGGGGAAACATGAGGCCCGTCGACTGAGAGCCACAGGCGTCGAACCACAAACTTCACAAAGTTGCCGAATGAGGTTTCAGTTTTGAATCCGATGACGTCTCTTTTTGTCTTTTTGTTTCTTCTCAAACGCACGCGGATGTCGCGTCAGACATCAAGGAGGTAGCATTCTGGAATTTGATGGATTTTCAAGAGTTCAGCATGATACTTACCACAAGGTTTCAGAGTTCTGTGACACGTGGGAGTTTGAGAATAGAATATACGACAGACTTTACTGTCACTCTGTACTCATGTTAAAACAGTGTCAGCAGCAGTGAAACGTCAAGCGGCAGCAATAATAAAGAAGAGTAAAGAATTAAATATACATAGATATTGAAGGCTAGACAGTATAACCAAAGTATTTACAAAAGTAGTGCAATATACAATGTGGAAATTGTCCAGTGCAACGTTGGACTTGTATAATAAGCGGTTTTACGTGTGACAGTTCTCGTACGTCTCCGGTGGAATTCTTGAGAAAGTTAGAATTACAGAATGTGTTGGAATGCCAGTTCTTCAATGTGAAAAAAGCATTTACTGAGGCCTTGTCCACACAAGTCAAAAACGTCTTTTCTTCTCAAAAGAAGTTCTCAAAAAAGATTCCGTCCACACGTCACGGCTCAACACCAGGGCATGCAGTACACGTGCCAGGCCTTGAGGGGCGCTGTGACTCAAACACACCAAAAATGCAGAAGACATGGAGAACATAGAAATACAGAACTCGATCCCAGTTCTTGGACTTCTCTATAACTCTGAGTTCTATAGGTCTATGCTCCTGCTCCTCCCCCTGCAGCGCCACCTGGAGCACGGAGTCCACCATTGCTGTGGTTATTAGATCACCACGCAGACTGCAGTGGTGGGGTTTTTGATTTTCTTCATTCTGGGACCCGAGTTGAAAAAAAAAAAAAAAAGTTTCCCGGGCTCCTAAACGCCGCCGCGTGTGGATGATGACGGCAAAATGACGTTGTGCTCACCTAAAACGACATCTCCTTTCCTGAACTTTTCCAGATTCTAGAATGTGTCTGACTGTCGAATGGTAAGAAAGTAAGTAAGTAAGTAAGTAAAATGTATTTATAAAGCGCTTTTCACAGATAAAATCACAAAGTGCTGTACAGGAGAAAAGGTAAAAACAACAATATAAAATGTATATACATGTGTAAATTTAAAGTGACACTAGTGAAAAACCCATCAACCAAAAGCTCCTAAATAAACCTGTTTTCAAGTCCTTTTTAAAAGAGATAACAGAGTCTGCCAGGCTGGACTCCAGGTAGCTGTTGGGATTCTGGAATGTTTTGAGATTTTAGAAAATATTTCTAGAATTTCTTTAGACGCAGGGCAAGAGTGCAGGAAAACCTCCGATCTCAAGAATGTATGAAAGATGTCAAGAACATTCCAGAGCTCAAGAACGTGTTTTTTTTCTCTCTTTAGTTTCCTTTTTTTTCTTTCTCCTTTCTTTTCTTCTCTTTTTTTTTTCTGGTACCAGAACATGTTGTTTTGGAACCAGTTGGGTTTCTAGATTGTTCCAGATTCCCAGCCAGGGTTCCAAATGTGGTTCCAGAATTATATTATCCCAAAGTCAAAAAGGTTGATTTTTTTAAACGAGCTCTTCACAAAAGGTCAATTTTACACGTCGCTGTCGCTTCCATGGTTCATAATGCCGCTTATTTGTTCAGAACATTTAAAGGCTCAAACTATTGGATCTCCAGTGAATCGGCGCTGCTTGACGGAGCTTCATTTCAGGTTGTTGCTTCAATATTTGAGTCTCCTCTCGCACTCGATTCAAATATTGACAGGACTCCGTCAGTATTTCTCAGTGGGATTAGCCGGTGCGGCGGCGACGCGAGCAGATTATCTGCAGATCAGGAGGTTGAAACGTCCTGCTGGCCCGGCCGGCCCGGCTCATACAGTCTGACTGTTTCCTCAGCGGAGGGGGGGATTCCTCCTCATTTCTGCCCCGCGGGGGTTAAAAGAAACGGCTCCGCGGGAGAAGAACAGCTTCTGACGCTTTGTCACACAACCTACACACTCCTTGTTTGACATTCCAGAGTGGCGGCTGCTGTACCGCCGGAGCAAGCTCCAGATTATTGATTTGCAAATTATGTAATAGAAAAGAAAGACTTTTTGATCTTTTAGCACGTTTTTCTTCCGCAGATCAATTTATTTACCAGCTTTAGAGAAATCCAGGAAACACGTCCATTATTATCATCATTAAAAGGAGTAATTATATTAGTAACAAGTGAATTTTTTTAATTTAAATCATATATATGTAAATTAATTCATTTCAAGGAGCTAAAAGCAAAAAGCAAATTCTTGATTAGATTAGATTATAATTTATTCATCCCACAGGAAAATTGACTTTACAGGAGCAAAAAGAAGAAAGAAGCAACAAGTAAAATATACAATAAGCCCTATACAGAAAAATAAACTCAGACATTTGACAACATACAATAAACTGATGACTGAAGTACAAACATAAAAGTAAAAAAAAGAAGAAGCAAAAAGCTATTTCAAGGATGATTCCCAACAACGGCTGCCAACAAATAACCACAGGAATAAAGCTTCTATAACGACGAGAAGCAAACAGCGAATGTTAAGATCATTTTGATTTCCACAAACAGCCGTTTGATTAACTTCAATCCCGAGAGGAAAGTCTGTTTCAGGCTAACTATGGAAGCCAGAAGCTAAAACTCGGCTAACTCCTTCAGAAAGCTAATGCTAGGCTAACTGTGAATGTCGGAGCGAAGGCGTAGGTTGACGTCGCCTCGATTCTTTCCAGAAACAAACTAAAGCATGTGAGTTGATTTCCAGACATTAATGACGACTGTTTGACAATCGATTTAAATCAAAAGTTAAAGTTGCGCAGATCAAGAAGCTAATGGATTAGCGATGATTCCTAGAAGCAAAAAGCTAAAGTAAGGTTCAGTACCGCGGCTCGGACCAGAAAGCTAATGTTCACGTTAAATGATAAAGCTAATACTGGGCTAGCATTGATTCCCAGAAGCAAAAAGCTTAAAAAAAACAAAAAAAAATACAGAATCTCAAAAATCTCCAATTGTTGCAAGATGCAAAAAACTAATGCTGAACTAACCATAATGTCCATAAACGAAAAGCGCACGCTAAGCTCATTTCCAGGATCAAAGGGAAAATGCTCAGCTAGCCTGAAGCTCAACGCTAATGTTGGTCTGAACAAACATTTCGCATTCATGTCGGAATCCTGAAGCTAAAATCTGCCGACGGCATGATTCTAAATCTGACTTCTGACGTCCTTCACTCTAATAAGGAAAATTAGCGGTGTTCCTCAAGGTGCTGCTCTCGGTGCTCTGTCTTTTACAAACCTCAATATTTTTGGAGTTACTTTTACGTTCTGTTAGGTTCCATTGCGTTCCATCCGGTTCTGTCAGATTCTGTCGGGTTCTGTCGGGGTCTTTTGGATTCTGTCAGATTCTGTCAGGTTCTCTTGGATTCTGCCAGGTTCTGTCGGGTTCTCTTGGATTCTGTCAGGTTCTCTTGGATTCTGTCGGGTTCTCTTGGATTCTGTCAGACTCTATCGGGTTCTGTTGGATTCTGTCAGATTCTCTCGGGTTCTGTCAGATTTTGTTGGGTTCTCTTGGATTCTGTCCGGTTCTGTCAGGTTCTCTTGGATTCTCTCGGGTTATCTTGGATTCTGTCAGATTCTCTCGGGTTCTGTCAGATTCTGTCGGGTTCTCTTGGATTCTGTCAGATTCTCTTGGATTCTGTCAGGTTCTCTTGGATTATGTTGGGTTCTCTTGGATTCTCTCGGGTTCTCTTGGATTCTGTCGGGTTCTCTTGGATTCTGCCAGATTATGTTGGGTTCTCCTGGATTCTGTCAGGTTCTGTTGGGTTCTGTGAGGATGACTTCAGATAGCAGGACTAATAAACAGAACCACTGGGCTGAGGACCAGAACCGTGGAGAACGTGTGGTGTCGAGGCGGAGCCGGGCAGAGAAAGCGAGAGTGGGACTGTCAGACATGTGGACTCCGGCGCCGTGATGGATGGAGAACGAGGGAAGACAGACGACGGGTCTGTCTGAGGCCGTGTTGTCACAGCGGACGACCGCCACTCGTCTCAGCCTCTCAATATCAGAGAGCAAACTGGAGTTTGTTTACACTGCTCCGGCGGAGTGATTTAGAGCGAGGGGGCCGGGGAGGTGGGGGGGGGGCATCGGGTTTCCAAACACTCCCTTTGAAATCCAAGATCCCATTTTCTCTTCTGTTCTTCCCCGTTTGGTCACGATCCTCTGGGCGCAGCGAGGAGCTCAAATCAAACATCGATATCAGAGTTTGGACGTCACAGTGTCGGGATCGTTGACGCGACAACGTCTCAACAGAAAAACGCAACGCTTTGAAAACAATGTGTGTTTCCACGGCAACGCAAAAAACGATGAAATCTACGTCTCCCTGGCACGTTGACTTGATCCGGTCCCCCAGACACACGTTACTCTCAGAACCGACCGGTGACCCAGGATTTTCCAGCTGATTTCTACTTTTAGGCTTTAATTGTGGCCGTTTCTCCCTCCACACCTTCTCTCCTGTTCAAATCAAAACTTCTCCCACACTCAGTAAAGCCTTTATTATTCACATTGTTAAATATAATAAGGAACAAAAAAGACAAGACAGAAAATAACGCTTCTGACCTTTTTGTCAATATTTCAAACTTTTTTTTAAGCTCAATAGTGTTACATGATCCTGCAACTTTTATTTTTGCAACACAAACAGGAAATGCAGGTTTAGGCACTGTTTCACTGAAATGCATCGTTATTGAGTTTGTTTCCAAGATGTGTTCACGCAGTAACATTTTGAAACTGATATCTGTTGCTATGGAAACAACACAAACCCTGAAAACCATATGGTTTTCAACATGAACTAGTTGGTGCTAAGTTTGATTGTTATTACTGTGACTATCAATATAAAAGTACCAAGTTGGATTGTTATTACGGTGACTGTCAAAATAAAACTACCTATTGGATTGTTATTATGGTGACTGTCAAAATAAAACTACCAAGTTGCATTTGGAAACAGAGCATTTTCAAACATTTGCATTTTCATTAGCTCTGAGCACCGTTGCCATGGAAACGGACCCCAAAAACCCAATGGAAATGGTCACATTTCTGGCTTAAATCTTTCTTTTCCCAGCGTCTCGGTGACACGACGAAGGGTTAACGGAGCGCTTGGCCTTCTTAATACTCATTCACTGGATTGTTATTACGGTGACTGTCAAAATAAAAGTGCTCTGAGCAGCGTTGTTGTGTAAACAGATGCAAAATGCTCTGAAAGCTTTGTGTTTTCACTTGAAAACTTAATGTAAACAACTTCAGAGTGTGTCGGATCATCAGCACTGGGGTGTTTTTGTGTTTGTGTGTGTGTGTGTGTGTGTGTGTGTGTGTGTGTGTGTGTGTGTGTGTGTGTGTGTGTGTGTGTGTGTGTGTCAGGATTACACTGTCACTCTGTTCATACTGTTAATGCTCCCCGGGCCAGTGAGTGGCTCTTTGTCTCCTAAGTGTTTACTGAGTTTTATTTTGGGAGACTTCCACGCGACTGCGACGGCGGTTTTCTATAAATTATGGACGAGGCGCTTTGTGAAATGATCGTTGTGCCGGTGGCTCGGCCGCTGTGCGACAGCAGCGTGTAAATAGAGCGGCGCGGTGAAACAGTGAACGAGGGGCGTCTGTTCTCAGAACAATAGCAAGCGCTGGACACGAGCAGTAGATAATCCAGAACATGAACAGTTGGGTTTCATATTCTGGGAACTGGAAGAGCTGCTGTCGCTGTCGCTCAGCGTCGTGCTGCCCAGCGGAAGTATTAGCATTAGCACTGTCATCTCCAGGGAATACTTAAGACCCTGGACGGTGAGCTTTAACATTATCAACACATGTCAGCTTGAGCTGAGAGGCTGTCACTGTAGCATTAGAGGGGCAGCTGCTAGCGTTAGCTGAAGCTATTGTTTTAAACAGAGCAGCTGAGGTGACTTAGCATTAGCATTGCCATAAATACTGGTCGCTAGTGAAGTGGAGACGTTGTGAGCCTTCGCACTGCTTAAACAAGCCGCCGTCTCTGATGAGCAGCAGCTGTTAGCTTTAGCATTAGCATCTTCATCTGTATGTCATATTTCCAAGATGTGTGAAATATAAACTGTTTCTATTTTTTTTGAGAAAATGGATTTTACTTCTTGGGTCTATTTTGTTTTACACCTTTCAGACTATAGTTATTATAGAGCATCTTTCTCCTCTAACACCAGATTATAGAGCATCTTCCTCCTCTAACATCAGATTATAGAGCATCTCCCTCCTAACGTCAGATTATAGAGCATCTTCCTCCTGTAACATCAGAATATAGAGCATCTTCCTCCTCTGACAACAGATTATACAGCATCTCCCTCCTAACGTCAGATTATAGAGCATCTTCCTCCTCTAACATCAGATTATAGAGCATCTTCCTCCTCTAACGTCAGATTATAAAGCATCTTCCTCCTCTAACATCAGAATATACAGCATCTTCCTCCTCTAACATCAGATTATAGAGCATCTTCCCCCTCTAACATCAAACATGGAGTTGATTCTGTGACGACTGAATTTCCCCTTGTGGGATTAATAGTCTGATCTAATCTAATCTAATCTGGAAAATAGTTTAACACACTTAATCATTTGGAGAAGTAACTTGTAACTGTAATCCTTTTTCACCCGACACACTGTGAAAAATAATAATTTTAATCAATCAATGCATTATTGGTTCCTCTAATATGGAGGTTTTTCAATCTAAAAGTAAATAAAGTGGTTAAATAAAAAATAACCCTTTTAAATAACTTATCAAGACTCACCTGTGCAA
The DNA here is from genome assembly GCF_963422515.1 of Blennius ocellaris. NCBI lineage: Eukaryota > Metazoa > Chordata > Actinopteri > Blenniiformes > Blenniidae > Blennius > Blennius ocellaris. Next base: position 20,635,518 of record NC_137665.1, on the reverse strand, counting down.
CTACATTTTGCTGATTATAGAATGTGACTATGTGTCGTGTCTTTGAGTATCTTGAAAAAGTGCTTTACAAATAAAACACTATAATTATTAAAACTTAAAATATCTGACTATTCCTGGAAAGCGACATTCATGTATTTGTTCTTCTTCCTCATTAAAACATCTGCCACCAGAGATGGTTTCATTAAAACTCAAGTGACTCTGCTGTGGTTGGACAAGAACAACAACCCCACCTAGCGGCAGCAGCACGGCACTGCATTTGTTTATGTATTCAGAGTGAATAGAGCCTGAAGAGTGGGCCGAAAGCAGCCCCGCTTCATAAAACGAGTCATTAATAAACTTAACGGCATCTTCTCTGGCTTGTTTTACGTCAATTAAAGGAGATATTGATTAATGAGCCTTTAACAATCAATTAAAAAAAAAAAACACACGGTGAATTTTAAGTGTAGAAAAAGCGTGTTGACGTCTACAAACATTTCACTGAGAAGGAAATAAAGACGACCGCATGTCAGGTTTTTCCAGTTTCTTAGTTTTATTGACCTGTGACACAATACAAGGATTGATGACACCTTTCATTAGAAATAAATAGCTTGAAGAAAGATCTTCCACGGAAATGGTTAGTAGATCTACCAGGAGACGAGTTCAGGCCCACGTCTCTCTTCACATCAATACAAGACTCATCAAAAAATATCATATAAACATCAGGTTTTAGTGGCAAAAAACTAATCTGAGTTTCTACTCTGGACCTAAAGCACTCTGTGATTTCATTAAGGCATCAGATATTTGTTCTGTACACGAGTGAGACGACTTTTCCTGCTTCACCCTGTTGAAAACCGACAGTAACGTACGGCGTCCTCGCGGGGACGCCTTTAATCGGACGGCCTGGAATCGGAGCCATCTTTGGGGTGACGCCTTTGTTGTGGAGAGAAAAGGCCCAGATCGCACACTAGAGTTCAGTCCAAGTGCTTTGTTGCCGAGTTTCCCTCGCGGGAGCAGAAACCGGCACGCCGCTGTGGTTTTCTTTTTCCGTCATATCAGATAAGACCTTCTTTGTTCCTTCTCTTGTTCAAACCCCGAAGCCAGACGTCCGCAAAGCAGGAGAAACCAAAATAAAGCGTCACGGATCTGCGGCCTCAGCCACACACAACCTCTCCGGTGACGGTTTCCAAAGTGCCACGAAACCCAGAGGTTCTACGAGCGGCGCTGCTTTCTGCCGTCAAACAGTCACGACTGCACCGATTCTGATGATGCAAGAATAAACCGTCGCTGGTTTGCGCCGTCCGTTCAGGGAAAGTGAAGGCGCTGAACATGGGTCAGAACTCTCGCGGTATTCCTACGAATGTTTGGAGAAAAATCCCCATAAAGGAAGAGAAAGGGTTGCGTTACGGGCAGAAAGAACCAGGTTCTAGTTCTGGTCCAGGGCCAGGTTTAACACCAGTTCTTTGTCTTTCCACCTCCAAAGCCGCGGCCTACCATGGGCTAGGGTTAGCTCGGGTGCTGAGGTGGCCCCACATCATCGCTGGGCCAGGCTGGGGGCGGAGTTTTCGCTAAATCTACAGCGAATTTCGCCAAAGCGAGAAGGACGTTATGAACTACAACAATAGAGTGACGAGTGGACGGAACGTTTTCTGGCTCTTTGGTCTGAATCCGCGGTTCAGGCCGGACGAGACGGAGCGCGTTTGGGGCGTATGCGGTGGCGTACGACATTTTAGGAGCGACGCCATGACGCGGTTCTCACTCGGGTCCGTTGACGGTGGGAAAAACAACTGGCTCTTTGGCGGTGCGCAGCAATTGGCGCCGACCCTGAACGAGCACCTGGTTGTTTTTGGTGGAAAAGCCACAATAGAGAGCATGAAGTACTTGCTAGCATTTTATGTTAGCATTACGGTGTCGCGTGGATAACTACGTCTCATCATCTTGAGGTTCTATTGGGTTATTTGAGCGGATGTAATCACAGTTGCTGCTACGACTCCCCTGAACATCAGGCACATCCCGATACCGCGGATTCTACCAACGATCCGATCTTTTGTCTGACGGCAGAAAGTGGCGCTGCTTGTTGGAAGCCTCAGCTCGCCGCCCGGAGGCTGGCCGTGAATCGTAGCGCCTCGGAGGTTTACCGCGTGAGCAGCCACGACTCCGCGTTGAGTCGGCGGCACCGAAGAGCAAGAGGATCGTCCACACGGAGTCGGTACGTAGCTTATGTTGCACAAACGTCGAGAGAACGTCACGATCTTTGGCGAAACTTGGGGTCAGATTATCGGCTGGTAACAAACCACCAACATAACTTAGTAGAAATTCAATCGAAGCATCGGAACGTGACGGTTTCCATGTGATTTGAGGGATTTTCACACAGCGATCCTCTGGGTTTACGACTTCTGTCAAACAGTCGGTGGAGCTGCTGAGAATCTCTTTCGATTTGCTGCGTCAGCGTTTTCACCTGAAAGCAGAATTATTTTCACTCCTTATGATTGCAAAAAAACCACCCCCAAAAAAACAGAACCATTGTCGACCTCCCAAAGTGTCAGTCCAATACGCTACGTTTAAAATAATTGGTTAGAGCTCTCCTCCTCCAACTGTAACAAAGATCCTGGAAAGTTTCTGTCGGAATGCAGACGAGTGGAGGAAGTTATGAAAACTGTCTGTTACCAGTTCAATCAGTGGATGATTTAGTTTTCTCCTCTGTGCTTGATGAACAAACTGTTCAGTTTGTGTTGTTAAACTTCATGAATGGAAGAGTTTTGTTGGTGGAGTCAGCTGACGGGAGCGAGCCCCGCCCCCTGACCTCAGATCTGCTTCTGGTGGATGTTTGAGTGAATTACAATCTCTCTCTCTCTCTGTTCAGCACCGGGTGGAGACACCAGCCTCCTGCTGTTAACAAGTTCATACAAGTTATAAAAAAACATGTTGACGGTAGGAAAACGACGTCCGACCCCCCCCACATAAGTAAAAATATACATCTTCAGACAAAGCTGAACAATTGGAGGTAGCTAATTTCTGAAACAGCAAAAGAAAAACACTACAGGACTCGACGCTATGAAGAGTTTCAAACCGTCTACTGGAGTAGAATCAACAGTCCGTCAGTGAAGGGAGCTAGCGCTATGCTAACGCTCACCTAGCGCTCTGCTAACGCTCACCCAGCGCTCTGCTAACGCTCACCTAGCACTCTCAGCACTATGCTAATGCTCACCTCGTGCTCCGCTAACACGCTTACCCAGCGCTATGCTAACGCTCACCTTCGTGCTCTGCTAACATGCTCTCCCAGCGCTATGCTAACATGATCACCTAGCGCTCTGCTAACGCTCACCCTCGCGCTCTGCTAACATGCTCTCCCAGCGCTATGCTAACATGATCACCCATGCGCTCTGCTAACCTCTCGGAACTTCTTCATTCATTCCTCAAGTCTGCGAAGTTGGACGATGACGACGCAGATCGTCCCACCAAAATAAAAGCAGATCAGGTTGAAACGCCCGTGGAGCTTCGATTCAAGCCGGTTTGTGTTTTGAAGGGTTAAAACGTTCCGCTCAGTGTCACAGAGTAAATAAATAGTTATGAAATTTTTGGTCCGTCGTCGTTCCTCATGCAGGTAAAACGTGAACGAGATGTGGAGGAAAGTTCCCGCCGCCGGGTTTCTCTGGTCCGGCGCCGTCCGGAGACACGTCAGTAGTTGCGGAGGCTGAAGAAGCCGACGCTGGTGGGCGACTCCTTCACGGTGACCGTCACCAGGTTGGCGGTGACGTCGGTGACGAACACGTGTTCGATCAGGCTGCGGGTCGGCTTCCAGTCCTGGTTCTGGACCGCCAGCGGGTGGCCGGCGTAGGACGAGTCCTGGTCCGAGTCGGAGCTGCTCTCGTCCTCACCAGTGCTCATGTCGTTCATCTTGGCCTTCTTTCCGTCTTTGGACGCGGTTCTGTCCTGCTGGTTCTGGACCTCGGTGGAGGTCTTGTCCAGTCGCCCGGGGACTTTGGCGGTCTGGATCTTGTTGGCGTCCTGGGCCCGGTCCGCGGCGGTCTGGGGTTTCCTGACCGGCAGCCTCTGGGGGGTCGCCGGACTCTTTGCGGCGCTGCACTCCTGGTTCTGCGAGACGGTCTTCTTTGCCGGGGTGCTGGAGTTCCTGGTGACGGAGGCACTTGGAGTCAGTTTGTTCTGCAGGTTGAGGGGCTGAAGACCCGGACCCTGGCCGGGGGGCGGGACTTTAGACGGTACGGGCACCACGGGCTTGGCGTTGGCAACCCGCTGGACCGTTGCCACCAGGGCCTGGGGTTTCTTCTGTCCACCGGGGGCGCTCAGCGTGTGCTGGGTGGTTCCCTGAACCGGGTGTTTGGACGTGTTGAGGTTCAGCGCCGCCACGCCTTTCGATTTGCTCGCCGCCGCCTTCAGGTCCAAGCTGGCACCGCCGCAGACGTTTCTGCCCTGGCTGGCCTTGCCCAGCGGCAGGGAGGCGGTCTGAAGCGGCGACCGGCCGGAGCCCGCGATGGCGTTCCTCACGGCGCCACCCGCGGCCGGCGGGCTCCTGCTGGGTGCCCCCGCCACCTCCCTGGCCGAGCCGCGGTGGAACCCCATGAAGGTGAAGCTGGCGGGGTGGACGGGCTTCTTGATGGACCCGGGGGGATCCGGGTCTTTGGAGGCCCTCAGGGTTTTGCGAGCGCCCTTGCTGGGCGGGAAGTCCTTGGCGTCGGGCGGCGGCGGCGGCGGCTTGCGGCTCCGCTTCCTGGGCGGCTCCTGTTTGGCCACGACGATCTGCGCCTTCTTCTGGGGGACGGGGTGCAGCTCCCGCGTCCTGACGCCCGGGCCGGCCGCCGCCGCCGCGTGGGCGTCGTCCTCCCCGTCCTCCTCTTCCTCCTCAGACGACGACGAGGAGGAGCACGAGGACGAGGAGTCGGAGGACGACGACGACGAGCCGGACGAAGAGCTGCTGGACTTGGTGACTTCAGGGACGTTTTCCTGAAACGTAGAGGAGGAAGTCGTCAGTGAAGAGACAAGCCGGTCCTGGATGAAGGCCGCCGTGCCGCGCCGCGCCGCTCTGGACTCACCGGGACTTTCCGCGGTCGTCCTCTTGGTCGTTTTCCTTTCTTGCGCATCAGGAGCTCCTTCTCCTGCTCTCTGGAACGGAACAACGATCAGACCCTCCATCTTTTACCAATCGCCGCAACTTAGGAGAGAAAAACTAAGCGTCTTGCCCAAGAGTGGGCGGAGCCTGTTTCGTGTTTTATGCTCATGAAGACTGGATTATATAGATACTATTATATTATTTCCAGACCAACGTGGTTCTTTACGCTCTCGGACTGCAGCGCACCCTGGTGGTGAGTCGGTCACAGATGGAAAAAAAAAAAAAAAAAGAAGCTTTAAAAATGTCAGGAAAAGTAAAACTGCTTAGAAAAGAGAGACAAACATTTGTTGTTCCTTCCTGTGGCCATAAGACTCCAGAACTCCTCTCGTTGTTAATTCGCAGTGTTTTTAGTCACGTCTTGTACATATTAATATTTAAAATTCCTCATATAATTGATATCCCGTCTTATTTGATATTTAACTTCCTATTTATTCTGTGTTGAACAATTCAAGGAATTTCCATCTGGGAATAATAGTATTTCTATTCCATTTTCTAAAATTGTCTGAAAAGTCCTGGAAAAATAAGAAACCACTAAAATCAGGAAAAAAAAAAAAAACATCATCAGAATAGAATCAGCTGAAAATGTAACATTTTTAAAATCTAAAATTGTAATTTAAATCTGAAATATGACAATATATTTTCTAAACTATAAACTAAAAATAAAAAATAACTTTCAAAACCTCAGTAAAAACCCATTTTATTCCATATTAGTGCTCCTGGTAGGTTTGTCATGTTAAGGTGACATAAAGAACCATTTTTAGAGGCTTTTTTTTGTTCTTTAGTCAAAGTATTTCAATCATTAACTCATAATGTTATTTTCTCATTTTACAAAATATTGAATTAGTGAAAAAAAAAAAAAGGAAGAACCCTAAATGATGTTAAAACTTTCACTTCTTCTCGCCGTTTCTCTGGTTTTTCTCCACTTCACTGGCTCGTGGTGGCAAAAACACAACTTTGTACTAGAAGCTCCTCCACCTTTCGCGGCGGAGACGTGAGAACTCACTTCTTGTTGAACGCCGCCAGCAGCCTCGGGTCCAGGATGTTTTCCTGCGGCTCCCAGCTGTTGTGTCTGAAATGAATTGGGGTGAAAGGCTCAGAACAGCCGTCGCCATTCACGGCGGCGGCGGCGGGGAGAAGGAGCCGTTGATCCGGGAAACACAGGACGCTGTTTGTTGAGAGCCGAGTGGAAACAACCTGCAGGTCACCTGACACGGATCTGCTGCAGGCCGCCGACGCGTCCGTCCACCTCACCGACACGCTTTCAGTCACAGATGTTGACGATTTGAAATCTATAAATACTTCTAGTGGAGAAACGCGCTGCCTGAGGTTTGGTAACGGGGGGGGCGAAAAACTTTTTCGAACGCTTCTGCACAATGACATCATTACAGGATTAAACACTATGGGAGAATTGTCAGATTCAAATATGAAGAAAATGATTTTTTTTTTAAAAACAACAACTCACTTTTATACATTTAATCCAAAGAAATGACAGATTTACACACTAACGTCATAAATCCTTTGACTTCTACACACGTGATGACGTCTAAATCAGTATTATAAATTATGGATTCTTCTCCTTTAAATTAAATTCCAAATATTTAAAACATTTATTGCATCGTTTTAGTCCTAATAATTAAAATAACAAATTAAACATCAAGAAATGTAAACCTGATCTAATAAACTTGTTTCAAGGGAGACGCTAAATATCTATAAATCTATACATTTGATTCTATACCTGACATTATGTTGACTTTTAAATGATTACAAATTGTTTTAAGATTCACCTATTTAATTCTTTATCTTCCCTGAAAATGATGTTAGAATCCGTATATTTGACAATAACATCTAGGAATAAATGAAGCAATTCAGAAAATATACCTTTCTGATTTTGGACACTTGAAACTTGAGATGATGTCCAGAATCCATAAAGTGTTTGTTTACATCCACGTAAACGTAAACATCGATCTCAAGAACATGAGTTTGCATAAACTTCATGTTTTCAGACTTTTTTTTTTTTTTACATTTTCCTAGTTTATAACTGCTTATAATCTGTCAGATGACGGATTAAAAGGCCTTCCTGTGTTTTTCTCTGGTTTCATCTGAGAGAGAATAAAAAAAAAAAAAAATAAATAAAAGTTTATGAAAACATGTTTAGATTTTTTTCTTTAAGGGGTCAAAGTGAGACGTGACGACCTGTTGGTGGTGAAAAGCCTATTCTGATCACACACACACACACACACACACACACACACACACACACACACACACACACACACACACACACACACACACACACAAAGGGGGCTGGCAGTGAGCGCTGATGGTGGATTATTCAACAGAAAGTGACAGAGATGAAGGCTCTGGAGGAGATTCTACATTCGCACTTAATAATCTTGTCAAAACAACACAAATATATAAGTTTTAGGTTAAAAAAAAACCAAAACAAAACAACAACAACCAGGTATGTAATAAACGAGTAATAAACCAGCAGGGTAGAACCGGTGCTAACTGGGTCCACACACACACACAAAACAAAAACATGGTTTAATGGAGGAAAAAAACAAAAACGCGTGTGCGGGTTTAAAGCGCGAGGATAAACTTAGTGAATAAAAGTGAAGTGTGAGAGTTTAGTCGGGCGGCGGGAGGCGAGCCGCCGAGGCTCCACGTTGTTGTTGTTGTTTTCATTGTTCGGACTTACTTGGACGACCATCCCCTCCACTTCACCAGGAACTCCAGGTTTCCCTGAGAAAAAGAGGGACCCCCCCCCGCCCCCCGGTGGGAGTGAGGGGGGGGGGGGAGAGATGGGGGGTCAGCACGGGGCCCAGCGTCCACACGGGCTCTCGGGACACGTTCCGCGCCGCGTCCCGGGGCTTTTTTGGGGTTTTTTTTTCGCTCACCTTCCGGAGCCGCTTGTTGAGGATACACTCGGCGTCAAAGACCTGCTCTCCCACCGCGCTCAGCTCCTCCATGGCTGCCTTCGCCCCGGGCCGAGCCGCTATATGGGGGGGCCGCGCGGCCAATCAGGGCGCAGCTCGCGCGCCGGAAGTCGCGGGAGACTTCAGAGTAAAAGGTCTCCCGCAGACCTACCGTTTCGAAGGCGGTAAGAACGGGACGAAATTTCGGCAGTGACGTCAGCAAGCGGCCGAAAAACAAGACAAAACAAAACAAAACAAAGCTTCCGTACTCGCAGACAGGGTTGGGTACACGTACATGTAATGGCGTTACGTAATTAGGATACGGAAAACATGTAACTGTAATCCATTTCATTACAGGTATATAACAACTGGGATTACTGAGCGAGACTTCAGAGTAAAGGTCTCCTGCAGACGACCGTTTCGAAGGCGGTAAGAACGAGACGAAATTTCGGCCGTGACGTCAGCAAGCTGCCGAAAAACAAGACAAAACAAAACAAAACAAAACAAAACAAAACAAAACAAAACAAAACAAAACAAAACAAAACAAAACAAAACAAAACAAAACAAAACAAAACAAAACAAAACAAAAAAACCCAACCAAAAACAAGGCTTTTTCGGCAGGACTGTTCACACGCTGATAAGAAGCGGCCGTACTCGCAGGCAGGGTTGGGTCATAACGGATTACATGTAACGGCGTTACGTAATTAGGATACGGAAAACATGTAACTGTAATCCGTTACAGTACATAAAAAATGTGTGATTTCATTACAGATATATAAAAACTGGGATTACTGAGCGAGACTTCAGAGTAAAGGTCTCCTGCCGACTCCCTTTTCGAAGGTGTAGGAATGAGACGAAATTTCGGCAGTGACGTCAGCAAGCTGCCGAAAAACAAAACAAAACAAAACAAAACAAAACAAAACAAAATAGGCTTTTTCGGCAGGACTGTTCACGCGCTGATAAAAAGCGGCCGTACTCGCAGGCAGGGTTGGGTAGTAACGGATTACATGTAACGGCGTTACGTAATTAGTATACGGAAAACATGTAACTGTAATCTGTTACAGTACATAAAAAATGTGTGATTTCATTACAGGTATATTGGATAAAAACTGGGATTACTGAGCGGGATTACAATAGAAAATCAGATAATAAACTACAACTTCAGTGTCACATGATCCGTCCACTGGCATGGCGACACTTCCTGACGCTTTCAGGCTGGCCGGCACTGAGGCGTTGCCATGGATACTGCAGCCAGCTGTTCTCGTCACTGTTTTAAAGTGGGAGGAGCCTCTTCACCTCTCTGTACAATGCTAATGACGCCTCCCAGCAGTGAAAGTGTTCGTGAACGTCCAGGAAGTCGACGTCTCACCTGACCTCTGTCAACTAGTTCTATTAGCTCATAACCTGTCAGTAACCTGCCAATACCAGTACTGGTGCTGACGGTAGGAAGACATTCTCAATACGTTTAGAGGAGCTCATGTTTTAGGGATTAATTGGGGTGACATACACGTGACATAACTTTTTTTTTAAAAGTCTGCTCATTGACTGAGTAGCAGGTTGTTCAGTTATTATCAATCAGTGATTCATGCTGCCAGATACAGTCTCTCAACTGTATCAAACATTTATATTGAATCCGGAAAAAAAACGACATTAAAACCAATGAGGAAATGGGACGAGAGAGAGAGAGAGAGATAGAAGTAATCCAAAAGTAACTAAAAGCACTCTGGCACATTACTTTTTCATTTTGGTACTTAGAGTAAGTTACTGATTAAATTTTTTTTGACAAGTCACTCGGAATTATAGTACAGTTTTCAAGTAACCTTCCCAACCCTGCTGGCAGGTCACGCCCCCTCGCAACAGGCCACGCCCCATCGGGTAGGCAACGCCCCTCACAGTAGGCCACACCCCCTCACAGCAGCCACTCGGATCCTCCCGCTCACAGCTTTCGTAGCTCTACGCCGGTAATGCGTAACTTAGTTTGTGGTGAACTGGAGAGGACGGTCGTCCAACTGAGTAAACGTTTCTCTCAAATGGCCAATTCTCTTTCCCTAGAACTTCATCTAAAATGTGTTATTATTTCCAAACCAGTAATCAGATTAGTTACTTGTCCAAGTCACTCTGTGATACTATTGTCTATTGAGGAAGATGAGTTTTTCTGTCTGTAAAGACACTTTGTTATTGAACTGGAGCAAAATGATGCAATAGTACACTGCCCTCCTCCTGGGGTTACGTGGGCACGAGCCATAAATACTTTATATAAAACAGTGAACATTATGTGAACATAAAATGATCAAATCATTACAGTTCAGCTCAGTTGGCTGAGAGATTGTCTTTCAATCAGATGGTTGCATGTTTGATTCCTCATCTCCGGCTGTCTACACGTCCTTGAGCAAGACACTGAACCCCAAACTTCTCCAAATGTATGGATAAAGCACGTGGAATGGCAAACACATCTATTCAAGAATTCCCTCAGAGAACAATAAAGTATTTAATTCTATTCTATTCTCATGGAGACGACGAATTCAAAGCTGAATTTCTTTGGACAATATAAACATCATCTGATTTTAATAGATTTAATTTGACCTCAAATAAAGCCTAAAATATCAACATTTGTACTGAAATGTCATTAGTATTCAAAAAGAAAAACGTTGAAAGAAAAGACTGACATGCTTTTGGCTTGAAAGTCTCAACCGGAAACGTGACGTGCCGCTGTGTAACTTGACACCTTCTGAAAGGAGAGGCGGGTAAAGAAAAACGCGCCTGTTGAATTGACCCTCTCAGCCACCGTAGACCAAGAAAAGGGGTTTGTTGAAAAATAAAATCAATAAAAAGCATTGATCAGTTTTATTTAACATCTTCGATGGATTTTTATAAAAATTCACTGAGTTTTAACTGTCACCTCATTACATTGTACTTCAATTTTTATTAATATAAACCATAAAGTGAATGAAAACAGAAGAATATTTACAAAGTACTGATAATGCGATTAAGTGTGCTTTGAATGTGAAATACAATTTAAATACATTTCATTCGTTAAATAATGTAATGATGTCTTAACTATTCATTACATGTTTTAACTAGTCATAGATACATATCAGAGCTTTGAGTCTTTTTCCTTCATTTCATTGCAGCATTTTTTTTGTTTCATTCAAATTTTCAACATTGCAAATGAGTAAAGAGTGCACACAGCTTTGCTTCCGGTAGATTGTGTGATCGAAAATCCCTCAAATGAAAATGAAGCCGTTTCCCCCGCGAAAAAGAAGAAATAAAAAGGTTTAAAATGCAGAGATCAAAGAGCAGTCTGGCCAAGCTTCTCCTCTGGTTGTTTCAAACTCCCTGATCTGGAACGGAAAGGAGGCGAGTGAGGTTTTGATGGATGGATTTTGAAATAAACAAATAATACACGTGAATGCATGTGGCAGGATTTCGATCAATATCGGCCAACGGGGCCGCGATTTCACGCCGAGTCGAAATGAGACGGACCTGTTCTTGGTGCGTCGGTTCTTCAGGACCTGCTGAGTCGTTACGGCAATAAAGACGATAACCAGGAATCCCGCCACGGCAGTCACTCCGGTGAAGACGTTGGAATAAATAGGATCCTTCCCTTCACCTGCGGCCACAGAAGCACACAATTAACCCTTTGACTGTTTTACAAAATGAGAACAGATAAACACAAACACACATACTTTATACATGATCAGAGCCTCCGTGGGGCCCGAAGCCAAATGAGATTCTTGGTCCCTCTATTTCTGCCAATAACATTGATTGGTGATATATAACATTCACTGCGGCTCTGGCAGTGTTGTTCACATCTTCCTATCGTCTGACACGTCTTTACTGACGGCTTGTTATTAGTTGTCAATAGTTACAAATGGAAATGTACAAAAACAAACAGAATTGAATTCAAATTCTTCAGCTCAGCTTCTTCTAGACGTTCCAAGGTGGAGATATAAACAGTGAGGTGTCGCTCTCTTGCTGTCGCTGCTCCCGGACTGTGGAACAAACATTCGCACTGTCGTGTTCTCCATCACCTTACCAGGGAAAATGTTATTTCACTGCTTCTCCACTGGGTGTCAGTGTGAGTTATCAGCTGAGTGGAATCACCCAGTTCAGAGATAGGAAGTAAGAGGGTCTGCCATAATGTTGGAATGAATACTGTTGACTAAAGATTGGAACAGTCAATCCATGCTCTCCTGCTTCTTCATTACACCATCCACCATAACATGCACCACCACTGATCTCCGCCTTTTTAAATCAAAGCTGAAAACCTATTTTTTTTAGCTTGGCTTTTAACTGTCTAGGGCAGAGTGTTTATTCTGTCTGCTCTATTATGAATCTCTGGAAGCTTCACCAACCTGCAGCACCGTCACTCCTCCACCAGTCACACCTGTGTTTTATTTACTGTTTTTATGTATTATTCTTGTATTTGTTTCTTAATGTATTGTTTTTATAGCTTTGTTGTAAAGCACTTTGGGTTCCACTGGGTTATTGTAAAGGGCTATACAAATAACATTTGATCGATTGAATGATCGATCAAATGTCAAGCAAATACTTCAATAATGTTAATGGACAGAGTTACCAGAAACAAGGGAACAAAAATGGTTTAAAAACAAATACAAAGTTGAAAAACTCGGTTTTAAAACAAAGTAAATGTGAGTAACTGTGTTAAAAGTTTTGTAAAAAAAAATACATCTAAATAAACGACCTTAATCCACATAATTGACAATCACATTGTCCGTCCTCAATAATCCAGCCTCTCTGAGTTTCCTGGCTTTTCTGGAGGAAAAGTCATTCACGAGGAACCTGATGGCCAAACGTTGTTGCTGATCCTCGTCACTGCTCCTCCACTCAGTCTGTCTTGTCCCAGGGAAGAGCTCAAGCAGGTTTTACTCATTTGAGTTTGGAAAAGCTCGGCTCTGCTGCTGCTCCAGTCACAGGGGGGAAGGTTTGGGAACAACTCACAGATCTCAGTGTGAGAGAGGGAAGTGAGCAGTTCTAGGAGGCTCCTCTGTGCTTCAGGGGGTTCTGGAAGGTTCTCCGTCTCTGCAGCCAGTGTTCTCCGTCAATATCAGACGGTTCTCCATGAGAAGTTTACTGGTGCGTCATAATATATTATATAAATTAGTGCTGTCACTAATAGCGCGTTAATTTAGATCATTGATTTGAGACGTTTAATTTGTAAAAAAAAAAAAGAAATGTAATGTCATAACAGAGTTCAGAGTCTCTGGGCTGCACCGTGGCTGCAGAGCGGAACAATACTGCAGTGGAAGAATATTAGGGTAGAAAGTTTCACTTTAAAAGTGACCTGACGACTGAATGAGAAAGTAAAAGTCAATAGCTTTACTTTGAAATGCCGATTTTTCTTTCCGACCACAGTAGTAATACTGCAGCAAAAACAGCAGGTTGCCATGTTGGCTGACCAGGAGCCCCCAGACTGCTAAAGCTGGAGGAAAGACTTGCAAGTAAAGTATTATTATCTTCTTTCTCTCTTTCCCTGGCTCTCCTGTATTCCTCAGATTACTGTAGATTATTGACACTTTGTTCATGTAATAATTTTACAACTTTGTTCCTAGAAATACTCAAATTCTCAAAGTGGTTTGACCTGCAGTCTAACAAGACCCTGACTTATGTTAGATGTTTATTAATTAATTAATTAATTAATGTTTTTATTAGTTTGCTGTTCTTGGAGAGAAACAGTTTCACTAAAAGCTAAAAGGATGTTAGAAAAATAGTATTTTAATTTAAATATAGTCTGTGTGTGTTGAGTTGATATTAAGTCTGTGGTTTTCCTTGAATAAATATCATCACAAGCTTCAGTCTTATATATATATATATATATATATGTACAATTTCCTGTATTATATGTATATATTAGACCGGCTCTGTACATTATCAAATACTAAAATGACTCATAACTGGGTTTGATATTAAATCAAGAGGTTTCTGCTAAAGTTTTAACTGTTGTGTTGATTCATACACTTAATATGAAGAATTGTTGTGACAAAGTCTTAAACTAAAACGCTTAATTTGTCTGCAACAGAACATTTCTCTCAATAAGGCCTTTAAAGTTTAAATTAAAGTTACTATTTTGAATGGTGTTTATCTTTATGCTAACTTTATTTTCCATTATTTAATTATGTTTAAATTCAAAAAGATCCTATAATTCTATGTATAATAAATTTGATATAATACATAACAAATAAATGAAATATTTCTCTATATAATATAAATTAATGATGTTTAAATTAACAAAGATGAAAATGTGGAAGGATAATGAGAGAATGAGTTAACAAACAAAAGGAATGATTAAAAACCATTTAATAGATTCAAACTTTAACCTTGTACTCTGAAGGGATTTGTTTTGTATATTTCCCGTCACCATAATTTCTCCACCATTTGATTTTCCCACAATCCAGCTTTGAACCAGATTGTAATTCATTAACTTCCTGGAGGACTTTACATGATCTAAAACTAATTAAATCTCATCAACACAGCCAGGAAATGCTGATTGAAACTGTAATACAACATCAAACAAAACCTTGTTTCAAAAGAACTATTTTCTTGAACTTTCTTCCAAATATCTAAAGCATGAAAACTGAAATCAGCTCTGAAGCGTTTGGTTCAGACTCACTGTGTTGAAATGGAGAGATTCTGCAATATCATCTTTTCGTGTCGTCTGTCATTAGACAAAGATGCAGCGTCTTCAGGGAAGGAAACTGTTCCTCAATTCAAATTTAGCAGAACATTTTTTCCCCTTTTTCAATTTTTGTACTTTGATTGATTGAACCACCAGAGACACTTCCACTGATGATTCCCATCAAATCACAGCAAAGTGAAATCCCAGTGATTTCTCCAGATACGTGTAATAAATGGAATTAACGTGGATTGAGGCTCTTCAGATGGTTTGGCTTTATTAGAACGTTTGTTTCTTGATTCTGCAGCCGCTACAAACGTCGATGCTGCGGCTTCTGATGTGCCGATTCTGTAACGTTTGATCTGGAGCAGGATTTACACCTGATGACTTTCCTCATGCAACCGCAGCTTTAAAGGGCTCGTGTTGCATAACATCTACTTCCTCAAGGTTCTCCAGCAGTTCTACTCGTCTCCACACCTGGACCGACGCCCCAGAAGAAGAAAGAGTGTCCTCTCTCTCTCCTGGCTTGTTCCAGGTTTTAAAAAGTGTGTTGCTCCAAGCAGCCAATCAGAAATCAAACCCTATATAGAGTCATCCGGGGTTTTAGCCAATCACAATCAAGGTAGGCTCCTCCCCCTTTGACTCCTCCCACAATCAGGCAGCTCTGCTCTGGCACATGGCGCCACGAGAGGAAGTACTTCCTCCTCTTCCCATAGATGGTCATGTGTGGGCGGAGCCAGTCCAGCTCACACAGACACAGCAGATTCTGAATGCAGCTCCTATGAATCCTATGACGATGGATAGAAAGACTCCTTTTAAAGGAGATGAAAGGCCTCAGAGGAGATGTCTGTCTGTCTGTCAATCTATCAATCTATTGATGTATAGATATAGATAATTAGATAAATGTATATGCATATATACACGTGGAAATACAGGGGGGGAAGTATGTGGGGGAGTGTTCAGTCCACACGGCCGCCCTCCTCTGAGGGCGCCACCGGACCAGGCCAGAGTCACGGATGGCGGCTGAACCGTCGCCGGTACCAGAGCAGGTGTTGGTAAAACTCACCCTGCGCGGCGGCGGCGGCGATGGAGACGGCGTTCGTGGTCACCAGCATGTGCTTGGTGGCGCTCAGGTCGCCGTCGTTGACTTCGGGCTGGATGCCCAGGATGTGGCACATCAGCGGGTAGATGTTGACGGTCTCGAAGGGCGCCACCTCCAGGTCCCTGCGGAACATCGGCCCCACGGCCCGGAAGAAGGCCTTCATGTCCATGTCCTGGTTGTCGAAGCCGTGCTCGCCCTTGTTGAACTGCACGGGGAAATACTGCAGGACAGCTTGAGTCAGAGCTGGACTTCCACAGAGAGAGAGAGAGCATTGCTCCAGACCAACCAGCAGGGGGCGACATTGGACAAGAGAAAAGAGCCTACCTCCACTCTGCAGATTGTGACTCTTTCTCTTTGTGACTCTTTTAAATCAACCTGAGTGTCTCAGTAAAAATGTCATTATTCTCCTGAAAAGCCTGATCACTCCTGATGATTTACCTCCACGTTGTGGTGAATACAAGAAAAACCAAAACAAACAAACCCTCTGAACACTCCCGTGTAGGTTCCGTAGTTATTATAGGTGTTATGTAACATTCATGACACGCTTATCCTTCCCTCACATCGAGCGCAAAGGAGCTTTAAGCTACGAGAGGCGAGAACAAAGAGCGAGATAAGCCCGAGCCAGGCGCGACCTATAGACTTCAGATAACTCATTTCTTCAGCGGATTCAGAAGAATGAACATTTCCCTCATTTTCACCCTTTTAAGGACGTTTTTTTTCTTTTTTCTCTTTCTTCTTTCCGCTGGTTGAAGTGAAGCCGTGATTCGGTGGTTCTCCTCGGCGCCGACTGACACTTCCATTCTGCGAAGTTGCAGCACGGCGAAGTGACTGAGACTCGAGTGCGGCGCCAAATGAAAATGCTAATTTAGAATTTCGAGGCATGAATAGCTTCACCAAGCACTGGAGAGCGCCGCATGTCATCAGCCCGGGCCCGGATTATCCCAAGGACGTGCAAAATGCACTTGATTAAAATTGTAATGTGCTCAGATTAGAATTTAACTCCTTGTTTCTGCTTGACGAGGGGTTCTTCTTCTTTTTTTTCTTCTTCAAATTTTCAACAAGCTGTAATTAAATTATTTCCCTAATCACGGCGTGTGGTAATTTCTCGAAGGATCCCGACAGCACGAACAGATCGTTAATCTTATTATCTGTCTTCATGTAAAGTACCTGTCATTTCATTTCCTTATGACCACTTAAGAAGGCCATAACCACGCAGACTGCCGGCGTGTTGTTATTAAGTGATGGATAGCGTTACAGCGGGAGATGTAAATGTTTGCTAGTTTTAAAAACTCTTCTCGGGAACTTGGCACAAGCGTCAACTTTTTTTGATCCCTGCCGAGGGCCGAGAGCCGCCGTCATCGACGGTCTCAAACTTTCCCGCTCGTTGCAAAAGCACGAATCGGCGGAAACGCTAACATTTGCCGCGCGGTGATTGGTTCTCGGGGAGGCGGCGGGCGCGGCGGTCCGTCAACGTACCCCGTTGATGACGTATCCGGTGTCGGACAGCAGGACGATGGGCAGGATGCGGTCGTGGTGGGTGAAGTGGAGGCGCTCGGGCAGCTCCTCCTTCTTGTAGACGTGGAGGTGAGGGTGGGCGCCCTTCAGGGCGTTGTAGACCTTCTCCAGCCGGCCCGGCTTCGGCAGCAGCATGCCGCAGGGCCCGTAGTCCACCAGGTGGAAGTCCAGGTCCTTGAAGGAGAAGCCCGGGATCTTGGTCAGGGTGATTTCCTCCACCAGGCCGTTCCGGTATATGGTGGTCATGCCGTGGTCGGACGTGATGATGATGTTCAGGCGGTCGGTGAGCTCGTGGTCGCGGGCCGACTGGCGGATGTAGCCCACCGTCCGGTCCACCTGCTCCACCATCTTCTTGCGCTCGGGGGAGTTCGGCCCGAAGCGGTGCCCGGTTCCGTCCGGCTCGCCAAAGTACATGGACACGAAGTCCAGGTCCTGGTCCGCGAACCAGCCCATCACCTTGTCGGTGTTCTCCCTCCACGCCGTCTCATTCTTGTAGTTGTAGAACATCGGCTCCACTTCGCGCACCATAGCAACCTGTCCCTGGTAACTGACGCCGGTGCCGGGAAAGTGAAGAGAGCCAGCCTTCAGGCCCTGCAAGGGAGGAGAATTACCATAAAGATGACACGCTCTTGATATACTCTCGGTGTGTTCAGCGTGTAAATACAGGAAAACCAAATCAGTGGGTGCAGGATTCTGATTTATTCCTCTCAACCTACAGCTGAGCCTTTTAGCTCCGCGTACGGCGGCTGTCATCTGCATGCGGTTAACATCTACGCCTGCGAAATAATTTGCGGCGATCCACCTTGAAACGGTTCAGCGGGGGCTTCGGGGGCCGTTTTGTCAAGAGAAGCGCTTTCTATTGCCACCAGCCACCGAACAGCCTCTCGCGGTGATAAGATGTAAATTGCGTTTTGCTCCGACCTGCCGCTGTGCCGTGATCCAGATGGGCAGCGTGCCGTTGTCCCACCACTCCTCCACAAACAGGGTCTGGTAGTACGGCTTCTTCATCAGGCTGGTGGTGTTGAACCACATGTTGTGGATCACGCCGTGGTTCTCGATGTAGCGCCCTGCCGGAGAGAGCCACCGTCAGTCTCGCTCATCACAGCGCGACACGCTCACACTAGTGAGCTCTATCAACTTAACGGCCCGAGCGGCGCCGCGCTTCCGGACAAGGCCTTACGACCAACTTCGGAGATTAGAGGAATTTAATTTCAAGGGAGTTAAATTTCTTTTAGCCGGCGCTGATGAGTCGAGAGTCAAAGTAAGAAAAAGAACAGAGGATTCTTCCCTCAGTCATCCACACATAATCATCTTACTCAGCTGTAAAAGCCGTCGGACCCTGAGACATTCAATTACAACTAATTCCCTTTTCCCTCCTGGGGAAGTAAACTCCAGGCGGTTTCCTATTCCGCCATGATATGACAGACGCACCGATACCACTTCTTTTAAGGACGAGTACGAAGCTTTAGCTACTTGCCGAAGTCACGTACTGATATGTGTACTTGTTAAATTACTTAAAGCATCATTTTGACTCCATATGCAAACAATGTGCAAAGGCTATCAATCAAGTTTAGCATGTAGCATCTAGCATTGCTGGTGTGTGAGCCATCAAACTCTTTAGCATGTAGCATCTAGCATTGCTGGTGTGTGAGCCATCAAACTCTTTAGCATGTAGCATCAAGCATGTAGCTTTACTGGTGTATGAGCCATGACACTCTTTAGCATGTAGCAGGTAGCCTTGCTGGTGTGTGAGCCATGAAACTCTTTAGCATGTAGCATGTAGCATCTAGCATTGCTGGTGTGTGAGCCATGACACTCTTTAGCATGTAGCATGTAGCCTTGCTGGTGCGTGAGCCATGATACTCTTTAGCATGTAGCATGTAGCATTGCTGGTGCGTGAGCCATGATACTCTTTAGCATGTAGCATCTAGCATTGCTGGTGTGTGAGCTATGATACTCTTTAGCATGTAGCATGTAGCACGCATCACAGCTCGGATGCTGAGCAGTTAAATTACTGAGCAACATCAGGTTTACTCTGCTGGTGATGAAGTTGCTGGTGATGTATGAACTATCTTTCTCCTTCTCCTTCTCTTGATATGTTGTCAGAGCATAATTTACAGTCCACCTTAAATAGATTAAGTTCAACTTAATTTATGTTGCACCAAACACAACATGCTCACTTCAAAGCACTTTCACTGAGAAAACCCCACAATTTTATTTTGTGTTTCCTTTATTATTATTAATATTAATATTGTGATATATTGTGATATTCTCTACATTTTTGTTGTAGTATTAACATTTTTCTTTCTTTATTTTATTCTTCTCGCCTATAAAAACTGTTGTTTCGGTGCAGAACATGGCCTCAAAGCAGTTACATAGTCAGTGTGTACCTGTTGTGTTTGATAGATAGAGGACATGGTTTGTCTCGATCAGGCTGTTGAAAGTAAAAACTCCTTATTAAAGAGGAAGAAACTTTTACTGTCGTTATTAATATTAAGGACAAACAAGTGGAAAATCACTCGTGCTGTTTTGCGTCCTTGTGAGCGGTCAGGTAATCCTGTCCGGGTCGTAGCGGGGAAGTGTTCTGCGGGGTTCTGCAGGGTTCTGCAGTGCGGTGGAGGACACGGCCCGGCGTTACCTGTGAGCAGGGTGAAGTGCGTGGGGCTGGTGAGCGTGAGGTACGGAGGCGTGACGTACAGGGCCTTCACCCCGTCCCCGGCCATCCTGTCCAGGTTCGGCGTGTCCACGTCGCGGTCGTAGTCCCACCGGAAGCCGTCGAAGGAGATCAGCAGCACCTTCTGCCCGGTCCTCTGCGGCGCCGGCGCCGCCAGGATGGACGAGGCCCAGAGGAGGCAGAGGCTCGCCGTGCACAGCATGGCCAGGACGTGGTGGCTGACGCGTTCCCTCGGCAGAGCGGCCGCCTTTCCCGACCCGTAGCGTGCGGGCAAAGTTTTCAGCGGCTCTCTAATCGGGTGCTTTATCCGGGGCTTTATCTGCTGTTTCCTGCACGCCGCCCGACGCCGTTTATGGGCGTTTTTTATGGCGGGGAGTTGTGCTCACAGTGAATTTCCCCCCTTGTTTTGCTCTTGAGGACCGGCAGTAAAGCAGATTAATCTCTCCGGGCTCGCCGGCTGTTTGTTTCCCCCCCCCTTAACTCGCTTGTTGATGCTGTCTTTCTGTTTGTCTGCTCGCCCGTCTGTGTGTCGCACTTTCCTGTGAATCACCCACGACGGCGGGACGACACTTTGATGGCTTTCACCTTGAGTCGGGACGGCGCGTGATTGATCTGACAGCGGGAAAATGAAGAGGAGAATGAGAGCGTATATCTGGTCGTCAGCCGGCGGTGGTCTCTCGGGATGAAAAGACCCTAATAGACATATTCATTTTAATAACCCTAATGTGTGTATTAGCCAAAGGGTATTGTTAGAAGATCTTTGAAATTGATTTTGTCTTTTTTTTTTTTCCCCTTCCAAAGTGGCCGTGAGGATGGACAAACTATTAAAAATGAGCCGCAGCCTCTGCAGTGTTTCTGCTCAGATCCCAATCGCCCAGATATTATACACCCCGGCATTGTGATACCGCTCTTATCAACGTCCATCAAACGGCGAGGAGCGCTAACTCTTCAAATTTGTTCTTTATTGCGCGTGTCCTTGGCAGAGGTTCAAGGGAACGGTCTAATCTTGGTGGAGATAAGGGATAACATTCATCAGCTTTCATTTACCTCATTCATATTCATCAGCCTCGTGGCGTCGAGTCCGCGGCGCCGGCCGGGCCGGCCCGGCGCCGTCAGCAGGACGTGGAGGAGAGCTGCGGTGCTGCTGAGACCCGGGAGGAAGTCTCACATCTCGGCTTGGAGAACTTCATCAAACACGCACACTCTGAACCGCCAAACTTTATCTGACCCTCTCAGTCCTGCACAGGAAGTCCACGGGGACTCCGTCTTTTCTCGAAGAAGAAAAGTGAGAGGTTTTTTTTTTCTTCTTGTTTATGTGTGTGTGTGTGTGTATGTGTGTGTGTGTGTGTGTGTGTGTGTGTTGCCTTCGGCACTCCCTGCTGCCCATACACAACCACTACAGTAGCTACGCCTTCCCTCCCATGACAATACAAAAAAAACCCCAAAAAATAAAACCCAAACAACTTCCCGGGTTTGAGGCCGAGGAAGCAGATGTATAAGTGAAGAATGTGGAGTTTCTCTTCTTCGGGCTCGGCGCTTTCAGGTCCTGCCGCTCCGAGCTTTGTTTACCGACTGTCATCTCCTTACAACAAAATCGCCTCCAGATAGCATGACAGTTAAACCGCAGGTTCCCGAATCGGTCGCTACGACGGCAAGAAACCCCGTGAACTCTCAGGCCTTCCCGGTGAACTCCAGTCCACTTCCACTTCAAGCGTTTATTTTCGGTGGGACTCTGGAGCAGAAATAAAGAAACTCCCAGACTCTCTTCTGGTGGCTTTTCATGTTCCAGGGCTTTTGGAGGCGGAGGAGGACGCGCCCCGCACCACCCCCCCCCCCCCCCCACCACCACCTCACTTTCTACTAAAACATGAAAACAGGCTTGGTGACGTCACACAACTTCACCTCCAGACGCTCATGTGAAAATATTCGAAAAAAAAAACATTTCTTTCTCCCTATACATGGATTTGTTCGTATTTATATATGATATATTTATGTATTTATACTAAGATGTTAATTTCTACTTATATTTAAACCACTATTTAAAGGCCAAGGCTGTGTCATTAATGTTTTGTTTTTTTTCCAGATGTGTTACAATCTACACAATATTATTGATTAATTGTGAAAACATTTTGAAAACACAGAGCAACATGCTGGTTATATAGGACAAGAATGTGGTGTAGTTTACTGAAAACACCTATATTTTTTAGGGTTTAAAAAAAATAAAATCTGCCTTGACAGCAATTAGATGTGATTTTAATGTGATTGTGAATAAAAGCTGCCATGAATCCACTTGAATATTGATCCAGAGGAACCTCGGGTCATGTAGGAACGGCCAGGACAGGATCATGGTGCAGTTTGCCGAAAACTATTTGATGAGAAATCTTTAGTAAATATCCTGCCTGGAGAGTAATTTAACATATTGTGTGATTTACGTGTGTCAATGTGAAAAAAGGTTGATGTTATTGATGATCACGTCAATTTGGGCCACAAACAGTAGGCTACAGAGTACACTTTTTTTTTTTTTTTAATTAACATAAGTTGCAACCACGATATTTAAAAAGATTAAACAAGATTAAAAAACACATTTGTACATTTGTATTCTGCACGGTAAATAGCAAAAGTCAGCCACGTTTGTGTTCAAACAACTGTTTAATTGACTTCACAAAACCGAAATAATTGTGAAACAACAAAAAAATATTTTCACAATGACCGATTGACAATGTTACCTTTATTTTGAAAATGATGGGCATCAATGATAACATGAATGCACTGTAAGCCACATCTTGCAATCGTAATCAGTCACTTTTATTTGCAAATGTGAATATAATCACATCAACAACAACTGTACTGGTAAATGTATATATCCACTGTTTAATGTAAGGAAAATAACATTCAACGGGATTTGACGGCCGACATGAATCTAAAACAATACAGAATCAATTAGACTAGGGTATTAGTTAGCAACATAACGATGATGTGGAACTTCACCTAACGTCTCGTTTCCACATTCAGCAGAACAAACTACTGTAATTCTTACTGAGGAGAAAATCCTTCACTTCGTGCAACGCTCATGTTCAGCATTGATAGTGTGAATAAGATAAGATCGCCTTTATTAATCTCACAGTGGAGAAATTTACTGTGCCTTAATAACCCATGAATGACTTGATAAACAACGCTCATGTTCAGCATTGATAGTGTGAATGCCATAAAAACAGACGAGTGACGTGATAAACAACACAGGCCGGGCCGATTCTGGCACTCGGCCTGTTTTTAGCACGACAAGGTGAATTACACATTACGCAAGTGAATTACTGCAAAAATACACAAACAGAGGGTTTTTATCTCTGTTCGTAAAATATTTGCTGATTGTGATTCTGAGAGCTTTTCCTCTGAGGATGGTTGGTCAGCCCCCGAGGGCAGAGTTACGTGATGCACCTGAACGCATCACCAAGGTTTTGCTGGCATGAAGCTCGTTTACCTAAAAACTACATTAATCCATTGTTTGAATTGGCCTCATTGTTTAAATCTGCTGGGCTCAAAGTGTGTGAAGGAGGCCGCTCACCTGATAAAACCGACACGTCATCACACGTCACATACAGTGGCAGAACATCAGGACCTTCAAGGCCTTCAAGGCTTCTCTGCAGGCCTCAAAGATCTGATCACATAATGATGTGGATTATATTTAGTCCATGAATACTTATTAAATAATTCCAAATGGTCTGTCTGCTTCTTCTCATCACTTCTCCCCGGCTGTGCTGCTTCCAGACTCGTACTTCTCCATTAAAGCTTTTAACCAATCACATTTCATCTGTCATCTGTTACCGGGTAAAGAAATCTGCCTGAGGCCTTCAGATTCAGTTCTGCAGGCGTCTGCAGAGTGAAACTAGTGGCTGTTTCAACCAATCACAACCAATCACGCTGGGCCTTCCAGCAGGCCTAGTGTGATGTCAGTGTATTCCAGCCCTCTGATTGGCTGGTCAGAGAGTTCACTCTCCAGCGCTAGCTAGCTGCATCTGTAGCAGCTGCATGAATAAAAATATAGTTGTGTTTATTTAATAGTGGTTCTATCAACCTACAATGACTGAAGGAGAAGAGAAAGACGTTTGGTTGCAGATTTATTGTCAAAATAATTATGAAGTTAGAATTTTCCTGGAGGTCATGAACGCACCACTCGAGTGCACGTCTGGTACAATTTACTAGCGTTCACTACAAACTCCATGGCAGGATTCAGGATTATATTAATTACCATGTTATTATTTTCAAGACCAGGAAAAGTTGACGTTTGTCTCCCTCCTCGACCCAGAAGGTTCTGGAAAAGCAGCAGTTTTCTATGCAGCAGAAGAGATGTGAACTTTGATTGTTTTTATTCCTAAAGGTATTTATTCTGGCTACACGAGTATCTATCTGGGATGCAAATGATTTTTATGCTTTTCTGCATGGTAACTGGGTTTTTGTAGCCATAAAAAGTTGTTGAGGGGGGGATTGACTCAGACCAGCAGTGAAGGGTCTGAAATGTACGGCCGCCACTGGTCTGAGGAAGGCTGCAGGTGCAGTTGAAACATGTCGGCCAGGCAAAACAACTTTTTTAGGGAATAAAAAAAAAAAAATCTGCCTTGACAGCAATTAGATGTGATTTTAATGTGATTGTGAATAAAAGCTGCCATGAATCCACTTGAATATTGATCCAGAGGAACCTCGGGTCATGTAGGAACGGCCAGGACAGGATCATGGTGCAGTTTGCCGAAAACTATTTGATGAGAAATCTTTAGTAAATATCCTGCCTGGAGAGTAATTTAACATATTGTGTGATTTACGTGTGTCAATGTGAAAAAAAGGTTGATGTTATTGATGATCACGTCAATTTGGGCCACAAACAGTAGGCTACAGAGTACACTTTTTTTTTTTTTTTTTTAATTAACATAAGTTGCATCCACGATATTTAAAAAGATAAAAAAATACATTTGTACATATACAGTGGAGCCACACTTGTCTATGAGCTGCCAGAATCTGCACGACCTGCCACTGGAATACATGCCTGTTCAGTTTCTGCACAGTAAATAGCAAAAGTCAGCCACGTTTGTGTTCAAACAAGTGTTTAATTGACTTCACAAAACCGAAATAATTGTGAAACAACAACAAAATATTTTCACAATGACCGATTGACATTGTTACCTTTATTTTGAAAATGATGGGCATCAATGATAACATGAATGCACTGTAAGCCACATCTTGCAATCGTAATCAGTCACTTTTATTTGCAAATGTGAATATAATCACATCAACAACAACTGTACTGGTAAATGTATATATCCACTGTTTAATGTAAGGAAAATAATATTCAACGGGATTTGACGGCCGACATGAATCTAAAACAATATAGAATCAATTAGACTAGGATATTAGTTAGCAACATAACGATGATGTGGAACTTCACCTAACGTCTCGTTTCCACATTCAGCAGAACAAACTACTGTAATTCTTACTGAGGAGAAAATCCTTCACTTTGCGCAACGCTCATGTTCAGCATTGATAGTGTGAATAAGATAAGATCGCCTTTATTAATCTCACAGTGGAGAAATTTACTGTGCCTTAATAACCCATGAATGACTTGATAAACAACGCTCATGTTCAGCATTGATAGTGTGAATGCCATAAAAACAGACGAGTGACGTGATAAACAACGCAGGCCGGGCCGATTCTGGCACTCGGCCTGTTTTTAGCACGACAAGGTGAATTACACATTACGCAAGTGAATTACTGCAAAAATACACAAACAGAGGGTTTTTATCTCTGCTCGTAAAATATTTGCTGATTGTGATTCTGAGAGCTTTTCCTCTGAGGATGGTTGGTCAGCCCCCGAGTGCAGAGTTACGTGATGCACTTGAACGCATCACCAAGGTTTCGCTGGCATAAAGCTCGTTTACCGAAAAACTACATTAATCCATTGTTTAAATCTGCCTCATTGTTTAAATCTGCTGGGCTCAAAGTGTGTGAAGGAGGCCGCTCACCTGATAAAACCGACACGTCATCACACGTCAGATACAGTGGCAGAACATCAGGACCTTCAAGGCCTTCAAGGCTTCTCTGCAGGCCTCAAAGATCTGATCACATAATGATGTGGATTATATTTAGTCCATGAATACTTATTAAATAATTCTAAATGGTCTGTCTGCTTCTTCTCATCACTTCTCCCCGGCTGTGCTGCTTCCAGACATGTACTTCTACATTAAAGCTTTTAACCAATCACATTTCATCTGTCATCTGTTACCGGGTAAAGGAATCTGCCTGAGGCCTTCAGATTCAGTTCTGCAGGCGTCTGCAGAGTGAAACTAGTGGCTGTTTCAACCAATCACAACCAATCACGCTGGGCCTTCCAGCAGGCCTAGCGTGATGTCAGTGTATTCCAGCCCTCTGATTGGCTGGTCAGAGAGTTCACTCTCCAGCGCTAGCTAGCTGCATCTGTAGCAGCTGCACGAACAAAAATATAGTTGTTTATTTAATATTGGTTTTATCAACCTACAATGACTGAAGGAGAAGAGAAAGACGTTTGGTTGCAGATTTATTGTCAAAATAATTATGAAGTTAGAATTTTCCTGGAGGTCATTGAACGCACCACTCGAGTGCAAGTCTGGTACAATTTATTAGCGTTCACTACAAACTCCATGGCAGGATTCAGGATTATATTATTTGCCATTTTATTATTTTCAAGACCAGGAAAAGTTGACGTTTGTCTCCCTCCTCGACCCAGAAGGTTCTGGAAAAGCAGCAGTTTTCTATGCAGCAGGAGAAGAGACGTGAACTTGGATCGTTTTCATTCCTAAAGGTATTTATTTTGGCTACATGAGTATCTATCTGGGATGCAAATGATTTTTATGCTGCATTTCTGCATGGTAACTTGGTTTTTGTAGCCAAAAAAAGTTGTTGAGGGGGGGATTGACTCAGACCAGCAGTGAAGGGTCTGAAATGTACGGCCGCCACTGGTGTGAGGAAGGCTGCAGGTGCAGCTGAAACATGTCGGCCAGGCAAAACAACTTTTTTAGGGAATAAAAAAAAAAAAATCTGCCTTGACAGCAATTAGATGTGATTTTAATGTGATTGTGAATAAAAGCTGCCATGAATCCACTTGAATATTGATCCAGAGGAACCTCGGGTCATGTAGGAACGGCCAGGACAGGATCATGGTGCAGTTTGCCGAAAACTATTTGATGAGAAATCTTCAGTAAATATCCTGCCTGGAGAGTAATTTAACATATTGTGTGATTTATGTGTGTCAATGTGAAAAAAAGGTTGATGTTATTGATGATCACGTCAATTTGGGCCACAAACAGTAGGCTACAGAGTACACTTTTTTTTTTTTTTTTTAATTAACATAAGTTGCACCCACGATATTTAAAAAGATAAAAAAACACATTTGTACATACACAGTGGAGCCACACTTGTCTATGAGCTGCCAGAATCTGCACAACCTGCCGCTGGAATATATGCCTGTTCAGTTTCTGCACGGTAAATAGCAAAAGTCAGCCACGTTTGTGTTCAAACAAGTGTTTAATTGACTTCACAAAACCGAAATAATTGTGAAACAACAAAAAAATATTTTCACAATGACCGATTGACATTGTTACCTTTATTTTGAAAATGATGGGCATCAATGATAACATGAATGCACTGTAAGCCACATCTTGCAATCGTAATCAGTCACTTTTATTTGTAAATGTGAATATAATCACATCAACAACAACTGTACTGGTAAATGTATATATCCACTGTTTAATGTAAGGAAAATAACATTCAACGGGATTTGACGGCCGACATGAATCTAAAACAACACAGAATCAATTAGACTAGGATATTAGTTAGCAACATAACGATGATGTGGAACTTCACCTAACGTCTCGTTTCCACATTCAGCAGAACAAACTACTGTAATTCTTACTGAGGAGAAAATCCTTCACTTTGCGCAACGCTCATGTTCAGCATTGATAGTGTGAATAAGATAAGATCGCCTTTATTAATCTCACAGTGGAGAAATTTACTGTGCCTTAATAACCCATGAATGACTTGATAAACAACGCTCATGTTCAGCATTGATAGTGTGAATGCCATAAAAACAGACGAGTGACGTGATAAACAACGCAGGCCGGGCCGATTCTGGCACTCGGCCTGTTTTTAGCACGACAAGGTGAATTACACATTACGCAAGTGAATTACTGTAAAAATACACAAACAGAGGGTTTTTATCTCTGTTCGTAAAATATTTGCTGATTGTGATTCTGAGAGCTTTTCCTCTGAGGATGGTTGGTCAGCCCTCGAGTGCAGAGTTACGTGATGCACCTGAACGCATCACCAAGGTTTTGCCGGTATGAAGCTCGTTTACCGAAAAACTACATTAATCCATTGTTTGAATCTGCCTCATTGTTTAAATCTGCTGGGCTCAAAGTGTGTGAAGGAGGCCGCTCACCTGATAAAACCGACACGTCATCACACGTCACATACAGTGGCAGAACATCAGGACCTTCAAGGCCTTCAAGGCTTCTCTGCAGGCCTCAAAGATCTGATCACATAATGATGTTGATTATATTTAGTCCATGAATACTTATTAAATAATTCCAAATGGTCTGTCTGCTTCTTCTCATCACTTCTCCCCGGCTGTGCTGCTTCCAGACATGTACTTCTACATTAAAGCTTTTAACCAATCACATTGTATCTGTCATCTGTTACCGGGTAAAGAAATCTGCCTGAAGCCTTCAGATTCAGTTCTGCAGGCGTCTGCAGAGTGAAACTAGTGGCTGTTTCAACCAATCACAACCAATCACGCTGGGCCTTCCAGCAGGCCTAGTGTGATGTCAGTGTATTCCAGCCCTCTGATTGGCTGGTCAGAGAGTTCACTCTCCAGCGCTAGCTAGCTGCATCTGTAGCAGCTGCACGAACAAAAATATAGTTGTTTATTTAATATTGGTTTTATCAACCTACAATGACTGAAGGAGAAGAGAAAGACGTTTGGTTGCAGATTTATTGTCAAAATAATTATGAAGCTGGAATTTTCCTGGAGGTCATTGAACGCACCACTCGAGTGCAAGTCTGGTACAATTTACTAGCGTTCACTACAAACTCAATGGCAGGATTCAGGATTATATTATTTACCATGTTATTATTTTCAAGACCAGGAAAAGTTGACGTTTGTCTCCCTCCTCGACCCAGAAGGTTCTGGAAAAGCAGCAGTTTTCTATGCAGCAGGAGAAGAGACGTGAACTTGGATCGTTTTCATTCCTAAAGGTATTTATTCTGGCTACACGAGTATCTATCTGGGATGCAAATGATTTTTATGCTGCATTTCTGCATGGTAACTTGGTTTTTGTAACCATAAAAAGTTGTTGAGGGGGGGATTGACTCAGACCAGCAGTGAAGGGTCTGAAATGTACGGCCGCCACTGGTGTGAGGAAGGCTGCAGGTGCAGCTGAAACATGTCGGCCAGGCAAAACAACTTTTCCCGCTTTTATCTGTCGCTAAAAAAAACAGTCTATACATTTCTGAAACTGGAGTTCTGCTGTCTTTTCTCTGACACTTGAATAAATGCTCAGACATTTCTCACTCATTAATATCACACTGTTGACTTGCCGAAGATGGAATCCTTCCAGCCGCACATAAAAAGAAAAACAAGTATTTTTTTTTTTTTTGGAACTATTATCCTATTAAAGCCTATTTATGTCCACGTAAAGCGACTCAGAAGAAACATTTGTTGAATTTCCGAGGATCTATTCTAATTATACAATTCGTACAATGGACCTGAAATGTCACCAGAGGTGTGTGAAACTCTGCTTTTCACAAGTTTTTAACACTTTTCCTCCTGCTGGAGTCGGAAAGGTTGAAGTAAATCAGCAGCTAATGAGAGCACTGTGGGTAAAAGGAACGAAAAATGAAAATAAGAAGGGAAAAATCGAGAAAAATAGATAAAGGAAGGGGAAAAGAAAAGAAGAAAAGGAACAAAGAATGAAAAAATTATGATAAAAGGAATGAAAGAGTAACATAAATCGGAGGAATCGGACGCTCGGATGCATTTTGCTCGCCGTGTCGTCTGGACGCCTCGCTGCTCGGTTCCTGCGGCGGCTGGAAGAAGACCACGGAGTTCACGCCATCGATGTGCTGTCAGTTGTGAGCAAGCAAACTTTTTGATGCATGAGTGACTTTTCGTCAAGCCGACGTTGAGAACCACAAGTCCAAGTGTGAAACCTGAGCCGGCGGGAAGCTCGGCTGGAGCTCCCAGAATGCACTGGGGCGCCATTAGCGAAGTCATTAACGAAGTCGAAGTCGTCCCCTTGGTTTTTCTTGAGACGGTCTTGGTCTTCACTCAGTCTTGACCTCTTAGAATCTTGATCTTGGTTTTGGAAGCTTAAACGTCTTGGTCTTGTTGTCCTCCGGTCTTGGTCTTGACTGTTGCAATATTTTGTCCTATCAGGGGTCAGACTTGGTCCATTGTCTCTGATAGGTCCTCAGGATCTTGGGGGGGGGGCAAGCCAGAACCAAAGATCTGAACATCGTTAGCGTGCCTCACTACACTCAAACTCCAGATGCTTCATTACATCTGATGGTGGTCATGTTGCCGCCCAGCCGGGACCCGCCTATAAAGTCTGGACCGGCCTGTAAAGTCTGGACCGGTCTGTAAAGTCTGGACCGGCCTGTAAAGCCTGGACCGGTCTGTAAAGTCTGGACCGCCCTGTAAAGCCTGGACCGGCCTGTAAAGCCTGGACCGGCCTGTAAAGCCTGGACCGGTCTGTAAAGTCTGGACCGACCTGTAAAGTCTGGACCGGCCTGTAAAGCCTGGACCGGTCTGTAAAGTCTGGACCGACCTGTAAAGTCTGGACCGGCCTGTAAAGCCTGGACCGGCCTGTAAAGCCTGGACCGGCCTGTAAAGCCTGGACCGGTCTGTAAAGTCTGGACCGCCCTGTAAAGCCTGGACCGGCCTGTAAAGCCTGGACCGGTCTGTAAAGTCTGGACCGACCTGTAAAGTCTGGACCGGCCTGTAAAGCCTGGACCGGTCTGTAAAGTCTGGACCGACCTGTAAAGTCTGGACCGGCCTGTAAAGCCTGGACCTGCCTGTAAAGTCTGGACCGGTCTGTAAAGTCTGGACCGGCCTGTAAAGCCTGGACCGGCCTGTAAAGTCTGGACCGGCCTGTAAAGTCTGGACCGGCCTGTAAAGTCTGGACCGGTCTGGACCAGGACATTGCCGTCATCCCATGTTGTTGTTGGTGAGACGAACATCTAGAGAAGGTGGAGGTCGTCTCCGCCCGAATCGCCCCTAACACCTCACAGATTAAACACCAACAGAGGAGACCTGAGGACGAGTGACCCTGTGACGTCGTAGCTAAACGCTACCTGCTAGCGCCGCAGTCTGTTTCTTTTATCGTCGTGTTTTTGTGTCACAAGCAGAGATTCAGTCAAATGGAGTTAATGATCAGCAGAGAATTCATCCTGAAGGGACGTCGTGGTCATAAAGCAGCTGCTCTGTACTTTTACCTCGGCTCCGGGATCGAAGGAGGATCTGCTCGAGATTATCTCCCATGATATAACCAACACAGATTAGAGAAATGCAGCTCTGGCGTCAGCATTAAGGGTTTTGATTGTCTTCTCAGTGAATCATTTCAAGATAAAAGTTTCTAAGAGCTCAGCGTCTGTAACACTTTTTCTTTTTCTGCTTCTTCTTGTCATTCGTTCATAAAGTTGTGCGACTGTCCAGATTATAGAGCATCTTCCTCCTCTAACATCCAGATCATAGAGCATCTTCCTCCTCTAACATCAGATTATAGAGCATCTTCCTCCTCTAGCATCAGATTATAGAGCATCTTCCTCCTCTAACATCCAGATTATAGAGCATCGTCCTCCTCTAACATCAGATTATAGAGCATCTTCCTCCTCCAACATGAGGTTATAGAGCATCTTCCTCATCTAACATCAGATTATAGAGCATCTTCCTCATCTAACATCAGATTATAGAGCATCTTCCCCCTCTAACATCAGATTATAGAACATATTCCTCCTCCAACATCACATTATAGAGCATCTTCCTCCTCTAACATCAGATTATAGAGCATCTTCCTCCTCCAACACCAGATTATAGAGCATCTTCCTCCTCCAACACCAGATTATAGAGCATCTTCCTCCTCTAATATCACACCATAGAGCATCTTCCTCCCCCAACATCAGATTATAGAGCATCTTCCTCCTGTAATATCACATTATAGAGCATCTTCCTCCTCCAACACCAGATTATAGAGCATCTTCATAGACATCGACGCCCCAGAAGAAGAAAGAGTGTCCTCTCTCTCTCCTGGCTTGTTCCAGGTTTTAAAAAGTGTGTTGCTCCAAGCAGCCAATCAGAAATCAAACCCTATATAGTGTCATCGGGGGTTCAGCCAATCACAATCAAAGTAGGCTTCTCCCCCTTTGACTCCTCCCACAATCAGGCAGCTCTGCTCTGGCACATGGCACCACGAGAGGAAGTACTTCCTCCTCTTCCCATAGATGGTCGCGTGTGGGCGGATCCAGTCCAGCTCACACAGACACAGCAGATTCTGAATGCAGCTCCTAGGATCCAACATTCTAATGGAGGAGAATCAAGGAGGAGCTGCTAGCGTAGCTTTCACGCTGCGCCGCCTGGAGCCGGTGGACGTGATAAAGTCCGCGGCCGAGCCGGTCACACGAGGCCCCGGCGCGTCGCCCCGGCGACCGCGCCGCACGGCTCCGCGGTGCCGCCGCCACACTCTCACACGCCAGTAATTGATTTCTTTAATTTGCGTCAAGAGAAAGTGTTGTCAGCCAAGCAGGCAGCCATTTTTCAGGCCACTTTAATTAAATGCCAGGTCTTTAGGTGTGATATGAAATTCGTTTGGCTCCTCTGATCTTCTCCTCCTCAGACAATTCATTAACATTTTCCTTTTACGCCTTTATGTTTCACACAAAGCTTCAGAAAAAAAAAAAAAGAAAAGAAAAAGAAAAAGAGCTCATCAGTGACATTTCGCTCGGCGCGCTATACATTCAATCATTTCTTTAAGTGCATTTAAACTGCAGATTAAGTGGCCGTGTGGCTGCTTCTCTCCAGATAATGTGGCCAGGATTCGCTGCTCACAGTGGGACTGTGTCAGGTCACCACCACCTGAAGCAAACCTCCAGTCTGTCCCGCCGGTGGACGTTTCAGGACGGACCTCTGTCTTTTAAAACTCTGTTAAAGGAGTCGTAGGACAGAAAACTGTGATTCTCACGTTAATAAACAGACACAAGCAGAAAATTAGAATGAAAACCCCCATTTAATGTGCCCGTTGCGATATAATCCCCCAAAATTCGATGTTTGTATGTTTTAATTTGTAAAAAAAATTAAAGGCTCTCTAATAAAGTGTTTCTGATTCTGACGCAGGACGGAGGAATTAAAACGTATTCAAGTTTCTCACAAGTTCATCAAAAGAGTGATATTTAAATTCCTGGTGAATTTTTTCACTTTGAACTCTTTAATCTGGTTAATCCCTGAGTCAATGTCCCCCGTTACTATGACAACGGGCCCTTTGCTCTGGTCACGGGACTCACAGAAACAGGAAGTTTGACTTTTTATTCCGATTTTTTGGGGGATTGTTTAACTTGCATTTCAGCACATTTCCTTCTGTTGATGTGATTGAATCAGTGATCAGATATGAACAGAAGTGTGACGTCGTCCTCTGGTTCAGGGTTTCGTCCAGAACATCCAGGTCTTCAGGTGCTTTGTTCTCATGACGACGATCTAAAACTCCTCTGGTTCAGATCAACACACTGGAAGCAGGATCACAGCTTGACCTCAGAGAATCACAAGTTATGAAACGTCGCCGGTCGAAGCTCCAGAATTCATCCTGGACCGTTACCTCCGTTATGACGAGGAGCCGACGGCAGGTTCCTCCTGCTGCCTCCTCCTCCTCCTCCTCCTCTTCCTCCTCCTGCCTCCTCCTCCTCCTCCTCCTGCTGCCTCCTCCTCCTCCTCCTCCTCCTCCTCCTGCCACCTCCCCCTCCTCCTCCTCCTCCTCCTGCTGCCTCCTCCTCCTGCTGCCTCCTCCTCCTGCTGCCTCCTCCTCCTCCTGCTGCCTCCTCCTCCTGGTGCCTCCTCCTCCTCCTCCTCCTCCTCCTCCTCCTCCTCCTGCCACCTCCCCCTCCTCCTCCTCCTCCTGCTGCCTCCTCCTCCTGCCACCTCCCCCTCCTTCTCCTGCTGTCTCCTCCTCCTCCTCCTGTTGCCTCCCCTACCTGCCGCCTCCTCCTCCTCCTCCTCCTGCCACCTCCTCCTCCTGCTCCTGTTACACCAGAGTTCAACTCGCCTCCACGTCTGAGGCCCCAGAAGATTCTTCTCAACATGTGTGAAGCTTAATGAGGAGGAGGAGGAGGAGGAGGAGAAGGAGCAGGAGGAGGAGGAGGCACCAGGAGGAGGAGGCAGCAGGAGGAGGAGGAGGCAGCAGGAGGAGGAGGAGGCAGCAGGAGGAGGAGGCAGCAGCAGGAGGAGGAGGAGGAGGAGGAGGAGGCAGGAGGAGGAGGAGGAGGAGGCAGGAGGAGGAAGAGGAGGAGGAGGAGAAGGCAGCAGGAGGAGGAGGAGGCAGCAGGGCTGAAGCCGAGGCCGTGAGGAAGAGGAAGAGATGGAGAGGAAGAGGAAGAGGTGAGGAAGAGGAAGAGTTGAGGAAGAGGAAGAGGTGAGGAAGAGGAGAGGAAGAGGAAGAGGTGAGGAAGAGGAGAGACAGGACTGGCTGCAGGTTAATCCTGTTGTTGAGTGACGGCATGAGAAAGTCCTGCTGATCCTGAGCTGTTCCTCCTGCTGATCCTCTTCCAGCTTCAGGTTTCAGTTCTGAAGCCTCTCATGGTCCGTCAGTCGTCAGTGGTCAGTCGTCAGTCGTCAGTGGTCAGTCGTCAGTCGTCAGTCGTCAGTCGTCAGTCGTCAGTCGTCCTCTCGTCTCCATTCAGAACCAGGATTCCGGCATTCAGACCAGAGGCGTCCAACAATAAGCCTGAACCGGCCGCCGGACCCTCTGAGCGGCCGGTGTCTGAGTGTCTGAGACCCGAGCTGAGATCTCCTGACGCCGCCCTGAACACAGAGACCAACTGGCCTCAAAGCCTGTAAAAACTCTGGCTTTTTGACATTTCACTGCAGTTTTACCATTAAAATTGGCTTCATGTTTAGATTGTAGTCATTTTCTGTAGTAACTGATTCATTTTCGTGACAATATAGATACTTTTGTCTGGTAAACTCTGTGCCACAACAAAGAAAAAAGCTTCTAATTTCAATTTAAAGGCTCTTATGACTCTACTTTACTCACTCCGAGTGAAACATATCAAGAACCTGTTTGCTTTCTTTTGTGATGACTACTTTTAATTCAAGTAAAAACCGTCTGCGCTGCCAGAGTAACGATGCCCTCCAGTGTGTCGACAGCTTGATCAACACGGAAACACTTGTTGTTCAGTGAAACTTCATCGTGAAGCTCTAAATATCCAGTGTTTGTTTGTGTCTTTCATCAACAGTCGACAACAGTTTCACGTGAAAACAGAAAAACCTCAGTCGTGTTTCAGTCTATTTAACGGTCAATGACGCCCGGAGCCACTGGAAATGCAACTTTTTGAAAACGGCTCCAAAGTAGGAAGCAAACCTGCACTTCCTGTTTGTGCTGCAGCGATAAAAGCTGAACTCACGTAAACTCATCTGTATTGATTTATGAAGGTATGAGCTTGAAGAGGCTTTATGATATTGACAGAAGTGTCGGAAGCGTTGCCGCCGGTCGGTGCTTTTGTTCCTTATTATATTTAACAATGTGAATAATAAAGACTTTACTGAGCCTGGGAGAAGTTTTGATTTGAACAGGAGAGAAGATGTGGAGGGAGAAACGGCCACAATTAAAGCCTAAAAGTAGAAATGAGCTGGATAATCCTGGGTCACCGGTCGGTTCTGAGAGTAACGTGAGTCTGGGGGACCGGATCAAGCAGAACATGGTTTTACGCTCGTCCTGCCGGGAGCGGCTCCCCGAGACGCCATTAATCCAAGGGCAAGGCGGCCGCGCCACGCCGCGCAAGGCCTCGGCGCTCGCGTCACTGGAACATAAACCAGGGAAGCAACGAGTGGGTCTGGCGTTTATCCATCACCTCGCGGCCCTCCGCCGTCCCGCCGGGCTCCCCGAGCAGAGAGCCTCGCTCGCCCTGACAGTTAGCATCTTTCACGGCGTCTGCGGCGGCTCATCACCGGTTACCGTGGCAGCCGCCGTTTCTGGGCCGTTTGGCAGATTGTCTCACCTCTCCAGCCAGGAACTTATTTCATCCTCAGCAGGGAAACCCCGGGACTCAAACCTCCAGACGGTCGGGGGCGCCGAGCGGGGGCGGCGCCGCCGTCACGCTGGTTAAGGTCGACCACCAAGCTGCGTTCACCCTCTCACCTAGTGGATGCATGAACTGGAAATATTGTGCCGGGAAGGAACTGGTTAGTTTTAAAGTAACTAAGATGTCACTAATTGGATCTGTCGTCAGGCGAGTTTCTGATTAATGCTATAGAAATAGTATTATTAATTCATTGAGTGAAGTTTCATTACGTCACCAACAAAGCCAAGAAAGTTCATCTTTTCATCTGCATGTATTTATTTATTTATTTATTTACTTATGTATGTATGTATGTATGTATGTATGTATGTATGTATGTATGTATGTATGTATGTATGTATGTATGTATTTTAAATTTTTCTTTATGTATGTATGTATGTATGTATGTATGTATGTATGTATGTATGTTTTTTACATTTTTCTTTATATATGTATGTATGTATGTATTTTAAATTTTTCTTTATGTATGTATGTATGTATGTATGTATGTATGTATGTATGTATGTATGTATGTATGTATGTATGTATGTATGTATGTATGTTTTTTACATTTTTCTTTATGTATGTATGTATGTATGTATGTATGTATGTATGTATGTATGTATGTATGTATTTAAAATCTGTCTTTATGTATGTATGTATGTATGTATGTATGTATGTATGTACTTTTAAAATTTTTATGTATGTATGTGTGTATTTTTAAAATTTGTATTTATGTATGTATGTATGTAGGTATGTATGTATGTATGTATGTATGTATGTATTTATTTATTTATTTATTTTTTAATTTTTAATTAGTTAATTAATAAATTTATTGTTTTGCGTAAATTTTACCAACTTTTTACCAACGGCTTCTAATCCCACTTGCATGAAATCTTCAGGGATGATTAGTTGTCATCTGAAGACGAACCCATTAGATTATGGGATGTTAGTGGCTAACCGTTTCTGAATGAATCCCAAAAATACTGTGAAAAACCGTCCCATACAAAGTGGATGAGAGAGGAGGCCTCAGAGGAGGTGAAAGGAGATCAGCGTCTGTTGCCATGGAGACGCTCACGGTGCTGCTGAGCGTTTGATTGGATGGTCGATTGGACAGTTGTAAATTTCGTGTGGAGGTCATGAGAAATCCAGCCATGATGAGAAAATACTACTTTGAAGTTTGAAGTACAACCTGATCAAAGTATGACGGCGTCACGTCTGCAGCATCATTCATTGTCTCCTTCATCTCAGTTCGTCTGCATTCCTCCATACGTCTCCATATGTCTCTGTATGTCCTCTGTCCATCTGTTTGTCTCCGTATGTCTCTGTTCGCCTCTGTATGTCCTCTGTCTGTCTCTGTTTGTCTCCATATGTCTCTGTTCATCTCCGTATGTCTCAACTCATTCCATTTGTCTCCATTTGTCTTTACATGTCCGTATGGCCTCAGTTTGTCTCTGTTCATCTCTGTCTCTCTCCGTTTGTTTACATATGTCTCAGTTCGTCTCTGTATGTCCTCTGTCACTCTCTGTTTGTCTCCATATGTCTCTGTTCGTCTCCGTACTTCCTCTGTTTGTCTCTGTTCGTCTCTGTCTATCTCCGCTCGTCTCCATGTGTCTCAGTTCATCTCTGTATGTCCTCTGTCCATCTCTGTTTGTCCTCTGTCCATCTCTGTCTCCATGTGTCTCTTTTTGTCTCCGTACGTCCTCTGTTTGTCTCTGTTCGTCTCTGTCCATCTCCGCTCTCCTCCATATGTCTCAGTTCATCTCTGTATGGCCTCTGTCCGTCTCTGTTCATTTCCATATGTCTCGGTTCGTCTCTGTATGGCCTCTGTCCGTCTCCGTTCATTTCCATTTGTCTCAGTTCGTCTCTGTATGTCCTCTGTCCGTCTCCGTTCATTTCCATACGTCTCAGTTCGTCTCTGTATGTCCTCTGTCCCTCTCCGTTCATTTCCATTTGTCTCAGTTCGTCTCTGTATGTCCTCTGTCCGTCTCCGTTCATTTCCATTTGTCTCGGTTCGTCTCTGTATGTGCTCTGTCCGTCTCCGTTCATTTTCATATGTCTCAGTTCGTCTCTGTATGTTCTCTGTCCGTCTCCGTTCATTTCCATATGTCTCAGTTCGT
This sequence comes from Blennius ocellaris, assembly GCF_963422515.1. Classification (NCBI taxonomy): domain Eukaryota; kingdom Metazoa; phylum Chordata; class Actinopteri; order Blenniiformes; family Blenniidae; genus Blennius; species Blennius ocellaris. Next base: position 20,597,119 of record NC_137665.1, on the reverse strand, counting down.
CTCTGTATGTGCTCTGTCCGTCTCCGTTCATTTCCATATGTCTCAGTTCGTCTCTGTATGTGCTCTGTCCGTCTCCGTTCATTTCCATATGTCTCGGTTCGTCTCTGTATGTGCTCTGTCCGTCTCCGTTCATTTCCATACGTCTCGGTTCGTCTCTGTCTGTCCTCTGTCCGTCTCCGTTCGTTTCCATATGTCTCGGCTCGTCTCGGTACGCTGAGCGTGACGGAGTCAGCGGCACCCCGGGGGCGTCGTCTCGCAGTCTGTTCTTCGGCAGCTTCACGATTGTTTAGAGCTGCCGCTCGCTGACATATTTCCTGTTTTACAAACGTATTGAACAGGAGTTGGCGATTCGTCGGTGACGGATGTGGTGGCCCACGGTTCGAGTCTGGACTTCACTCATTTTAATTACACGAGCAGCAGGCCTTTAATCTTCCTTTACGGTTTGGATTCAGCGAGCGGGGAGAAGTGTGTCTCTGTCAGTTGGAGACTTTTTGAAAAACAAGCCGAGCAGAGAGGCAGTGGATGTATACGAAACACTCCATCAAATATTCATCTCAGAATAAATACGAGCCATATATTCTACATTCCCGAGGGAATATGACTCCACATATACAAGAAATCTTCGGAGTTCCATGGTTCGATTCCAGGCCGAGGCTTTCAGTGCAGAGCTTCCTGCTCGCTGCAGTGCGGCAGTGGCTCGCACTGTGGCTTTAGCGAACCCCGGTCCGATTTCAGGCCTGGTTCTGGTGATTAGGGTGAGTTATTAGCGTGACTGTCAAAATAAAAGTACCAAGTCCAGGAGAATAAGGACTGGGAGTCCTGGCACCACGGAGGAAACATTGCTCTGATTGGCTCTACTGAGCATGTGCAGAGCTGAAAAACTATTAAAAAGAAAAAAAACTTTCCCTTTCCGACTCAAAATGATGTAGTACATATGTCGGGCCTGTAGGTGGCGCTGTGAAGCCGCCAGTGGAGGAGGCAGTCCGCCATGTTGTTAAGTGACGTCACGGAGGAGGAGGCGGGGTTACAGGCCGTCCGTCCACACGTCAAAGCCGAGGTGGCGTTCTTAAATGTCTTAAATCTCTTAGATCTCTTAGATCTCTTAGATCTCTGGATCCCTTCGGAAAAAAACGAAGAAAAAGTTTTCAGGCTGCTGAAAAAAAAAAAAGAAGAATATCTCAGAAACATGCAGTTGTCAGTGCGTCGGCCCGAAAGTGTTTTAAAAAAAAAAAAGAAAAAGAAAGAAGCCTTTTTCATGTGCGAAGCGACGGAGAGGCATTGTAAATGGAACATTAAAAGGAGTCCCACATCAATCCCCCCGTACCAAATGCTGCATAACAGGACTCATTTTGACAAAGTAGCCGTGTGATTATTTTTTATTTCCATTTGAAAGCAATTAGCTGAAAGGTCGTTCCCTCGAGTTTCTGTGGCAGAACGTGTGGAACGACTCGGGATAATTGCTGTGAAATGAACAGAGTGCCAAGCCGAGAGCGGCGCGGGGGAAAAAAAAAAAAAACCCCGCCAGGGTTCCCCTCGCCGCGGAGAAACGCCCTCCGCCTTTGTCGGTGCGGCGGGAAATTAGGCGGCGAGCGATAACGGGGCTTCGACCAGGAACAAATGCACTGATATTTACTCCATTTCAGGCCATTACAGAAATTGAGTGTTTCCCCTCGTCTCACGCTGGGCTGAATGAGTGCAGGAGGAAGAGGAGGAGGAGGAAGAGGAAGAGGAGGAAGAGGAGGAGGAGGAGGGTCATTAAACATGGCAGCCGCCACTGACGCGCCGGAGAAAAGGCGGTTGAACACCACGATGTTGGCGCCGCTGACGGGCGGGACGATATAATGAAGCCCGGCGCTGTCAGAGTGTCGGCGCCTGAACGGAGGACGAGCTGCGAGACGGCAGACGAGCCCGAGACGGCGCTCGCGGCTTCGTCTCCGCCGCCGCGAGCCTCCTCCTCGGCTCCTGCCCTAATTGCTGCCTTGCTTGGAGGCGGCTCTCCCCCGGCGTGCGCCTTCCCCGCCGCCGCTAATTACGTCAGCCGTAGAGGAGCGTGATTGTTATTGTCATTACTCTCGTTAGTAATTAAGCAGCTATTGACTCCTTCTCCCCGCGTCGGCCATGTTTGATGAGGCCCGAGGTCTGCAGATATGGATCGAGCTCCGGCGGCGCCGCCGTCTCCGGATGCAGAGCGAGAAGAATTTGACTTGAATCTTTACTGCTGGAGTCGCTGAGGCAGGCAGCCGCGAGCAGCAACCAGGGAGCAGCAACCAGGGAGCAGCAACCAGGGAGCAACAACCAGGGAGCAGCAACCAGGGAGCAACAACCAGGGAGCAGCAACCAGGGAGCAGCAACCAGGGAGCAGCAACCAGGGAGCATAACCAGGGAGCAACAACCAGGGAGCAACAACCAGGGAGCAGCAACCAGGGAGCAACAGGGGTGTTGCTCCCTGGTTGCAGGGTTGCGGTTTGACTCCTCGCCCAGCATTGTGTGGTTGCTGCTCACTGCTTCTTCTTCCATTGATACCCTGATTATAGAGCATCTTCCTCATCTAACATCAGAATATAGAGCATCTTCCTCCTCTAACACCAGATTATAGAGCATCTTCCTCCTCTAACATCCAGATTATAGAGCATCTTCCTCATCTAACACCAGATTATAGAGCATCTTCCTCTTCTAACATCAGATTATAGAGCATCTTCCTCCTCTAACATCAGATTATAGAGCATCTTCCTCCTCTAACACCAGATTATAGAGCACCTTTCCCCTCTAACATCAGATTATAGAGCATCTTCCTTCCCTAACATCCAGATTATAGAGCATCTTCCTCGTCTAACATCAAATTATTGAGCATCTTCCTCCTCTAACATCAGATTATAGAGCATCTTCCTCCCCTAACATCAGATTATAGAGCTTCTTCCTCCTCTAACATCAGAATATAGAGCTTCTTCCTCCTCTAACATCAGATTTGAGAGCATCTTCCTCTACCATCAGATTATAGAGCATCTTCCTCCCACCTGGAAAACACAGAGCAGCACAGCATCAGTTAATCTGGTCGGGAGACAGAAACTAGTCTGTAGTTTGTCTCTAAAGTTCCCGAGGCCTCGGCATAAAAGAGGAAACAAGGTATTGTTGACTGTGAAGTTACAGAAAAAGCAGTTCAACAATGCAAAGTGAGATAATCTTGACCTCAAGTGTCTCGACAAAATGATCCATTATTGAGGTTTAGCTAATAGCTTTTGGAGGCTGAGCGAGAATGTGGAACCTTGAGTCAACAGATTCTTTTTAGCGTCTGTTCCCGCCGGGCCTTTTGTTAATCCTCCGTTCACAAAAAACACCGTGAAACATGTTCATGAGAAAAATCACTTTTTTCATGAAAATGTTTGAGAACAATGTGAAGCAGCCTCACCTTTTCCTTTCAGAACTCGTCTCTGTTTGATTTTCATCACATTATAAAACTAGTTTGTTTCCATAACTTCTGCTCGTTCTGATCCTCCCTTTGTTCAGCTGCAGGTTCACGTTGGTCGATCAAAGCTGAAGGAAGTGGCGAGTTGAAGTCCCGGCGTGGACAGGAAGCAGGCCTCAGTGTCCACTCCCTGTCGGCTCATTCATTCATTTACAGTTATTCATTAATTTGAGTATTAATGAATTTACTACTGCTGCTGTAAATATGGCAGGTTTATCTCAGAGCTCATTTCCCTCTGGGGCTGAATGTAACTTAAACCACAGAGGTCAATGTTTCCTCGGCCCTGTTTACGATTTAAAGTAAAAATGCTTCCTCTTATGGGCGGTGTGAGTTAAAGTTACTATACTGGTACCTTTCGGTAGACTGGTTTCACTGGTTTCACTGGTTTCACAGGGTTCTGTGATCATTTGTCACGTCATAACAAATAAAGACACACGATGAACAAGACAAGGTGATTGGTCGAGGTAAACGAGACAGACAAGAGCTGTTCCACTATTCACCAATAAATAAAAAGGACATCAAAAATAGATGACGAGAAACCACAGAAAAACACAATAAAACCTGAATTAAAAGCAGTTACTACATAAACCATGATAAGAACATTCAAGGAAGAGTCACGATGATGGAGGTAAAAATTAATAAATACAATAAATACGATAAAGGGCAAAGTCACTGGTTCTTAATCAGTTCAGTGATGATGACGTTCATTAAATGCTCCGTCCTGCACGGTGGGACCAGGAACCTCTGTCCAGAGGGGAGGAGCTAACCCTCTGTCCAAATAAGGGAGGAGCTAACACTACGTCCAGAGTGGAGGAGTAAACCCTCTGTCAAAAGAGGGGAGGAGCAAACCCTCTGTCCAAAGAGGGGAGGAGCTAACACTCTGTCCAAAGAGGGGAGGATCATACCTCTGTCCAAATAGGAGAGGAGCTAACCCTATGCCCAGAGGGGAGGAGCAAACACTCTGTCCAAAGAGGGGAGGAGCTAACACTCTGTCCAAATAGGGGAGGAGCGAACCTCTGTCCAAAGAGGGGAGGAGCTAACCCTACGCCCAGAGGGGAGGAGCAAATACTCTGTCCAAAGAGGGGAGGAGCTAACCCTATGTACAAAAAATGGAGGAGCTAACACTACATCCAGAGGGGAGGAGTAAACCCTCTGTCCAAAGAGGGGAGGAGCTAACACTCCATCTGAAGTGGGGAGGGACTAACCCAGCTGGGTCAGTTGGAAAAGACTGAGACTCACCAATGAGACGACCGGACCGTTTTATTATTATTATTTGGTTCTTGAACTTTAACTCTGTAGGTTCTTTCTTTCAATCTCTTCCTATGATGGAACTTCAGCTGAACCGGTTCTCCTGCAGGACGACGACCTCGTCTGCACAGAGCAGAGACGTTTGTCTCCGTGATCTTCGTCTCAGACGGTTTCATCTGCTGAGATCATGTTTCATAAGTCCAGTGGAGTCAGTCGCAACTGGATCAGCAGGTGAAGTGACAGAAGGTCCAGAAGGTCCAGACTCTGGAAGCTTGAAGAGAAACGTGGCGTCTGACCGTCCGTCACGCCACAACCTCCAGAACCCGCCTGGTTGGGGGCAGGGCTCTGTTTGCTCCAGTCGCAGTTACAGACTTCCTCCATCAGCTCAGATCACTTTTATAATTACTGCAGAAGAAAAACTGTTTTTTTGTGGGTGAAAAGTGAAGTGTGGGGAAATTGCTCTCCTTTGTTTGACCAGGACTGCTCATTAGTTTGTGGAGCATCAGGAGGCTGCTGCCAGTGTTGCTGTTATTTCTCTCTCCGGGTCTGTTTGGGTTCATTGCCTTTTGGATCGGAGCTAATTATACCGCCATATATTTCATGTACTTCTGTTTGGTCTGCCGACTGAATCCTGCACGGGGCCTCGAAATAAATCGGCATTTAATTTTCTCACCGTTCACAGAAACATTTAATTGGCTCACGTAAAGGAGGAAATCATTGCGGTGACAAGCTATCGCCAAAGGTGACACCAAAATCAAAGCAGCCGCGATTCCGCCGGAGCCATGTGAAGTCCCCGGGGATTCCCTCCCCTCCGGGAAGGTGGGAGACGAGAATAATAGTGTGAGTGTGGAAGAAGAGAGTTCAGTAATCGTGCAGGAGTGACAAGGACCCAAAAGCAATTCCTGACTGAGCACTAATCCCCGCTTTTTTTGTGCGTGAGACGTGGAGAGAGCGAGATAAGCCTGGAGGTTAATGCAGAGGCGTCCCTCCTCTGTCCTCGGCGGAGACGGCGGCTGACAGGCGGACCCCAGCGGCGCGCCTTGTTTATGTTAATGCCGCTGGCCCGGGCCAGCTCCCACGCCGAGCGCCGCCGATAGAGACGTCACCGGCTCGTCGGAGTGGCACTCTCTGCCGCTCGCCAGGCGGCCGGCATGCATCAACCTGGGGAGGAGCGGGGGGGGTTCTACTGCCACCTGATAATCCGTGGAGTCTTCTTCACTCTCGGCTTGAATCACATGTGACGCCTGGAAGACGGAGAGGAGATCCTGCCTCTTCATGTATGCGTCGTTGAAAGTGTGCATTTTCATAGCGACTGTTTTCCCCCGTTCGGCCTCCTGGTTTCTCTCGATGGGGTCGGACTCTGAACGAACCACGCTCTGACGGCGACAATCTGAACGAACCATGCTCTGGCGACGACTATCAGAATGAACCACGCCCTGACGGCGACAATCTGAACGAACCACGCTCTGACGACGACAATCAGAACGAACCACGCTCTGACGACGACAATCTGAACGAACCACGCTCTGACAGCGACAATCTGAACGAACCACGCTCTGACGAGGACTATCAGAAGGAACCACGCTCTGACGACGACAATCAGAACGAACCACGCTCTGACCGCGACAATCAGAACGAACCACGCTCCGACGAAGACTATCAGAACGAACAACGCTCTGACGACGACAATCAGAACGAACCACGCTCTGACCGCGACAATCAGAACGAACCACGCTCCGACGAAGACTATCAGAACGAACCACGCTCTGACGACGACAATCAGAACGAACCGCGCTCTGACGACGACAATCAGAACGAACCACGCTCTGACGACGACTATCAGAACGAACCACGTTCTGACGATGACTATCAGAACCAACCACGCTCTGACAGCGACAATCAGAACGAACCACGCTCTGACCGCGACAATCAGAACGAACCACGCTCTGACGACGGCTATCAGAACGAACCACGCTCTGACAGCGACAATCAGAACGAACCACGCTCTGACGACGGCTATCAGAACGAACCACGCTCTGACAGCGACAATCAGAACGAACCACGCTCTGACAGCGACAATCAGAACGAACCACGCTCTGACAGCGACAATCAGAACGAACCACGCTCTGCTGCCGACTCCTCCTTTATTCTTCCTGTGGTTTCTGTGTTCTTCATAAGAGGAGGAACAACTGATGTCCCAACAACAAAACAAAACAAATATCAGTTTTGAGTCAATAAGTGGTGGACTAATATCACACCACCTTCTTGCTATTTGGCCACTGAGCTGCTGGAGAGACTTCAGTGATTAAACAGAGATTAAACTTTAGTCTGTCGTCTTTGTTCACCCCTTTTGTCAGAGCTTGTTGTTAAATTGGTTCTCTGCCATCAGGTTGATGGGAGCTTCAGCTCTCCGGCTTGCTTTAGGGTGACGTCCCCGCCCTCCCTCCCTCCCTCCCTCCCTCCCTCCCTCCCTCCATCCGTCTATCCCTCCATCCGTCTATCCCAAGTGAAATGCCAAACCTTTGTTGGCTTTTGTGAGTCCGTTTCCATGACAATAGCATTGGGTGCCGCTGAAAACGTAAACTTCTTGAAAAACGACTCCCAAGGTGGAACTTTTCAAAAAGAGTGTCTTCGTGTAAATGGGTGAAAACGATACTTTCTGAAAACGCTTGGGCTCAAGTCCCTGTGTTGATGGTGGAAACTGCTTCTGGTCACCATAGCAACTAGTGGCTCTGCACATGCTCAGTAGAGCCAATCAGAACAAAGTTTCCTCCGTGGTGTCATGACTCTCAGTCCTTATTCTCCTGGGACTCGGTACCTTTATTTTGACAATTACTGTTATAACAATCCAACTTGGTGGTTTTATTTTGACAGTCACTGTAATAACAATCCAACTTGGTGGTTTTATTTTGACATTCACCGTAATAACAATCCAACTTCGTGGTTTTATTTTGACAGTCACTGTAATAACAATCCAACTTGGTGGTTTTATTTTGACAGTCACTGTAATAACAATCCAACTTGTTGGTTTTATTTTGACAGTCACCGTAATAACAATCCAACTTCGTGGTTTTGTTTTGACAGTCACTGTAATAACAATCCAACTCAGTGGTTTTATATCAGTAACCTTTGGCGTTCACGGTACAAAGTGTGTGTATGTCCGGCTTTTATGTGTGTGTGCGTGTGTGTGTGTGTGTAAAACATTAGAATGGTTTTCAGACTATTCAGGCGTATACCTGAAACTTTTGCAACAGGAAAAAGCCGCCATGACTTCCACTTGTGACGACGTGCAGGCGAGGCCTGACTCCATGACAGTCATCAGTCAGTCGCTGGCTCCGCCCACGCCTCGCGGCGTTCCAGGGTATTTATGGCGTTCCAGGGTATTTATGGCGTTCCAGGGTATTTATGGCATTCTCGCCTATCAAATGAAAGCAGATCACTACCTCCTCGCCACCCCCCTGTCCCGTGTTGTCTGTTTTCCACTCCGAGGCCATCATGTGCCTCGTCTCAGGCTGATGAATGCCCCCCCCCCCTCCTCCACGCCCCTCCTCCCGGGGTGTCAGTGTGATGTAGGGCTGACCTGACGGAGGTGGATGGAGGGTCAGAACATTGAGCAGCGTCTCCTCTGGGTCTCCTTCACCCCCGCGCCAGCCTTTCATTCTAATCTGATGATAATGATATTTGCTCAGGACGACCTCTGCTTGCACAGTGTAATTACCCCCCCAGCTTTCTATGATCTCGGCTATTGGAAATCGATGGGCCATAAGAGGGCCCCATCAGGGCTTATTATTATCACCGCTCGCTTTTTCGTTACAGCGCCATCACATTTAATATGTTGTCCGGTTCTTTACTGCGTGTTTTTTCCCACGCGACTGTCGCCGTGGTCGAATTAGCATCGAGCTTCTCTGGGAATTTTGCAAGTCGTCAGATTTCTGGCTAAAAAAAAACAACAAAAAAAACCAACAACTTTGGAGTGTTGCATTCTGTGCCGTTTCGGTTCGTTTAACAAATTGCAGGTTGAAGAAAGTACAGGTTTCTTTTAAGTATGTTTTTCTAAATGATGCACAAAGCAAACGGCGCCTGTGGATGTTGTCGAGCGCCACGTCGTCGCCTTAATAGCACCTCTGGCTTGGCGGCACTCGGCACTTCCACGCTCGTCCGTGAGTCGAGGACTATTTAAGCCAGTTAGGTGAATTTGCTCTGGACGACTCCCTCCATTAGCTACTCATCCCGGGTTAAGTACCCTCTGGAGCAGGCGGCGGCGGCGGCGGCCATCAGGTGGCCCTGCCTCTGCACCGCTCTGACTGAGACACTTCAGCCGAGGCCCCGGCGCCATGACCTTCCCACTGCCGTACGCAAACACGCCAAGGGTTTTGCACACGGCCCGCCGAGCCGAGCGCTGCTGCTTCAGAACCAACAAACCCGAACTTGTTATTTGAAGAGTGGCGCGGCGTCTTTGCGGTGACCTTCGTGCTTGTTATTGTCGCTCTCGTCAAACAGATAAGAGGATCAAAGGTGAGATTTCATCACCGGGGGTGAACGAGAGCAGAGCTGAGACACATTTTAAGACATAAGACCGAGGAGGCCTGTGCTCTACAATTAAACTAGAGATGCACCGATACCGGCCCGATACTGCCGGGAGTACTCGTACTTGGGGGTGGGGGGGGGGGGGGGGTCACTGATACAATCCAGAGATATAGTGTGATGTCATGTGTCAGAAGGTTGGCGAGAGGTGAGGAGATTCTTTAATATTAATGAGAACGACCAATGTAAGACGGACTGTAAATTATATTTTGGCAAAACATGAAGCGGAGGAGAAAGATAGTGTGTACAACACTGGCAACTTAATCACCGGCAACTATGTCACCAGCAACTATGTCACCAGCAACTATGTCACTAGCAGTTAGCTCGATGTCGCTCAGTTGTTTAACTCCTCAGCATGTAAGTCCGAGCCGTGCAACATGCTACATGCCAAAGAGTTTCAGGAACACGCCCACCATCAATGGTAATGCTACTTGCTAAAGCGTTTCGGGGCTCACATGCCAGCTATGCTAATGCTACATGCCAAAGGTTTTCAGGGACTCGCACACCAGCAATGCTAATACTACATGCTACATGCTACATATTAAAAAGTTTTGGTCTCACACACCAGCGATGCTAATGCTATGCGCGAAAGAGTTTCAGGAACTTGCACACCGTCGATGCTAATGCTACATGCTAAAGAGTTTCGGGACTACCAGACCATCGATGCTAATGCTGCATGCTAAAGAGTTTTGGGACAAATATACCAGAGATGCTAATGCTACATGCCAAAGCGTTTCAGGAACACGCCCACCATCAATGGTAATGCTACTTGCTAAAGCGTTTCAGGGCTCACATGCCAGCTATGCTAATGCTACATGCCAAAGGTTTTCAGGGACTCGCACACCAGCAATGCTAATACTACATGCTACATGCTACATATTAAAAAGTTTTGGGCTCACACACCAGCAATGCTAATGATACATGCTAAAGAGTTTCGGGACTCAAGCGCCAGCGATGCTAATGCTATGCGCGAAAGAGTTTCAGGAACTTGCACACCATCGATGCTAGTGCTACATGCTAAAGAGTTTCGGGACTACCATACCATCGATGCTAATGCTACATGCTAAAGAGCTTTGGGACTAATATACCAGAGATGCTAATGCTACATGCTAAAGAGTGTCAGGGACTCGCACACCAGCGATGCAATTGCTACATGTTAAAACGTTTTGTGCTCACACACCAGCGATGCCACATGGTACATGCTCAACATGATTAAGACCGATACTCTCATTGGTGGAGGTGACGTAGCTGACACATAGCCTTCACACATCGCTCACTTCTGGAGTGACTCAATGGCATTTAATAGGTCCTCATATCAGTGTTCCGTACTGGCAAAAAACTGAGGGTAGTACTGTGACGTGTACTCGTTCTGCTAAAAGTGGTATGGCGTCGGTATAAGCGTCGGCTGGCAGCGTGAGCTGGACGTCTTCAGTCACACCCCCCCCCTGCTTCTCTCAGCGGCAATTCTCTTTTATTGACCCCCGTAAAGTGTCCGGCTCTGTAAACATGGCGGCTCCGTCATGTTCTTTATGAGCCGAGGGAAGCTAATAACGCAGCAATCGGCATTTATTTTAAGACGGCACGTGCACACGGAGGAATCCTTCCAACAATGACATCTTAAGGTTGCAGAGCCTCCAGTGGGTCACAAGAGGGACTTTACTCAGAAATATGGGAAGGATTAAAGCCGGCGGTGGGGACGGGGGTGGGGGGGGGGGATGGGGGGGGGGGGGGTCAAAGGATGAAGGAGAGCACAGTGAAGGCGGGTCGCTGAATTGCTTGTGAAAATGTATTTTTAGTCGGTGACAGAAAAGGTGACAAAGGAGGCGAGGAGGAAGTGATCGATATGTTTGTGCAAAGGGCAGAGGACGGCCGAGACACAACGGTGGAAGTCATGAGTGAGGCGGTCCCTCCGGGGCGGCGGCCCGGCCGCCGTGGAGCCTCCACCAATCAGGGAACGGTAACGGAGACATGGCTGATGAGCAGGGGGGGGGCGCCCTGGGAGTGTGGGGGCGCCGCCGACTGACAGGAAGTATTAGTTATCGCCGCTCTTTACTTCCTCTTACTATTGGCTGGGATGAAAACGAGTCTCTAACGGAGCCAGTGCCATGATGCCTCCTTTCAAAAGCCTCGGCGCCTTTTCTGGAAAAAACAAAACAAAACCCAAAACAACGAAGCTTCTCTGGCGCTGACGACTTCTTTCACTTCCTGAGCAGACTTCGTGGTGCTGGAGGACACTCCTTTGCCTAAATGTATTTTTACTCCAGCGGAAAAAACATACGCAAGGGTCTGGACGTCAGCCACGCCGGTTTCAGGCTTCCTGATTGGCTGCGAAGAGAGAGCAGCGGGAGGAGGGTGGATTTGAGAGCGGAAGGGACCGCGGATGGTGGACTTCACGTTCTTGACGTTCTTGACGTTCTTAACGTTCTTGGTCACACGCAACACCGTCGGCCTTCGGTCGGAGAAAGTCTCTGGCGCTTGGCCGGGAGGAGCCGGGAATCGAACCGCTCATTCATGAAGTGGACGGCGAGCTGGTCGACCACTTGAGGCGAAACTGAAAAAGATTCTCAAAATATATTCAAAATACAGACAAACAAAAAGAAAAAAAAATCTATAATAACATGAATTTTCCCGTCTCTCTCTCTCTCTCTCTCTCTCTCTCTCACTCTCTCTTTCTCTCTCTCTCTCTGTCTCTGTCTCTCTCTCTCTCTCTCTCTCTATATATATATATATATATATATATTTATGTATATGTACACACACACAAAACCACATGTATGTAAAGCCCTTGTAAATCTTTATAAACAATGTTTCATTAAAATACGTCTTTACACAAACAGCACATTAATCTGAACTGTCTGAAACGGGGGAGGAAGAAGTAACACTCGACTGAATAGAAAATGTAAATATTGAAAGTGTAAATATCAGAATGTACACGTTAGAGCGCAAAGATAAATACATAAGTGCAGATAAGAAGTGAGATGAGGAAAAAAGGAGCGTTTCCCATGAAGAGCAGCGGGTTTGAAGGAAGGATTCATTTATTTCTGCTCACGATTGATTGAACTCGTCGTGTTTCTTTGTCTTCTGTTGGATTGAAAACAGCTTGAAATACATTTTTAATAATAAAAATATTTGTTAATTTATTCAATACTATTTAATTTAACATAACTTTAGGTTTTCTCGTTTCATAAAGGAGACTTTCTGATCTGTTGAACTGAAACTTAATATTTGAGTTACACATAAACGTGACTTGATAATTAGGAAAAATCTCAAGAAATGTTGAATGTGTCACGACATAACAATTTGTAGATCATCATTGATGATGTATTTTCTCAGTGACAGAAGTCAGACAACCAATCAGAGGTTGGTAACCAACCGACCAGCCAACCAACCAACCAACCAACCAACCATCCAACCAACCAACCAACCAACCAACAAACCAACCATCCAACCAAACAACCAACCAACTGAACAACCAACCAACCAACAAACCAACCATCCAACCAACCAACCAACCAACCAACCATCCAACCAACCAACCAACCAACCATCCAGCCAACCAACCATCCAACCAACCAACCAACCAACCAACCAACCAACCAATCAACCAACCAACCATCCAACCAACCAATCAACCATCCAACCATGCAACCAACCATCCAACCAAGCAAGCAAACAAACAAACGAACAAACAAACCAGCTAACCATCCAACCAACTAACCAACCAAGCAACATACATTTTGTATATTAAGTATGTTTCTTATTCACTCCCTGCGATAATGAGCTGAAGCAGACTTCTGATCCAGTATCATGTGGTAGGATTGTTCTGACACTAGAAACACTCAGGTGTGTACGATACACACCTGACAGGGACAAAAGAACCTGAGACCGCCATGAACCTGAGGTAATGTTCGAGAAAGACCAGTGTCACCATCAAAGGTCAAAGTGTCGTGACTCGGAGCTCAGACCGTGAACGTCGTACCAGCTGACTCACATTTAAAGGATTGGAGCTCCAACCAGCGTTCACATTTTCTTTCTTTGTGCTTTTCAGAAACACCTGAAGACAAACTGCTCAGACGCTCCGATGTACTAAGATTCTACAGATCGATCTGGGAGACGCCATATAATCCATGGTCGTGAAGGTAACTCCGTTCAATGCATAGTTATTATACGAGGAAACGATTCGACCCAATAATCCCAATAATCCAGGGAAGTGTGGATGAAAAGAGGAGGAACATGTTGAGATCACAGAATCTGGTTTTCCCAACACTTGGCCTTGGCTCTCAGATTGACACGGAGTTTGGAATTAGTCGCCGTGGTGAATTCTGACTCAGTAAAACGTGATGATTTTAAAATGGTGCCCTTTAATTGAGATATTTTGTCTCCCCTGGATCCCTCGTCCATGAAACTGTAAGAGGTGAATTAGTATCATCAGATTTTTTACCAAAGGTTTCAGCTACAAAGGTTTTGAACTCATCAGTGTCTTCATGGAAAATCCTTTTAATCGTTTGTGACTTTTTAAGGTTTTTATCACTGTTTGGGTTCATGGATGTCTTTTAATTTTGATAAGGAGATGCTCCATAATCTGATGTTACAGGAGGAAGATGCTCCGTAATCTGATGTTAGAGGAGGAAGATGCTCAATAATCTGATGTTAGAGGTAGATGCTCTATAATCTGATGCTAGAGGAAGGAGATGCTCTATAATCTGATGTTAGAGGAAGATGCTCTATAATCTGGATGTTAGAGGAAGAAGATGATCTATAATCTGATGTTAGAGGAGGAAGATGCTCTATAATCTGATGTTAGAGGAGGAAGATGCTCAATAATCTGATGTTAGAGGTAGATGCTCTATAATCTGATGTTAGAGGAAGGAGATGCTCTATTATCTGATATTAGAGGTAGATGCTCTATAATCTGGTGTTAGATGAAGGAGATGCTCTATAATCTGATGTTAGAGGAAGATGCTCTATAATCTGATGTTGGAGGAGGAAGATGCTCTATAATCTGATGTTAGAGGAGGAAGAGGATCTATAATCTGATGTTAGAGGAGGAAGATGCTCTATAATCTGATGTTAGAGGAGGAAGATGCTCAATAATCTGATGTTAGAGGAAGATGCTCTATAATCTGGTGTTAGATGAAGGAGATGCTCTATAATCTGATGTTAGAGGAAGATGCTCTATAATCTGATGTTGGAGGAGGAAGACGCTCTATAATCTGATGTTAGAGGAGGAAGATGCTCTATAATCTGATGTTAGAGGAGGATGCTCTAAAATCTGGATGTTAGAGGAAGAAGATGCTCTATAATCTGATGTTAGAGGAAGATGCTCTATAATCTGATGTTAGAGGAGGGAGATGCTCTATAATATGATGTTAGAGGAGGAGGATGCTCTATAATCTGGATTTTAGAGGAGGAAGATGCTCTATAATCTGATGTTAGAGGAAGATGCTCTATAATCTGATGTCAGAGGAAGAAGACGACCTATAATCTGTAGGTTAGAGTTAGAGGCTCTATTATCTGGATGTTTGAGTGGTGATGAAGATGAAATAATATAAAGACTATGGAATGTCATTTTTAATATATATTCAATTAAAACACTCCAACTGTTCAGTGACACACCAGTTTCTCTGCCTGGTGGTTATATATCAGTAACCTTTAGCGTTCACGGTACAGAGTGTGTGTTTGTCCAGCCTTTCTGGGGGAGCGTGTGTGTGTGTGTGTGTGTGTGTGTGTGTGTGTGTGTGTGTGTGTGTGTGTGTGTGTGTGTGTTTCACTCGACTGCGACTGGTTAAATGATTTCATGAAGGACTCTGGAGCGGCCGTTTCATTTTGGCACCTAATAACAGCCGGGTCACGGCGTGCCCCGGCTGATCCTCTCTGATATGGTCCGTGCTCTTGCCCAAGCCCTCGTTCACAAGTGCCAATCATTATAATCAATCCTGCAACACCCCCCCTTGCAACCCCCCCCCCTGCAAAAAAAAAAAAAAAAAATCCTCCAGACCTCACACCATCTCCTCCCAGCCCCTCTGGGTGCTCACGGGGTTTAATCAGGCCCCTCGCTCTGGCAGATAGGCCAGATTCTTTGACCCCTCGCTGCCACTCTGATCCCCCGTCGGCTGCTTTATAATATATTTCTATAAAAAAAACCAAAACAAAAAAAAGAAACCCAGCGTGTCTTAAGATTCTGCTGTGAAGTGAGATGATTGCAGCAGGAAGCGGAGCGTGCCTCCTTCCGGCGCCACGACGGGCGCAGCTCTCCCCGCTTTCACACTCTGGACACATCTGAGCTGCTGTGGGGGGGGGGGGGGGGGGGGGGGCTCATCTCTGAAAGGCCAGAGGTGAGGAGGTGAGGGGGCGAGACCCCCCTTCCCCCACATCCTATGAATTGCCTGCTGCACATTATATTTAGTGAGTGGCCGACTCTGACACTGGCCTTTTCTGAGATGAATTACTAACTCCGTTGACCCCCCCTCCCCCCCTCTCCCACTCCACCCCCCCCGACACACTGGTCAGTGTTAAACCAATGACAGCAAGACAGAAATCAAATTGAACTCAGGATCAAATCAGGCCAACAGGCGCCACGGGCAGCCTCACCTTTAATGAAAGCTTGGTGTGTGTGTGTGTGTGTGTGTGTGTGTGTGTGTGTGTGTGTGTGTGTGTGTGTGTGTGTGTGTGTGTGTGTGTGTGTGTGTGTGTGTGTGTGTGTGTGTGCAGGGATATTAGTTTGGTGGTAGTTATGTTACTGTTTTAATCGACTTGTATCGAATGTTTACTAATCTTATGAATGTTATTACTGATCATTATTCTAATCATTTATCACTCGTGAAAATGTTGCATATTTAACAAGTTACTGCAAATAATGAGTTACATTGGTCTTGAATGGGTTTGTGTTGATATTATGTACAAAATGTTATTAATGTAAACCTGTCAGGTGCTCTATAATCTGGTGTTAGAGGAGGAAGATGCTCTATAATCTGGTGTTAGAGGAGGAAGATGCTCTATAATCTGGTGTTAGAGGAGGAAGATGCTCTATAATCTGGTGTTAGAGGAAGATGCTCTATAATCTGATGTTAGAGGAGGAAGATGCTCTATAATCTGATATTAGAGGAGGAAGATGCTCTATAATCTGGTATTAGAGGAAGATGCTCTATAATCTGATATTAGAGGAAGATGCTCTAGAAAGGAAGTAACTGAAATGATCCAGGAACATGCTCTAAGAAACTAACCTTTGTTGGAACATGCTAATGCTAATGCTAACCATTGCCTGTGGACACTAGCTGATGAATCTCTTTGTGCGAAAGAACAAATGAAATGGTGATGTGTGTTTTATTCTCCAGTTTGTCGTCTCAGTGTTTCCCCATAAGCGGTGCCGGCGTCGCCATACCTAATTTATAGCACCATTGTTTCATAATGACCCAAAAATATCCTTCACACTTTTCACAATAACATAAACAAAGTTGTTTGTTACCATCAGCAGATTATTTCTCACTACCGGCGTCTCGCCCACACGTGTGCTGGACTGCGAGGACGGCGTCTCCGTCCGAGGACACAAACCTTCTCCGCCACGTCCGTCTGCATGTTTTAACACCTTTAGAATGTTAGCAAGCGAAAAACGACATTGCGTAACGGTTGGCGGACGGTTCCGGTTCGTCGTGCTGCTTTAAAATCAAGATGCGCAAGTAATGTGTCATAAAACATGTACAAGATGCAGAGCACAACAGTTAAAAGCCATTAAAATGATTAAAGTATTTGTAATATAAAATGCATCGACAAGACAAGATGTGTTTTGCTGGTTATATTTCATGAAGGACATTCAGTCTGTCGACATATTTTTCTTCTGTTGTTTTTAAAAGTTTCCCATCCAACACGCCTCAAAACGATGCAGTACATCTGCCAGGCCCGTCGATGGCGCTGTAACGCTGCCAAACAAATACACCCGGAACAATGAAGAACTCGTTAATGTGACGAGCATCAGCGGCTTCTGCGGCGCCACCTGGAGCAGACAGTCCGCCATGTTGCTAAGTGACATCGCGGCGAGGGACGCGGGGTGCTAGGTAGAGAGGCGGGGCCATGACATCATCGTTTTCAGCTAATAAGCGTCTCGTCACGTGGAAGCCGAGGCGGAGGCGACGCCGTGTGGGCGGAGCCTCCATCACCTGCGAACTGACAGCGCTCTCTACTGCACATGTAACCTGTAATTTAGCTTCATACAGCTTCGTAGTTGTTCAACATGAATTGTCCCAGAATCTTTCCTGATGTAGTTATATTCTCTGTCTGTTCCAGGAAAGCTCCATTGCAGTCTGGTTCTCCCATGATGCTTTGCTGTTTACACCACAGCCAGGCTGCGCTGGCCCAGTGTTTAACCTTTAATACCCACACTCAGCTGCCATACACACTGTAATTGAGCCGTTCCCTGCAGTAGTAATCATATACCTTCCCACAGTAATGGACTGTAAACTCCACAGTCTTCTACTGTAGCGGCTCCGCAGATCCCCCATAATCCTTTGCAGTTCACATCGGCATACAGTACACATATATTACAGCCTTCCTGCAGTATAATCACCAGGAAACGACAGGACTCAGCGGCTCGGTGACAACGCATCCAGAGAGTCAGAGAGAAGTGTGTCACGCTGGACAGTGGAGGGAAACACGGCTTTCAAAGTGAAATGGGTTGTGAAGCGGCAGCTGCCAAGGCGCCATCACTCGTTAGCTTCACTCACACCATGTTACAGGGGGACTTGTGTGACGTGAGATTTGAGTGAGGTGGGAGTGAGACTGGAGTGAGACTGGAGTGAGACGGAAGTGAGATGGGAGTGAGACGGGAGTGAGGTGGGAGTGAGACTGGAGTGAGGCAGGAGTGAGGCGGGAGTGAGACTGGAGTGAGGCGGGAGTGAGATGGGAGTGAGACTGGAGTGAGACAGGAGTTAGACTGGTGTGAGACAGGAGTGAGACTGGTGTGAGACAGAAGTGAGATAGGAGTGAGACATGAGTGAGGCTGGAGTGAGACTGGAGTGAGGCGGGAGTGAGACTGGAGTGAGACAGAAGTGAGGCGGGAGTGAGACTGGAGTGAGACTGGAGTGAGGTGGGAGTGAGACTGGTGTGAGATGGGAGTGAGGCGGGAGTGAGACTGTAGTGAGACTGGTGTGAGGTGGCAGTGAGACTGGTGTGAGACTGGAGTGAGGCGGGAGTGAGACTGGAGTGAGGCGGGATTGAGACAGGAGTTAGACTGGAGTGAGGCAGGAGTGAGACTGGAGTGAGATGGGAGTGAGACTGGAGTGAGACTGGAGTGAGACCAGAGTGAGGCGGGAGTGAGACTGGAGTGAGGTGGGAGTGAGACTGGAGTGAGACATGAGTGAGACTGGAGTGAGATGGGAGTGAGACTGGAGTGAGGCAGGAGTGAGACTGGAGTGAGACATGAGTGAGACTGGAGTGAGGCGGGAGTGAGACTGGAGTGAGGTGGGAGTGAGACTGGTGTGAGACTGGAGTGAGATGGAGTGAGGCGGGAGTGAGACTGGAGTGAGGCGGGAGTGAGACTGGAGTAAGGGGGGAGTGAGACGGGAGTGAGACTGGAGTGAAGCAGGAGTGAGACTGGAGTGAGACTGGAGTGAGGCGGGAGTGAGACCGGAGTGAGATGGGAGTGAGACTGGAGTGAGGCGGGAGTGAGGTGGGAGTAAGACTGGAGTGAGACAGGAGTTAGACTGGTGTGAGACAGGAGTGAGACTGGACTGAGACAGGAGTGAGACTGGTGTGAGGCAGGAGTTAGATGGGAGTGAGACTGGAGTGAGGCAAGAGTGAGACTGGAGTGAGGCAAGAGTGAGGCTGGAGTGAGGCGGGAGTGAGACATGAGTGAGGTGGGAGTGAGACAGGAGTTAGACTGGTGTGAGACTGGAGTGAGACGGGAGTGAGACTGGAGTGAGGCAGGAGTGAGACTGGAGTGAGATGGGAGTGAGACTGGAGTGAGGCAGGAGTGAGACTGGAGTGAGATGGGAGTGAGACTGGTGTGAGGCGGGAGTGAGACTGGAGTGAGACTGGAGTGAGGCAGGAGTGAGACATGAGTGAGGCGGTAGTGAGACTGGAGTGAGACTGGAGTGAGGCGGGAGTGAGACTGGAGTGAGACGGGAGTGAGGCAGGAGTGAGATGGGAGTGAGACTGGAGTGAGATGGGAGTGAGACTGGAGTGAGACGGGAGTGAGACCCTTCCTGCTTGGATTACCACACAACCAGTAATGCTGGAAACACGTTACTCTCATATCACCACTATTATCAGTAACTAGTAATCTAACACGTTACTTTTTGCAAACTAGTAATCAGATTAAAGTTACTTATCCAAGTCACTGTGTATTACTATTGTAATGTCACCATTGGAGCATTAGTATTGTAGCGCTACTATCGTAGATTGTCCTTCTATTAGTTTTTTTACATTTTTTTAACTAAGGTTTGTTAACGGAGGCGTGTTGAACAGTAAACAACCTCCGGATTGCCGTGGCGACAGGTTGTGTGCAGATTTTAAAGAAGCTACTCCATTACTCAAATATTAATTATCCAGGAGACGGAGAAGAACAAAGAGACACACACACACACACGCACGCACACACACACACACACACACACACACACACACACACACACACACACACACACACACAGGTATTTCCTTTGTTGTATTAAAAACACTATTGACAGTATATCACGTGGCGTGGCGCTGCTTGTGTATTCATGTATTCATGTATTCCTTCCTGCCCAGGGCCGACCATCATATGGTTCCTGTTTATACTCCCCGTGTAACACAGCGGAGGAATCTGTGTACTGTCACTAACTGATTGTTTTCCTTCAGTGTCGTCGTCTCTGAGGCCAAATATGACACTTCCCCAGCAAACCGTCGGCGCTGAGAGACGTCTGAGGTTAAAATTAGCTGGATGAAATACTTAAATAAAAACATTGGCTGCTACAGACACGTTGGGTTGTCAGAGTTCTTGTTCAGGTGAGTTTTTTTTTTTTTTTACTAGTTTTTCAATAATATGTGGTTAGTGAAGGTAGATTGATACATGGGTTTAATTAGTGGAAACCAGCTTTCGTCGCGCGGCGTCCTGATTCATGTCACATGCAGAGCTGCGCTCCCTCAGGAGAAACCTTTCTATTTGATTTCCCTGAAGAACATCAGCACGTCTGTTCCTGCATTTCAGTGCCTGGTTGAAATGACGGGAGGGACAGGCAGCCTCGCTGACACTCTACTTTCTAGCTTCCCGTCTCTTTGATGGACGCTGGAACGACGCTGGAGCCGTGAACGCACCGCGTTACAAGTTCTGTTGGAAGACAACCAGACTAGACCCAGTCAGAGGAACAACGGAACGGACTGCAGATCTCGTTTCATAAATAACTTTACCTTCATATAACACACTAATAAATTAGTTTAACTTCATATAACTTCATATAACACACTAATAAATTAGTTTAACTTCATATAACACACTAATAAATTAGTTAAACTTCATATAAATACACTACTAAAGTAGTTTAGCGTCATACAACACACTAATGAATTAGTGAAAAAAATTAATTATAATATATATATATATATATATATATATATATATATAGAGAGAGAGAGAGAGAGAGAGAGCGAGAGAGAGCGAGATATATATATATATATATATATATATATATATATATATATATATATATATAGATATATAGATATATAGATATAGATATACGCTGCACTTGACCATACGCCGCAGGTGTCCACGTTGTAACAGGACAGTAATTTCACTGCAGGAACACGGAGATTGCTCATATTTTCATCAATTCTTGTGAATCTGTCTTTCTAGGGCTGGAAATTCCTGCACACAGGCTGTGTTGTGCTTCATGCTCCTGCTGCGAAGCCCACAGAGAGACAGAGAGACAGAGAGACACATGGAGAGAGACACAGACAGAGAGACAGAGAGAGACAGATACATAATCACCAGGCGTTTCTTCTCTGTTGATAAAGTATTTTATCAGTTAACTGCTGATTGTGATTCTGAGAAGGAAGATTTCTCAACCAAGGCTGCAACACGTCGGCTTTACAATGCAGCTGACGCAACATTCACAGCCGCAGACAGAGACAGAGACACAGAGACACACAGAGAGAGACAGAGAGAGACAGACACATAATCAGCTGGCATTGTACCTCTGTTGATAAAGTTATTTGCTGATTGTTATTCTGAGAAGGAAGCGTCTAGCACTATAGTTTACGTGATGCACCTGAACGCATCCGTGACGGCAGTCAGCTGCTGGGGCTCGGGACGCGGGAAGCAGCACGAGGCGAGCTCACCAAGAGCACAAATGTCACTTTTAAGGCAAGTTTTGGAGAAGCAGAGGCTAAAAACAACATTCTGACGTAGAATCTGGCGGCATGAAGCCCGTCAGCCCGTAAAGATACATAAATTAGCGGCATCGTGTTCTAAGCTGCAGGGTTCAAGGAGCTGGAAAAAAGGTCGCGGCTACAGTATTCTGGAAAATACTGTAGTTTTCATGTTGGGCCAATAACATGTCCCACAAGCTACAGTAGAAACAACAGTGGTGTGGTTTTCCTCCGTCGCTCCCCCTCCACTGAGTAACTTCAGCATTCACATTCAGCGTTTGAGGGTGTTTGTAGGTTATTTGTGAGCGATGCTTCGTTCAGAGGAAGTCTGCAGTCAGTGACATGAAAACATGTTTTTTTTTTTTTTTTTTTGTCTTCAGGCTTTAAAAAAAACAAAAAAAAAAACCCACTTTGACTTTCAGCTGAGTTTTAAAAGAAGGTGCACAAGTTCTGTTTCTGTGTGGTGTAAAAAAAAAAAAAATCATAAAAAAAATTAAATAACCTTTTAAAAAGGTCAGAATCTGCAGCGGCGGCGGGGATTCGTTGGACTGCCAATTTCCACATGTTAGCGATGAGTCAGCCAGAACAAGGCGTTCGTCAAATGTTGTGCATTGTCCATTCAACTCTGTCCAATTCAGCGGCGGCCGTCACCGGGAGTTACCCGCCGTCGCCTCGCCGCGGGAGGGAGTCGGCGGTGTGGCGGCGGCGAGGCCTCAACCTGTGTTTTTAGCGATAATCTGTAATTGCATCCAGTGAAGGAGGAGCGGCGGCCGCAGAGCGGCGGGCCAGAGCCGCCGCCACGCTAAACCAGACGGAGATGGAGAGATTGAGTAGGAACAGCAAACACAGATAAAAATGAATAAAAAAAGAGAGAGAGAGAGAGAGAGAGAGAGAGAGAGAGAGAGAGAAGGAGAAAGAGAGAGAAAAGCCAACGGATTGACTTTGGTAAGAGGTCACTTTTGAAAGTCCTCCCAAGCGATTGTTAGAAAGTACCATTTTTCCCTGCGTTCAGGACGCCCCAGAGATGTGAAGTGTAAGGTTATAGTATGGCCCACTGCTCTATATTAATGGTGACTTTGGCTCACCTAATACGGATTCTCAGGGTTATCGCCCCCGGGTGCCTGCTGAGCAGAATGTGAATGCAAAGAGAGCCAATCCCTCTCCCCTGTCCGCTCCCTGGTCACCGGGGCCCCGCCAGCCCTCGCTCAAGGTTACAGCCCTCGCCGCCCGGCAGCCACGGAGCCATCAGCGCTGATTTTAAATGATACCCTGGGCCGGGCGCCACTTAATGCCTTCCCCTCTCTCTTTACTTTTTCTTTAAACTCTTGATTATCCTCTCTTCAAGTCGACGGAGTCGAGGCCCGATCAGAGGGGAGCGACGCCTTCCTCCTTCGCTCCTTCGCCAGAGTTCCCGCTGCGACGGGGGGGAAAGGAGAGGTTGTCGTCAAGGGACCGTGCCTCCTGGGCCCCCGAGCGTTTCACACTGCGGCGCCGGACATCACAGCCACCGGCCTGCGATTGTCTGGCTTTCACTTTCTGGATCGTCGAGGCAGAAACTCGACTCGCCGCGGACGGTTAAACCACTTCCTGTGGTCCTCAAACCGATCCTGAAGCCCTGGCCTCGGTGATCTCTGGTACGGGTCAAAACTCGTTCAAAACATCTGCAGCAGGTTGATCTGTCTGCCGGAGAATCCCTACCCCCCTATCTGAACCAGGGTCTAAATAACTACCCCCCCCCCACCTGAACCAGGGTCTGAATCCCTACCCCCCATACCTGAACCAGAGTCTGATTCCCTACCCCACAACCTGAACCAAGCTTTTAATCCCTATACCCTACCTGAATCAAGGTCTTAAACCCCGTACCTGAACCAAGGTCTTAATCCTGACCCCCCCTACCTGAACCAAGGTCTTAATCCCTACCCCCAACCTGAACCAGGGTTTGAACCCTTTCCTAACTGGAACAGTAGAAATCCTGCTCGGACTCTGGTTCTGCAGGTTTCGTTGTGTTAAATTGAATTTTTTCCATTTTCACAGTAATTTTACCTGCTTGTGTGGAATTGTTGGCTTTTCTTTAATTGACCGTGTTGTCTTTGGCAATAATTGATTTGAATCCATCCATCCATCCGTCCATCCATCCCTCCCTCCTGGAGAATGTGCTAATGCTTATTTGAGGAGTAAAAACGTTATTCTAATGAAGGCTGAGCAGCTTTTTGCAGGTAGTTGTTATGGAAACTGCAGTCGCGGCTTAACGGTACGCTAAGCCTCCTCTGGCTCTGCTCTTCCTCCTCCATCGAGCGAACGAATGCCGCCAGTCGGAGTCGTTACCAGAGTACAAACCGTTGAGGATGGAGCCGAGCCGGGGGGGGGGGGGGGGGGGAGGGGGTTGTGTGCGAACTGTTAAGTGTACAACTGTTAACTTGTTTTTTCACCAATCCGGCCCAGACGGAGGGAGATGGTGTCGCTCTTCATCTCCTCACTGCCTCCCATCATGTGGTTCGTTCCTCAGACGCGTTAAAGACAAATAGATTTACAACGAAGTCCATGAAAAACTCAACATGACGTTGTTTTGTGTCGTCACGACGGAGGAATCAGAAAACTCATCATGTTTGTGTCTTTACTGTTTGAGTTGAAGGTCTTTGATTTGTGTTGTAAACATTTCAGAATAGAACTTTATTGATCCTTTACGGTAAATTGCTTTCTGTGCAGACACCAGCTCTCATTAGCGATTACAGTATCAATTATTAATATTATCATTATGATTAAATATTTATAGTAATAGATTGAAGTGCTTCAGTGTTTGTGTTGTGACTTTTTCTTTGTCGCGGCTTTTGGACGGTGTTGATCCTCCTGGGCTGCCGTAGCTCCCTGCTTTATGTGGTTTTTATTGATTTTAAAAGCAGTTCACTGAGAAATGGTTTGAATTAAATTCACTCATGAATATGGCGCCATTGTTATGAGAGAAACGGCCAAAAACATTGGGATCCATAAAACCTCCACAAGCCCCCCCCCCAGAGACCTCCACAACCCCCCCCCCCCCCCGAGACCATCATACACCTCCCCCAGAGACCATCATACACCCCCCCAGAGACCATCATACACCCCCCAGAAACCATGCCAGAGACACATGACAGACCACCAGAGACTTCCAGAGACCACCAGGCACCCCCAAGACCCCTCAGACACCCCCAGAGACCACAAGAGACCCCCATAGAGACCATGCCAGAGACACATGATAGACCACCAGAGACTTCCAGAGACCACCAGGCACCCCCCAAGACCCCTCCAAAGACCCCAGAGACCACCAGCCACCACCAGACACCCCCAGAGACCACAAGAGACCCCCACAGAGATTCCCCCAGAGACCACCAGAGACCCCCCAGAGACTACTACAGATTTCCAGAGACACCAGACACCCCCCACAGACCCCCAGCGACTTCCAGAGACCACCAGAAATTTAGAGACCCCCCAGAGACCACTAAAGACACATACTAGACCACCAGAAAACCCCACAGAGAACCTTGAGACACCATCACAGACCTTCCAGTGACTCCCCATAAAACCTCCATGACCCCCCCCCCCCCACCCACAAACCTTCAGAGGCCTCCAGAGAACCCCGGAGACCCTCAAAGACCTCCCAGAGATCTACAGATACCCCCCTAAAGATGCCCCAGAGACATTATAGACCCCCAGAACCCCTCTAGCCCTCCCAGTGACCCCCCCCCCCCAGATCTGTGGTTCTGCACCATACTGGGTTATTCCAGTTTCATACTCAGTATTTAAAACAATCTGTGTGACTTTTCCGCTGTTGCAAAGCGAACTAGGATTCACGGTACGCGCCGTGAAACCAGGAGCTTATTGAAGCAGACGGCAGCGGAAGAAAGAAGGAAGTTGGATTTTTCAAGGACGTAGAAATGAGAGGTTGTCGGAGCCGCTGCTGAAACTTTACGCAGAGGCGTCTTCTTACGTAACAGCGAGCAACAGTCGCGGCGAGGCTACCAGGAAACTGTGCAGATTGGAGCGGAGGGAAAAGTCAGTTTGACATTATTGTGAAGTGAAACTCTTCCTTTCACTCTCCACGTTTGTCGTTTTTTTTTTTTTTTTTTTTTTTTCTCCCCACGTTTTGCCACACAGCCTGACGGTTTCCTCAGCTCAGATTCTCAGAGGAGGGGATTCTAATCTTCATGCAGGTTTTTCACATCCGATGAATCTGATGATAGTTTTATAGTTTCCTTTGCTTTAATGTTGGAAGGTATATTTTACCGGGTCCAATGTCCAGACACGACACGTCCTTGAAGAATGATCAGGAAGAAATATACTCAGAAGATGAATCAATCTGTGATGAGAATAAATTAAATGAGAATAAAATTAAATGTCAACAACTCTTACAGAAGGAAAACATGAATTAAGACATTATACAATGATGTAACAAAACTAATGCAGAGACTGAATGGAGAAGTAATAATGACGAAATGTGAACGATTGTTTGCACTTAATGTTTGTTTTATGTGATATTGATTAAAAATTGAGCAGAATAAAGATTATTTAGATGATTTATTACTGTAAAAGAATCATTAAATTCAAAGCAATATTCCTATTTCAATGCATAAAAATACTACCTTTGTCAGAGTAAATGTGTTCAATAGGAAGTCAGTCAGACTTTTACATGATATTTCAAGTGAAAACGAATAATTATTGCATTTTTCAGAAAAGTTTTGTGTTTATGCAACATTTTGAAAACAATCTCCATTTCCATGGCAACAGAAATGGTCATAAAGTTCCACCTTTTCCATTTTCCTGTTTGGACAATTTCCTGTTGAGACCAATTCTGTTGGGACAGTTTAATCTTGGGACAGTTGACTGCGGGGACAGTTTCCTGTTTGGACAGTTTCTGTTTGGACAGTTTAATATTGGGACAGTTTCCTGTTTGGACAGTTTAATATTGGGACAGTTTCCTGTTTGGACAGATTAATATTGGGACAGTTTCTGTTTGGACAGTTTAATATTGGGACAGTTGCCTGTTTGGACAGTTTAATATTGGGACAGTTGCCTGTTTGGACAGTTTAATATTGGGACAGTTTCCTGTTTGGACAGTTTCATACTGGGACAGTTTCCTGTTTGGACAGATTAATATTGGGACAGTTTCCTGTTTGGACAGTTTCATATTGGGACAGTTGCCTGCGGGGACAGTTTCCTGTTTGGACAGTTTCATACTGGGACAGTTTCCTGTTTGGACAGATTAATATTGGGACAGTTTCCTGTTTGGACAGTTTCATATTGCGACAGTTGCCTGCGGGGACAGTTTCCTGTTTGGACAGTTTAATATTGGGACCGTTTCTGTTTGGACAGATTAATATTGGGACAGTTTCCTGTTTGGACAGTTTCATATTGGGACAGTTGCCTGCGGGGACAGTTTCCTGTTTGGACAGTTCCTTGCTGGACACAGTTTCCTGTGGGGACATTCAGCGTCCTCCATGAGGAACATCACTCTGGGTGGACGGCCATAATGAAGGCAGACGTTGCAGCGCGGCAGTGTAAAGCGGCGTGGTACCTGCGGGACTCGTTCACCCCAAACGACTCGTCTCCCTCTGACAAACGTCTCGGCGAGAAGCTGCCGGCTTCCAAACAACCGATTTATTGTGATATTTGTTTCCCTTCATTCGGCGCGCGGTGTTGATTAACGGCTACGTTTCAGAAACGGCTCATTAAAAGCTAATTTACAGGCGGTGTTTTATAAGTGCTGTTTACTCTGCAGACGGATCCTGTTGCACTCTTGGGGGGGGGGTTAGAAACGACTCACAGTAGATGTGTGAGTAGGAATCATAGACTCACTACTTTATTTTTGTGTGCATATTTTCAGAATAAAGGCTTTAATCATGTTTGCCAGCGTGTCCAACCTGAGGCTCAGGGGCCAGAAAATGGTGACAAATTTGACATAAAACTTTTATTAAAATTTTTTAAAACCCAGAGACCCTGAGATCTCGTGATGCTGCCGTCGAAGCAGCTTCCTGCTTGCTACCAAACTGTCCTCAGTTAAAAACACCCAGAATGCAACAGCGACGGGTGACGTTGTATTTCACACTAAAGCTTCTAAGGGAGCAACGTAAAAATAATTAAGGCAACTTTTCGCATATTTTATTCATGTTGACCATCCAAGATTGTTCTTTGTTTGAACTACTTATTGTACTTTCTTTAACATGTAACGTAAAACACCAAGTAAAAGAACTGAATTCTACATATAGTGTATCCGTTTGGCTCGCGTTACTTAAATTATTCATGTTCCGGGGAATTTAAAAAAAATGGTGTCTTTTGACTTCAACACTCAATATATTTGTGTAAATATAAGAACGTGGATTTTTTTATTGTTGTTTCCGCAGATTTAGTAGTTTTAAATTTGAAACTTTCATTATGTGCAGCACAAAAAAATCTTTAAAGTGTAAATTTTAGAGGTTATCATATCACTGGACTGTCTGTGGCTCCAGAGGTGCGATGAGTTTAACGCTTGTGATGTTTAACCTGATTTCCATCACCGGTCGTTCAAATGATGAATACAAATATCAAATATTATCCTGGTTTCAGTTGCGGTCGAACACGTCATGCAAGTCTCAGTTTCACCCCCGGAATACCTTTTTCTTCTCCGAATGAAAAGTTTTGGACGATGATTAAAATGCGTGAGCGGCGTTTTCTCCCCCCCTCCCCCCCCGAACAGTATGAAGTGAAGCGGCTCCTTGTGGGAGCAGATCAGAGCGTCGTCTTACCAAAAGGTCAGGACGTAATGGAGGGAAACACAAATAAGCTGCAGTGATTAAAGGAGACAACGAGCCGCGACACTTCTCACCCAGATCCTGTCATTTAACTCACATCTGCATTCACACTTCCTCCGTCCCTCCGTCCCTCCGTCCCTCCGTCCCTCCGTCCCTCTGTCCCTCCGTCCCGCCGTTTCTCTGTTTGTCTGTTTGTCTGTTTATCTGCCAAAACGTTCAAATGTAGTGAAGCAACTTCTGGAACATAGTTAGTGAGGAGACCAGACCGCATATCTTTATTATTATTATTATTATTATTATTATTATTATTATTATTGATAATAATACCATTATTATTCTTACTATTATTATTAATACTATTATTATTATTACTATTATTATTATTATTATTATTATTATTATTATTATTATTGCTATTATTATTATTATTATTATTATTATTATTATTATTGCTATTATTATTATTATTATTATTATTATTATTATTATTATTATTATTATTATTATTGTATTTGTCTTTTAAGGTTTGTACCTCTGTAAGGTAAAGTTAGTCATGAAAACTAAAGTACAACAAAACGGTGCAGTACATCTCCCAGGCCTTGAGGTGGCGCTATAACTGCCACAGAAATACAGCAGAAATTGAGAAGAAGACATGAGCATGAAAAAAAACAAACAAACTGGGAATCCAGAAAATCCAGCATGTGAGCTGATTAAAGCGACGAGCATCAGCAACTCCTGCAGCGCCGCCTGGTGGAGGCAGTCCGCCATGTTGGTGTTCAGTGATGTAACGGAGAGGGGGGTGGGGTTATAGTTTGAGAGGCGGGGCTATGACATAATGCGTCTGTATGATGGCGTACTCCTGTCCTGACCGATGAAGACATTAGTTTTGAACTGAGGCGTGTTTGTTCTCTGGCGTTTTTCACGTTAAAACGCAAAACTTCCGTAGTTTTTGGTCTACAGGGAGTCACTGAGTACGACTATGTACTAGAACTACTTCCTTTTAGTGTGTTTCCTCTCTTTTATGAGTCGTATGCTTAGTATGAATGAAGAATGTAGAAAGACTCAACATGGGGAGAGCAAGCAGTCGCCTGTCTCGAACCCGAACCTCTGGTCTACTGAACCTCTGGTCCACTGAACCTCTGGTTTACTGAACCTCTGGTCTACTGAACCTCTGGTCCACTGAACCTCTGGTCCACTGAACCTCTGGTTTACTGAACCTCTGGTCCACTGAACCTCTGGTCTACTGAACCTCTGGTCCACTGAACCTCTGGTCCACTGAACCTCTGGTCTACCGAACCTCTGGTCCACTGAACCTCTGGTCTACCGAACCTCTGGTCCACTGAACCTCTGGTCCACTGAACCTCTGGTCTACCGAACCTCTGGTCCACTGAACCTCTGGTCCACTGAACCTCTGGTCTACCGAACCTCTGGTCCACTGAACCTCTGGTCCACCGAACCTCTGGTCTACCGAATCTCTGGTCCACTCAACCTCTGGTCCACTGAACCTCTGGTCTACTGAACCTCTGGTCTACCGAACCTCTGGTCCACTGAACCTCTGGTCCACTGAACCTCTGGTCTACCGAACCTCTGGTCCACTGAACCTCTGGTCTACCGAACCTCTGGTCCACTGAACCTCTGGTCCACTGAACCTCTGGTCTACCGAACCTCTGGTCCACTGAACCTCTGGTCCACTGAACCTCTGGTCTACCGAACCTCTGGTCCACTGAACCTCTGGTCCACCGAACCTCTGGTCTACCGAATCTCTGGTCCACTCAACCTCTGGTCCACTGAACCTCTGGTCTACTGAACCTCTGGTCTACCGAACCTCTGGTCCACTGAACCTCTGGTCCACTGAACCTCTGGTCTACCGAACCTCTGGTCCACTGAACCTCTGGTCTACTGAACCTCTGGTCTACTGAACCTCTGGTTTACTGAACCTCTGGTTTACTGAACCTCTATACAAGCAAACCGTGTTCCTGCTTTCATCTGGACATAAAACCTTCAGCTGAACCAAACTCAGGACATCTTCGGCATCAAACTTTACTTGGGAAAAGAATTTAGAGTAAAAATGTTGAATTTCTCCTCCGACTGAAGAACAAGATTCTGATCTGCTGGAAAACAATCGACATCAGTTGTTTTTAGACTTCGACGTGTCTGATGATAGGATTGAACTGTGTGTGGGCGTGTGTGTGTGTGTGTGTGTGTGTGTGTGTGTGTGTGTGTGTGTGTGTGTGTGTGTGTGTGTGTGTGTGTGTATGTGTGTGTGAGTGTGTGTGTGTGAACTTCCACCAACTTAAGATGTCTGCGAGGATCTCTAAGTAAACGCCGCTGAAATAGCGCGGTGACCTCAATATTGTCTCCATGGTTACGGCTCCTATCTTTAGTGGCGTTCGCACAAAAACGCGGCGTTTTTTTTGACAGGCGCCGGCGCTCAGCGGCGAAATTAAAGGGAATCAAACCGCTTGTGACGAGCCGACTCATGAGCAGTTACGTGTCGGAGCTCCTCGTCCTCACCCCGGACGCCTAGCGCTCGCAAACCAATCCCCCACCGCCGCCAAGCCGCCGCCGCTCGCCACCCTTCACGTTCCTTGTTTATTTTGAGCCGCGGTTGGAGTTGCACAAACAGCCAGATCAGCTCCGGAGCCTGGGAAGCGCCTCGCTCGCCTCCCGCCCACCTCTCCGGCTCGGCGTGCCAGAGGAAGCATCGCACACTTAAACTGCACCAGCTGGCTCCGTCAGGCAGCCGTCCAAAACACGCGGCTATATTTACTGGGTTATATCACTGTACACGAGTCAACCAAAATAAAATTAAACCTCGTGTAGCGATGAAAGACCTCGCCGTCTCTCCTCGGCCCGGGATATTCTGACGTGGGTTCTGTCTGTCCAGATTGCAGACACGCAGGACGATAATGTGGCGGGGTGGTAGCCGTAGCATGTTGTCGTGTCGGGTATTAAGCTAGTCACAGTGAAGGTGGAGGAGCTGCACAGCGGGGGGGGGGGGGGGGCAGCACAGCTTCTGTTTTGGACAGATTGGTGTCAGGAAAAAAAAACAAACCACAAAAAAACAAACATCCCGGATTTGTTGTCGACTCCTTCGAGGTCAGCTGTTTACGGTAATCCCAGCGTGTCTCCGTCTGAAGCTATCGGCATTAGCTCGCCGCTCGCCGCTCGCCGCTCGCCGCTCGCCGCTCGCCGCCCGCCGCTCGCCGCCGCCTGTCGTCAAGTTTCCTCGGCTTATCGATGGAAACTGTCGGGAGGAAAATGTCGGATCAGAGTCACTGAGAAATCAACGTTTTCAAAAACACTTCCAAGGAAGAACTTTTCAAAACCGTTTCATCTCCCTGAAAAGCTGCTCCTCATCCTGGTCGCCATGTTGGCAGGTACTAGTCCTTCTGCACATGCTCAGTAGAGACCATCAGAACACAGTTTCCTCCCTGGAGTCATGACTCCCAGTACGTGATCTCCTGGGACTTGGTACTTTTATTTTGACAGTCATTGTAATAACAATCCAATTTGGTGGTTTTATTTTGACAGTCACCATAATTACAATCCAACTTGGTGGTTTTATTTTGACAGTCACCATGATAACAATCCAATTTGGTGGTTTTATTTTGACAGTCACCATAATAGCAATCCAATTTGGTGGTTTTATTTTGACAGTCACCATAGCAACAATCCAACTTACATTTACACATAATTGCATATATAAACAGGTCTCCGCTAACGACGATTCCTGAAAACTCTTCATAAAACTCTGTTTGCATCTAAAGAGAAGAGGCGGAGATTTACGTCACAATTGGTGACGTAGCCTTTTCTTCCAGGACTCTGATTGGCCATCATGGCATCAATTCAATTCAACTTTATTTATATGGCACCAAATACAACACAGTCATTTCTCGGTGCTTTTTACAGAGAAAGCCAGTGAGAGGGCAGAGCCGACTGGAATGGAAAGACCCTCTGGAGTAGAAAGAAACCTTCATGCCTCTCATCACGCTGCCCCCTACAGGTGTGGCTGCTCAGAACAGCTCTAAACTCGTATATGTGGGTCGTCTCAGTGAAGGTTGGGTTTTTTTGGTGAACGGATTACGGGAAATATTAGTTTGTTGTAAAAACCCAGACACGTGTAAACGTGTCCTCAGTTCCCGTCCACACGAGTCAAAATCATCTTTTTTTCCTCCCCCGGTGTTCTTAAGAAGTTTTAAGAGAAGTAGTAAGTTGTATTTTTAAAGTAACTTTGTTCCCGAACCCCTGACTATCGTTTCCTCTTTGTCATGTCATGTGGATGGAACTTAAAGAAAGTTAAAGTAGCCTTTTATCTATTTATTTATGTATGTATGTATGTATGTATGTATGTATGTATGTATGTATGTATGTATGTATGTATGTATGTATGTATTTATTTATTTATTTATTTATTTATTTATTTATTTATTTATTTATTTATTTATTTATTTATTCATTTATTTATTCATTTATTTATTTATTTATTTATTTTGTCGCCATAATGCACTTCGTATATTGTTAGGTGCACAACTTCAGATTACATTCTAGTTAAAAATGTAGTTTCCCTTTCACACGACACCACGGAAACTTCTCAACAAGATGTAGTACCCCTGCCAGGCCCGTCGGCGGCGCTGTGACTCCGCCACAGAAATACAGCAGAAACCGAGAACAAACGCAAAAATGTAGAAAAGGACAAATCCAGCGTGTGTCTTCGTTAAAGCCAAGCATCAGCAGCTCCTGCAGCGCCGCCTGGAGGAGGCAGTCCGCCATCTTGTGCTTGTCCAGTGACATCACGGAGAGGGGGGGGCGGGGTTATAGGTCGAGAGGCGGGGCCGGGAACACCGTCATCTCCAGCCAAGGCGACGTTTTCAAACTTCTCCACTCTGGAGCCTGTTTAAAAAAAAAAAAAAAAAAATGTTTTCAGGCTCTTAAAACGCCGCGTCGTGAAGACGATGCCACGGAAACCACGGTTACGTGGAACGGCGTTGTGGTGTGGGCGGGGCCTGATCCTCCTCCACAGACGTGTTGGGCGTATTCCTCGACGGCTCCGCGCCCGTTATAGCGCCGTGGCGCTCTTAACGATGTGTTTTTCTCCGCCTGGAACCCCGACGCCGTTTCTTCGACTGGAGTTCAAGCCTCGGAGGAGAGAAGTCAAATTTCCTCCACGCCGAAGTCGAGGAAGCACTTCCTTTATAGACGTGGCCTTTGGGCGCCGCGGCTTTGTTAAACACACACGCGCCGTATTCCTGCAACACCCGCTCTGAATGTGAGAGTGGAAGAGGCCCGCCGGAGCTTTGGCCGTCGTCCGGGCAACCGAAGGAGGCGGCGGCGTCAGTGAACGCCACGCTTCCGTTAAAGAACAGAGGCGACGAGACGAGCAGGTGACGCTCAGGACGCCGTCGCTCAGGCTAATTGCTTGAGCCCGGGAAGATGAAGCTAAATACTTGGATAAAAGGAACAAACAGCGGATCTTTAATTAGCGGGTGAAGCTCGCCGCCCCAGCGGCTGCAGCACGACTCCATCTTCCAGCGCGGCGGCGGCGGCGGTTCGGATGCAGACAGGTGCTGCTGAATATTCATTGGCGCCGAGCCCTCATGGATTCTAATCACCGTCAATATGTGTGCACTTTGCAACTGTCGACTATTTGGAAAACAAAACGCGCGGCGGCGGCTTATGAAAATGTATGATGCGGGTAGGAAGCGGTTCCCGGTGCGAGCGAGGCGAAGCGCCGGCCACACGGCGGGGGGGGGGGGGGGGGGGGGGCGGAGTCAATGGGCAGTTACCGTGGTTTCCAGGAGGTTGAAAATGCTATGACTCCTTCTCCATGGAAATGGGGGGGGGGATACAACTTTTTGAAAATGCTATGACTCCTCCATGGAAATGGGGTGGGGGGGAAATACAAGTTTTTGAAAATGCTATGCCTCCTCCATGGAAATGGTGGGGGGGGAGGAAATACAACTTTTTGAAAATGCTATTACTCCTTCTCCATGTAAATGGGGGGGAGGGTGAAATACAACTTTTTGAAAATGCTATGCCTCCTCCATGGAAATGGGGGGGGGAGGAAATACAACTTTTTGAAAATGCTATGACTCCTCCATGGAAATGAGGGGGGAGGGAATACAACTTTTTGAAAATGCTATGACTCCTTCTCCATGTAAATGGGGGGAAGGGTGAAATACAACTTTTTGAAAATGCTATGACGGGGTGGGGGGGGTACAACTTTTTAAAAATACTCTAACTCTATAGAAATAGGATGATGAGGTGGGTGTGGGTGGAGCCGCCGCCACTCCCAGCCCCCCCCCCCCCCCCGACTGCATCGTTTTGCACTCCGTCATCCCTCTTATCACTCGTTCACCTCGTTCACTCCATCTTGATCGCCCACGCCGCTCTCTGGAACGTGGCTGCAGCTCCGGGGGCCTTATCTCTGATTCCTTATCATCCACAACTCTGCCTATCGCTCTGAGCCTGCCCCCCCCCCATCCCCCCGTCCCCCCCCCTTCACCCCCCCCCCTCCCCTCCCCCCACTTCCCCCCCACCCTGGTCTGTTATGTTTGTCCCCCTCTATCTCAGGGTAATAGAGTTGGAATGATCAGCTCTCGGCAAACACCCGGCTGTGGGTTTGAGTCCCGACGCTCCTCCGACTCGTCCACCTCCACCCCCCCCCCCGCTTCGTCTTCATCACGCGATCGCAGCTCGTCCATAACCAGACAGCACGGACGGACGGACGCCCGGACGGATGTCCGGACGGACCCCCACGCTCGGCTCGAAGCATAATGATGTTATTTCCCCCCCCCTCCCCCCCCAAAGCGAGCGAGGATTTCGTAGTTCAAGCACATTCCGGCGGCGGGCCATTTGAATTCCTAATTTTGGCGGCGTACGGCTAAAAGCGTAGCGTCGGATGGGATCCGGCGCGCCGCCTTGGGAGCCGCTTGCCCTTGGCGATTCTTTCATCTTCACATTTAATAGCGCCAGTCAAACAGTGTTTGGTTAAATTTGACTGGGGTACATCAAGTATCTGGAGCTGCCTGTGCTAATATTGACCCGGCGGGGGAGGGGGAGGGGGGGGGAGGGGGAGGGGTGGGGGGAGATATGAGGATCCTGCGAGCGGCCCGAACCTTCGTTAGAGGACGAGCGTGTTTGATGTGCGTCCTTTGTCTTTTCTTGCCTTGAAAGTCACTCCGGATCCCCGACTTCTCTCCGCTCGCCGTCTTGATTTTCATAATGAAGACGACCGGGAGACACTTTGAGGTCTTTCTTGGCGGAACGTCACCGACTTGTGCAGGAACTTTGCCGCACTGAACTTCGGCTTCTGTTTCCACAAAGTGTGTGTGCGTGTGTGTGTGAGTGTGCGCGCGTGTGCGCGTGTGTGCGTACGCACACACGCGCACACGCGCGCACACTCACACACACACGCACACACACACACAGGCTCTGCTAAACGCTATTCGAATGCTCTTCCACCAACAACACTCGCAAATACTCGCATTACACTTTATTCCAGATGTTTCCGTGGCGTTGGACGCCACATATAGATTATATAAGAACCAAAATGATCGAAAACTTTTGCTATTATTTCCAACAGAAACGGACTTTTTGAACAAGAAATGTTTCCGCTATCGTACTGCAGTTCTGACTTACTGTACCATCTATGGAACACATATAAACCCTCGTTAAAAAGAATTATTAAGAATAATTTAAAAAAATGACAGGTTAAAATTTGTATATATGATAAAACATGTTAAAATGTGTATATATTTTAAACTTAAAAACATTAGAGATATTATTTGGATTGATCAATAAGTCTTCCCACTAGTAATTAACTTTTTTTTTTTTTAATTAAGAGAAAACAATAGTTGAAGAGAATATGTGTGTATTTGACAGAACCCATGTTGGATATATTATGGGATGGACTCAGCAAAAACCTGAAGTCGTGCTTCACAAATACAGTTTTTAACTGGTTTCATGTCGTCTTGAACTAGTTTCATGTCGTCTTGAACTGGTTTCATGTCGTCTTGAACTGGTTTCATGTCGTCTTGAACTGGTTTCATGTTGTATTTAACTGGTTTCATGTCGTCTTGAACTGGTTTCATGTCGTCTTGAACTGGTTTCATGTTGTCTTTAACTTGTTTGATGTTTTCTTGAATTGGTTTCATGTTGTCTTTAACTGGTTTCATGTCATCTTTAACTGGTTTTATGTTGTATTTAACTGGTTTTATGTTGTCTTGAACTGGTTTCATGTTGTCTTGAACTGGTTTCATGTCGTCTTGAACTGGTTTCATGTTGTATTTAACTGGTTTTATGTTGTCTTGAACTGGTTTCATGTTGTGTTGAACTGGTTTTATGTCGTCTTGAACTGGTTTCATGTAGTCTTTAAATGGTTTCATGTTGTCTTTAACTGGTTTTATGTTGTCTTGAACTGGTTTCATGTTGTCTTGAACTGGTTTCATGTCGTCTTGAACTGGTTTCATCTCATCTTGAACTTGTTTCATGTTCTCTTTAACTGGTTTCATCTCATCTTTAACTGGTCTGATGTCATCTTTAACTGGTTTCATGTTTTCTTTAACTGGTTTCATGTTCTCTTTAACTGGTTTCATGTCATCTTTAACTGGTTTCATGTTCTCTTTAACTGGTTTCATGTTTTCTTTAACTGGTTTCATGTTCTCTTTAACTGGTTTCATGTCGTCTTTAACTGGTTTCATGTTATCTTTAACTGGTTTCATGTCGTCTTCAACTGGTTTCATGTCGTCTTTAACTGGTTTCATGTTGCCTTGAACTGGTTTCATGTCGTCTTTAGCTTTTCATGTTATCTTTAACTGGTTTCATGTCGTCTTCAACTGGTTTCATGTCGTCTTTAACTGGTTTCATGTTGCCTTGAACTGGTTTCATCTCATCTTGAACTGGTTTCATGTTCTCTTTAACTGGTTTCATCTCATCTTTAACTGGTTTCATGTCGTCTTTAGCTGGTTTCATGTTCTCTATAACTGCTTTCATGTCATCTTTAACTGGTTTCATGTCATCTTGAACTGGTTTCATGTCATCTTGAACTGGTTTCATCTCAACTTTAACTGGTTTGATGTTGTCTTGAATTGGTTTCATCTCATCTTTAACTGGTTTCATCTCATCTTTAACTGGTTTCATGTTGCCTTGAACTGGTTTCATCTCATGTTTAACTGGTTTCAAGTCGTCTTTAGCTGGTTTCATGTTGTCTTGAACTGGTTTCATCTCATCTTGAACTGGTTTCATGTTGTCTTTAGCTGGTTTCATGTCGTTTTTAATTGAGAAGGATAACTTTGAGTTTTTCTCCTCTTTTGTATTACTCATGTTTTTTTTTCCTCGCGTGTCTCTGCGTTTCCAGGGGAACTTTATGGATTTTGAATTGAAAAGGCCGCCGGGATCCGATCTGGCGGATTCGTGTTGTTTTTGGACATTTGGCAGCTGATTCTTTACATTTATTTCCCCACACCCCCCCACCTTAAATTCACGGCAGTGACTATTTTGGGAGTCTTCCCCTCATTTCCTGTCCCTGGCTCTGAGTCAGGTGAGAAAATTGAATGCTACGGGCTTTAATGAAATGTGGACGGCCGTCTCGGAGCGTCCCGGCGGTTAATGAAGACGGATCAGCCGGCTCGGCGGCGTCCCGGGCGGACGCTCCTCCCTGAAATGTGCCTGGAAATGCCTGCATGATTCGCCGAAGCGCGGCGCCACGCCGCGGGTTCCTCCGCGCCGCGCTTCGGCGAATCATCCGGCCAATTAAATGCAATTATTTCCGATTGAAAAGCAGCTTTAAGTCGGTGATTGTTTAATTAGCGGAGCTCCGCTGCGTGTTGTGATTCTCCCTCTCGTCCCCGCCGAGTGTGTGCACTTGACTTTTAATGGCGCATTAGTATGTGTGTGTGACTCCTGACAACACCTGGCTTCTCCCGCCTCGTCCACTCCGGTCCGGACCGCCACACGTTTTGTTGGCAGCCGACCAGCTTTTTCATGATTGTTCTGGCACCAGAGGTAGTTTTTTTTTGTTGCCCCCCCCCCCCCCCTCCGCTCTTTGAAGTGAATATATTTTAGAAAGTTCTCTCATTTCCAGTGTTTATCAGTTAATTCTGTCCAAAATGAGTTATTGTTATTTTTTCTTTTTTTTTTTTTTGCGACTTGTCTAATGGAACCCGCATTATCACGGCTCTGTTCTTAGGAGATAATGCCTGCGAACACACTGTTCAAGGTCTGTGGCGGCCCAGCAGATGTCAGATTAGCGCCAGAAAAGCAGCGCAAATAATGAAAAAAAAAAATAAAGAAATAAAGAAAAGAAAAGAAGAGGCTCCGGCTGCTGCAGAGGAAACTGGTGAGATATTGAAATGATCAAGCGAACGCGCGGCTGTCGTGCGTGAGGCCGAGAATCACCGTCGGCTCCCCCATAAATAAAACACGCGAGGCCCATTGTGCAGGAAAGAGCGGGACTGGAGAGGCGCTCGCTCGCCGCCTCGTGTTTTCGCTCCATGTTGCCGCACATTTCATAATGGGCCGACGCGTTCCCTTTTCGTTTCGCGGCAAAGCGCTGATAATGAGAGTTATCGTCCTTCAGAATTTGCACCGCTGATGATAATGGACTTCATTATGTCGCTCTTCCAGTGAGCCGTCACCCTGAACACATTTAAATTAGCCGGTCCAGGAGCAGATCCCGCGCCCAGATTATTTCCGTCCGCGGCGCCATTTGGAGCCGCTTTGATTCCCCCCCCCCCCCCCCCCCCCCCCTTCTTTTTTTTTTTTTTTTCACGAGCAGCAGCGGCTCTTGTTTGTTTCACCGCCACAACATCATGAATCACCGGCGGCTTCTCTGAAGCGAGAGGCGGGGTTCGCCTCGGCGAAGAGACGTGAAGGATGTCGGCTCGCCGGCTTTGAAACGGAGCAAGGTTGGGTCCCGGGGCGGGGGGGGGAGGGGAGGGGGACCCCCGAGGGAACCGTGTGGCGGGGAACCACACCGACACTCATTCAATACGGTTAATTAATGATATTTTATACGTAATGAGGGCCGGTCTCCCGCGCCGTCGCCTTTCAGGTTGGGTTCACGGCGAGACGGCGGAGTTTCTGCTAGCTGCAGGGACCAATTTGGAAACAAAACACCCGGCAAGTTTTTTTTTGAGCGCCTCGGCGCCGCGTCGAGGTCGTTTCCTCGTGACTTTCTCTCGTTCAAAACACACATTTTCACATGATCGATGGCCCCTGGTTTGGAAAGCACCTTGCTACAGGGCTCGATAATCAAATCAAGAGCCAAAAGTCGGTAATTGCTTTTGATAAAAACGTGGCACGAAACAGATTATCGGAGCCAAAAGTTGTGGAGCCGGTCACAGAGGTACACAACCATACAGTCGTCACAAAAACCTAAAGCCTCACAGGTAGAACATGCAGACTCCACGCCGACCTCCAAACTGACATGGAGTTTTCAAAATGTCTCTGCTTCTCTTCACACAACCTTCCAGGCTCTCCACGAGTTTCACAGCTTTTCTGATTTAAGTCTCATTTCCACTGGAAACAACATGAAGGCTGTTTGTTTCTCGAGGCCTCGCCAATATATACATCTAAAATATATATGTTACATCTAAGCCCCCGATGACGTGACGCTTTCAAGTGAAAACGCAAAGTTTTTGTTGCACTTTGAGCGTCTGTTTCCACGACGACGGTGATCAGAGTCACTGAAAACTCCTTTTAGGTCCTGGTCACCGTAGTAACCGTAGCTCTGCACATGCTCAGTGGAGCCAATCAGAACAAGGTTTCCTCTGTGGTGTCATGACTCCCAGTCCTTATTCTCCTGATTTATTTTGACAGTCGCCGTAATAACAATCCTACTTGGTGGTTTTATTTTGACAGTCGCCGTAATAACAATCCTACTTGGTAGTTTTATTTTGACAGTCGCCGTAATAAAAATCCAACTTGGCGGTTTTATTTTGACAATCTACCATAATTAGAATCCTGCTTGTTGGCCTGCTCGTTGCTCACTACATCGCTTCATCATGTGAGCTGTTGTCTTGTAAACAATTATGTTTTTCTAAAAAGTTTTCTTTAAGGAAAACATAGCTCTGCTCCGTCGTGGCTGGAGCCTGGTGGTGGAGCCTGGTGTTGGAGCCTGGTGGTAGAGCCTGGTGGTGGAGCCTGGTGTTGGAGCCTGATGTTGGAGCCTGGTGGTGGAGCTTGGTGGTAGAGCCTGGTGTTGGAGCCTGGTGGTGGAGCCTGGTGTTGGAGCCTGGTGGTGGAGCCTGGTGTTGGAGCCTGGTGTTGGAGCCTGGTGGTGCAGCCTGGTGGTGGAGCCTGGTGGTGGAGCTTGGTGCTGGAGCCTGGTGTTGGAGCCTGGTGGTGCAGCCTGGTGGTGGAGCTTGGTGCTGGAGCCTGGTGCTGGAGCCTGGTGGTGGAGCCTGGTGGTGGAACCTGGTGTTGGAGCCTGGTGGTGGAGCCTGGTGCTGGAGCCTGGTGTTGGAGCCTGGTGGTGGAGCCTGGTGTTGGAGCCTGGTGTTGGAGCCTGGTGGTGGAGCCTGGTGTTGGAGCCTGGTGGTGCAGCCTGGTGGTGGAGCTTGGTGCTGGAGCCTGGTGCTGGAGCCTGGTGGTGGAGCCTGGTGGTGGAGCCTGGTGGTGGAGCCTGGTGGTGGAGCCTTGTGCTGGATACTGGTGTTGTAGCCTGGTGGTGGAGCCTGGTGGTGGAGTGACGGAGTCCTGAGAGGTGGAGGTTTGGTCCCTGTTGCCACGCTGCTTCATGGGGAGGAAGATGCTCCTCTACAGCCCCCCCGTTTTTCTGCCGCTGGGCCCCGGGAGCTCCCTCCGCTGGCGGCTGGCGTTTCTGATTAGCATGTTTTCCGCGGTATTGCCTGGCGGCGGGAGTGGAGGCCGGCTTCCCTGGAAGGCGACGTAATAAACGGGACCGGGGAGCGGTGTGGTGCGGTGCGGCATCTGCATTGACACCTTGCCGGGGCTCCGGGGGGGGGGGCTCCGGGGGGCCCCCGCCGTCCGAGGACAGTGCCTTTCCCTTCACACCTCGTTACTCCCGCTCCCTCCCGTGACCTTTCCCTGCAGGCGAACGCTCACCCAGGAGACGGCCAGCCAATCAGTGGCCTCGCAACCCTTCCTCCTTGTCTTTTCCCTTCACTTCCTCAGCCCAAATGTAGCGTCACTGCACCGCCGCCGCCGCCCGGCTGAGTGGTATCATTGTCACGAGCCCCGTCATTGTCCCCCACTCCGTCAGTCAGCGCTGTTTACATTCAGGTGATTTTTTTTTTTCTTTTCTTTTTTTGTCTGCTTTGAATCGCTCCAGCGGAAACTGATGCGACCTTGAAGGGGAAGCCTGCGCCTTTCAAACTGAAGAGGAAGGAGAACAGTCTTTGAAAGTCTTGTCTTTTATGCCCGCTAATAGACTCGAGTTTGTTTCTCCCTCTCTCTCTCTCTCTCTCTCTCTCTCTCGCTCGCTCGCTCGCTCGCTCTTTGACCAGTCATTACAAAGATCAGGACGGGCTTGAATGCGTCAAGCCTTGGGAGAGCGCGAGCGGCGTTCTCCAGGTGAAAGGGAAGCGGGCCGCCGGCAAGGTTGCGCGGTTTGTCTCCGATGCTCCCGGCCTGACACGAGGAGCTTCACCTTGACTGGGTCATTTATTCAGACACACACTAAGTCACCTGGCGCTGCGAGGCTGAGAGACAATTACATTCAGCCTTCATGGAGCGGCGACGCCCGGGCACCGCAAAACATCGATATTTCAAACCGTGGCTGTGGCCCTGTCACCGTTGGAGAGCGCTGATCCAAAATTAATAAACACGCCCCCCCCCAAATAGAGAATTACAACCGGCGCATCTCTAATTCATTCGAAGCGAATCGAAAAAAGAAAAAAAAAAAAAAACCCCACCCCAAAAAGTGATGAAGAAGCGAAGAGAGGAAGATGTAAATGGCGGCGTCGCCCTCTTCCCTTCGCTCCCCCTCCGCCTTCTGAACAAACCATCCCGACCTGACCCCGGCGAGTCTCACGCCACAGACGGGCCGCAAACGGAAACCCTGTTAATTGGTGGGGGTCTGGCTGGCCCCTGTCAGACCCGGGCCTTTCAT
Organism: Blennius ocellaris; assembly: GCF_963422515.1. Lineage (NCBI taxonomy): Eukaryota > Metazoa > Chordata > Actinopteri > Blenniiformes > Blenniidae > Blennius > Blennius ocellaris. Next base: position 20,554,650 of record NC_137665.1, on the reverse strand, counting down.
GGCCTTTTCATGGCTCCTCCTGGGAGCCGGAGAGGCTGCCTGTAATGAGGCGCCGTACCTGGCTGCAGAGTGGGGGGTGGGTGGGTGGGTGGGTTGGTGGTGGTGGGGGGGGGGGGGGGGGGGGGGGGTCGGGAGGGTCGCTCCTGGGCAATTAGGGAGAAATAATGAGAGATTTCTCTTCCTCTCTGTCTCTGTTTCCCTCCTCCTCCCCGCCGACCCCGCTTCCCCGTGAGAACAGTGGCTCGTCAGGTACGTTTATATGGGGAAGGGGGGGGGTCCCAAGGTGGGGGGGGTCGAATCCCAGAGCAGCGGTGCGGCAAGAGAGCCGGGGTGTCGGCCATCTTCGACAAATATGCACAAAGTAGCCTTCACTTCACCAGTGTAACTTGGTGGGACGTCGGCGGGCCCGAGGAGGCCACCGGGAAGCCACGTTTAATTAATTTGTTCCAGAGGTTTCCAACCGTAAAGCCGCACAGACGTCTCTCCCGAAACCCCCCCCCCCCCCCCCCCCCTACCCCCGGCGCACGTTTCCTCTCTCTCTGATCTGCAGCGGAGGTAAAAAAAAACCCGTGGCCGCCCGTCGCCGAGAGACGACGAGGTTCCGCGGAGTCTCTCGGGACTCGTTCAGCCCGCGGGGAAATGGAACTCCTGCTCACTGGCGGCTCAGATTAGCCTCCGGTTCCCGCGGTTCCCCACCAGACCCGGGATCTCCGTCCTGTGTGGCAACGGTCCACATACTTCCCAACATCGGCTGCCTCGTCATTGGCGTCGACTGACAAAGCGCCGGACGAAGCGGCTCCGCCAGAATAAAAGCGGTGCGCACTTCTTACCTCCTCCTGTGGTCTGGATTCTGTCAGCTGGTATTTGCAGCTTGATCAGGACCAGGAGGACCAGGAGGACCAGGAGGACCAGGAGGACCAGGAGGACCAGGAGGACCAGGAGGACCAGGAGGACCAGGAGGACCAGGGGCACATTGGTTGCATGTTCAGAACGTTTCCATGACGACTACGTCACAGCATTTTGGTTTTTTTGTGTTTTTTTTAAAGTAGCTGTTTCAGTGGGTGCCGAGCTCCATCGTCGTGGAAACGAACCCCCAAACGAACTCCGCATAAAGCAACAACTACGAGTTTTAGGGAGCTTCTCAAGACCCATGAAATAAAAGAAAAGAAAAACTAACATTGGATGATAACTGGTGTTTCTGATCGGCTGATCAGAGCTCAGCTCAGACATGTTTGTAGGATTCGTGAACGTTGTTTTCAGTGACTGTGTCCACGTCATGGTTTTACTGGGGGAAACCTTGAGCCACGTTTCCCTCATGACGCTCCCTCCGCCATGCTCCACCGGGATCTGGGGGCGCTCGCTGTGTCTCATTCAAAACCCTTCTGAGGATTCAAACCTCCAACCGGTTCCAGACACTCCTGAAAGACACCACATATTCATTCCCCCCCCCCCCCCCCCCCCTCTGTTTGTGCCTCACTGAGCAATCTGCATTGGACATGTGGAGTCTGCTTGGCTGGATGCCCACTTCTGAAGGGGGTGGGGGGGTGGAGGGGGGGTACAGTGCTAATTAGCCTCCATTCATCAAGGGTTTGTCTAATTATGAACTGATAAATACCTCCGGCAGTGAGATTCCCTTGTAACACTCCAAACTGATGCGAAGCGTCAATCCATGCAGTCGGTCTGAACCCGTCTTACATTGATTAAACTTTACTTCTTGACTCTAATAAGCTCTTTTTAGAGCCGTTAATAGTTACAAGAACGCCATGAATGTTTACCTTCAAATGGCTGCTCTCCAGCAGCGGAATATTTCATCATGGAACAAGGCTCTCGAACTCGGTGTGAATGATTCTTAAATGCTACCAGCTTATTAATTAGTTTACTGAAAGACAACATTTGTATGGAGTCTTCTTACACAATCAATAAGATACTTTTAGAGAAATAATGGTGCAGTGTTTGTGCTTTCAGGTCTGTAATGCCATTTTCCACCAGAGGGTGGCGTCATGAGTCACATTGGCAACGACCAGAGAAGAAGGAGCATTGCACCGTGGAGTTGCACCAGTTTTTAGCACCACAAGCACTTCCTGCTACGACTGGGATTTGAACCAACACCCCACACCTCAAGCAAGGTTGTTCACCAACAAACACTGTGTTGAATTTTCTTCATCTCTTGGAAGCGAGATTTTCACACGATTAATACTTCAGTAGCTCATCAGCGCCACCTAGAAAGTGGCTAAGACACTGCAAATGGAAGGAACTGAAAGTGGAAAAGGTAAAAAAAACGACAACTCACCACTGTGCTGCATGTGTGTGTGGCTTCATTACTAAAACAAACAACAGCAGCCACTAGTGGACCAACATGAAAACGACATCATTTTAACTGTTTCCATTTGTAAACAGACATTGTTATAGAGTAGAATAGAATCTTTATTGTCATTCGCAACAAATACAACCAGGTTTAAAAGTGTTGTGGTGAAAACGTGATGCTTTTCTGAAAGGAAAGCACAAAAACAATGCATTTTTCCCCTTGAGTCGTCGTCGTGGAAACGAGGCCTCAGAAAGACTGATGCAGTGTTCAAGGTAACGACCTGCTGTGAAAACACTCTTTTGTTCATCCGCTTAGATTCACATCCTGTTGCAGCTTCCATCATGTTGTGGAGGTAAGAAGTGAACTTCAGGACGTTTTGCTGCAGAAATCAAACAAACGACGGTTGGTGCTCGGAGCCGACGGGGAGCCGACGGAGAGCCGCCGGTCCACGGCGGCTCCCCGTCCCGGTGCTGGAGGACAGGGACGAGGCGTACAGTCAATCATCCCGGACCGGTGTCCCCGTGGCTCTGGGGAGTCGGGGGTTCCGGCGGCGGCTCGTGTCTTCAGGCAGACTTCCCGTCCTCCGACGGAGACTGATGGTTTCCGCGTCCCCGGCCGTTAGCGCTGTTAGCACTGTTAGCGCCCTCAGCACCCGCTGCACTTAATGTCCAAATGGCACCAAATCAAAATCAGTGCCGCTCCGACACAAGAAACACGCGGCTGCCACTGCCGCCGCCACCGCCGCCGCCACCACCGCCGCCGCCGCCGCCTTATTTACATGCACAGAGTGGAATTCCTCGGTTTGGGGGCTGAGAGGTGATCAATGATTTACATGCAGCTGAGAGCCTGATATGTGTGAAACGCTCCGAACGCCTGGGAGGATAATGGAGAGGATCTGAGCGGCAGGTACAGATGGTTTGGAGTTATTAGCTGGAAAGATCCATAAAAACAGATTAAAATCCGATGGAGACCCTGCAGTGGGGGTGTAGGGTTGGGGGGGGAGGGGGGGGGGGTAACGGGGGGGTGTTGATGCTCGTTTGCAGCTAAAAGAAAGAGAATTATTTCTGCAAAAGCGCAGGTGAGGCTCATTAGTTGTTCCAGAGGAGACGGAGCTTCAGATGATCTGCAGGTCCACGTTGGGACGCCGACGCTCGCCGCGGCCGCCGCCGCGGGAGAACGAGGAGCCGCCGGTGTCGAGGTCAGAGGAAGAAGACGCCGCGCAGGCAGAGACTGGCGGCTGGCGGTTTCAGCAGTCACTCTCTTTGTTTCCAGCATGAGAACCCGGATGGCGTGACAGATTTGGGTTAGGATCCAGACTTTGTTTTGGATCTTGCTGTTTCCCGCCGGGGAGAACGAGGCCATAAATGTTACAGCAGTGGTACAGCGCTCTCTGGTAAACGCTCCATCTGTGCACGCCGGTCGCAGGCGGGATGCGAGCGCGGCAGTAAAAAAATGAATGTGCGGATTGCGAGACGGCCCAGGGAGTCGGTTACTGCCGGCAGAAAATGTAAAGTGCTATAGTCAGAGATGTAATGTAGAATGATTGTCTGTCTCCTCTGTTTATTTGCCGCTGTAAAGGCCGTAATGGAGACAAATGCTCGTCTGCGTCTCGCTGCTTTGGCAATCTCGCTGCTCGCCGTATCCGCTGCCGCCGCCGCAGCCTTACATGGAGGGGGGGGGAGGGGGGGGGGGGGGGTGCAACCGGCAGGTGAAAGGTCCTCAGGTGACCAACCTGGGTTTCATGCCTTAATGACTCCTTGTTATTCTCAGAGCTATTTCCCAATTGCCACCAGCAATTCCAGCCCCTGTGTCCATTAGCTGCAGGGAACGCGGATCAATATGTGATGCAATTTCCCCCGGGGGAATGAACAAAGCGTCTTTAGGGTGGCCGGTCACTGTCGCCCCCTCTTTTTTTTTCTCACTCGCATTCTAATCCCCCCCCCCCCCTCCTGTCTTACCCTCCATGCTCACTAAACCTCAGGAAGGGGTTGTGAAGACAGAAAAAGGCGATTTTGCTCCGTCATTCATCCGAGCGGGGCGAGAACTCCTCCGGCGGCAGGGAAGGACTTTTGCGAGAGCGGAGCTGGAGCCGACGCGCGTCGCACCGGCTCTTTCTCTGCAGCGCGTGAAGAATGAGTCATCAGCGGTCCGCGGGGCCGGCGCTCAGCACGCCGGCAGCGTCCGCCAGCCTTACAAGGGATGCTGCCCCGGCTATTATCTTTTGAACAATGAGACGCGCGCCTCCGGTGTTCGATTTCGCAAAAGGTCAACATCATTTTGCCACTGGAGTAAAGTGTTGTTTTCATCATGAATATGCCCCGGATTATTGCACACACACAACACAGCCTGTACAGCGTGGCGCATTAAAGCAGAGAGCGGCTTCACAGAGCAGCCGGCGGGAAAGTTTTCTCTCTTCTTTCTTCCTTTGAGCCGCGAGGACTTTAATGCAAAACTGCCGCACTCAGGCTCACTTAAAGCCCTTCAACGGTCGACGCCACGCCAGGCGGGCCGGGGCGTTGAGCACACATCATACGTGCCCCTGGTGGAAATCACAGCCCCGGTGGAAGCAGGGTGTTTGGTTTTGTTCAGACGCAGATTCACCACTGAGGGTTCTCAGTTCTCCGTTTGCGCGGCGGCGGGCGAAAGCGAGATTTTTTTTGAAAAACGTCCGGGCTTCGTCTGAAACGACCAGCAGCGCCCACTACTGGCCCGGCACGCCAGCTACATCGTGCTTCTGCTGCGTGAAGGTGACGCTTTTGTGAAAGTGAAAATGTAAACAAACGTTTTCATTCTGACGTTTTCGGGCGGACGGGGCCTCGTCCCCACGGCAACGTCGTTTCATGTCGTCGTGTCATTTTTGACGACGCGTTTTAGGAAGACGTGAAGACGAGTTCCAGAGTGAAGGAATGTGAAAACGCTGCCGTCGGGACGTACAAGACTCACTGTTGCCTGAAAACGATGACGTCATAGCCCCGCCTCTCCACCTGTAACCCCGCCTCCCCCTCCTTGACATCGCTGAACAACACCGACACGGCGCCGCTGCTCGCCGCTGTAATAATTTGAGATGCCGGATTATGAATGTCAGTCTTTTCGTGCTCCTGTCTTCTTCTCTGCTTTTTGGTGCAGGTGTGAGTTACAGCGCCGCCTGCAGGCCTGGCAGGTGTAGGTGGGGAAGCTTTCTAAGAACGACGGGGAGAAAAGAGATTGTTTTTCGGCTCGTGTGGACGGAGACCAACGTCTCCACTGTCGCCATGGTACCGTGTGCAGGAAGTCGTGAACAAAAAGCGGTCAGTTGAGCTCCTGTGGCTCACGTCCTGGCAAAAGACCTTATCAGGACCACGCATGAGTCGGACCGAGGGGTCGACGCTCTGTTCAGGACGTGAGTCTGACTCCGCCCTGTCTGTTGTGGCTCGACTTCATCCAGCCTGGACTCTCCCGTCGGCTCATGTGAGCGTTGCCTCGTTCAGCTCGTTTGGACCGAACCTTTCGTAGCGACTGGAGAGAGCGAGCGCCGCATCCGGACGCCGCCTTGCTGTGGTCGTTTGCAGCTTTTCTCAAGGTTAATTGTTTCGTGGCAACAGCTTGTAAATGCATAATTTAATGTTTACAAGGCAGGAGACCCATTTTTTTTTTTTGCATTGGGGGGTGGGGGGCTGTGTAGTCCAGCCTGTCACGGGTCAGTAGGTTTTCTGTGGGCTGGAGGTTTTGCAGTTAGCACCCTGCCGCCGCTGAAAGATGTGCCTGGTGCAGTGGGTGATCAGAAAGTCTGAAATTGGCCCGGAGAGAGCGCCGCTGTCAGAAAAAGACCACAAACACCGAAGAAAAGAAATGGGAAATGCCATCCCCTGCCGAGTGAATGAATGCACGAGTTTCCCTGTGAACTTTTGGTTCACGCTGCTTGAATCACAGCATCAGCAAAAAAAAAAAATAAAAAAAAATAAAAGAGCCCTCCTCACAGCCTACAGGTTTCTAAAGGCTATAATAAAGCAGGAAGGGTTATTTATTTCAAAATGCATAGGTTAGGGCGAGAGCTGAGAGCAGGAGGCAGAGCAGGGGCTTGTGGGTAACGCTCATCAAAAATAACAGCATGAAAGCCCCAAAGTTAAGGTTTTTACTGGGCCCCTTTTGTTAAATTGGTCCGCGAGGGGATATTTCTGCCAACCGACTCCATTTTGATTTGAAAGGATGTCGTCGGCGTCTCCCTCCTCGTCTTCCATCAACCGACAATGTTATCTGGCGCCAGGCGCGGCCCCGCGTTTGTTCTGGCGGCTACTGAATGGCGCCATTTAAAGAGATGAAAGAGTGGCGAGGAAAACGCTGTAAAACACCGCGGAAAAGACGACGTGGAGGGGGAGAGAATGAAACACGGCGAGACAAAGGCCACACAGATGGAGCCTCTGATTCTGGATCTGAAGACGAGCCGGCGCTACGTGTGAGACGGCGTTAAATAATTCACTCCTCCCTGATCGTTTAATTAGCGCGTGTTCGTCCGATGGAATCGGGCTGGCGGTCGGACGACGAGGTGTGATCTCAGCGGGGCCTCAGGCGGAGGACGCCGGGACGCGGCTGCGGTTATTGCTCACGACGCTAACTAACAGCGGACAGCGAGTCCCGTAGGCCCGCTAACGACGCAACATTTGTGTGGTCACGTCTCTCCGAGCGCGTCGTGACGGAGGCAGCGCGGCCGTCGGCGCCGTCGTTTGCACCGTCACATAAAATGGCTTCCAGGGTCGAACGTTTTGAAAACGCTACGACTCTTTCTCCATGGAAACGTACCGGGACAGGTCTTTCTGTCCGCCAATGCTGCCATCGCCATAGTAACTTCTGCACATGCTCAGTAGAGACAGTCACAACAAAGTTTCCTCCGTGGTGTCAGGACCCCCAGTTCAGATTCTCCTGGTCTTGGTTTTACTTTGACAGTCACTGTAATAAAAATGCAACTTGGTAGTTTTATTTTGACAGCTACTGCAATAACGATCCAACTTGGTGGTTTTATTTTGACGGTCACCGTAATAACAATCCAACTTGGTAGTTAGATTTTGATATGCACCATAATAACAATTCAGCTTGGTAGTTTTATTGTGACAGTCACAATAATAACAATCCAACTTGGTAGTTTTATTGTGACAGTCACCGTAACAACAATCCAACTTGGTAGTTTTATTGTGACAGGCACCATAATAACAATCCAACTTGGTAGTTTTATTTTGACTAGCACCGTAATAACAATCCAACTTGGTAGTTTTATTTTGACAGGCACCGTAATAACAATCCAACTCGGTAGTTTTATTTTGACAGGCACCGTAATAACAATCCAACTTAGTAGTTTTATTTTGACAGGCACCGTAATAACTATCCAACTTGGTAGTTTTATTTTGACAGGCACCGTAATAACAATCCAACTTAGTAGTTTTATTTTGACAGGCACCGTAATAACTATCCAACTTGGTAGTTTTATTTTGACAGGCACCATAATAACAATCCAACTTGGTAGTTTTATTTTGACAGGCACCATAATAACAATCCAACTTGGTGGTTTGTCAACTAGAATGTTCTCCCAGTGTTCATGTTTATAGCTCATTGTTGTTATAGCTCATTGTGTGTGTGTGTGTGTGTGTGTGTGTGTGTGTGTGTGTGTGTGTGTGTGTGTGTGTGTGTGTGTGTGTGTGTGTGTGTGTGTGTGTGTGTGTGTGTGTGTGTGTGTGTGTGTGTGTGTGTGCTTTCAGTACAAAAACTAACAACAGCACCCACTAGTGGACCACCATAATAACTACTTTGTATTTCTGGCCTTCTTGTGTCTGATTTCTGCTCCCTGATGTGCTTCACCTGATGTGTTTCACCTGTTGTGTTTCACCTGTTGTGTTTCACGTGATGTGTTTCACCTGATGTGCTTCACCTGTTGTGTTTCACCTGTTGTGTTTCACCTGATGTGCTTCACCTAATGTGTTTCACCTGATGTGTTTCACCTGTTGTGTTTCACCTGATGTGTTTCACCTGTTGTGTTTCACCTGATGTGTTTCACCTGATGTGTTTCACCTGTTGTGTTTCACCTGATGTGTTTCACCTGTTGTGTTTCACCTGATGTGTTTCACCTGATGTGTTTCACCTGTTGTGTTTCACCTGATGTGTTTCACCTGTTGTGTTTTACCTGATGTGTTTCACCTGATGTGCTTCACCTGTTGTGTTTCACCTGATGTGTTTCACCTGTTGTGTTTCACCTGATGTGTTTCACCTGTAGTGTTTCACCTGATGTGTTTCACCTGTTGTGTTTCACCTGTTGTGTTTCACCTGTTGTGTTTCACATGATGTGTTTCACCTGATGTGCTTCACCTATTGTGCTTCACCTGATGTGTTTCACCTGATGTGTTTCACCTGATGTGTTTCACCTGGTGATTGGCGTCCATGCTGCGTTTTCAGCCCGTGTTCGTTGGTCCGATCGTTTTGTTCGATTCCGACGCTCGAGAGAGGAGAGACATTAGAGAACCAGCCTTCACATGATTTCCAGAATCAGGAGCTTCTTCATATCGTCTTTGTCGGAAGCAGAGACAATCTGGTCATTCTCTAAATGAAGGCTTTATCTTCTCTGCATCCACTGTACTTTGTATTTGTTGGAAATAAAGGGGCCGAGGACACTAGAAATGGCTACACAGTGAAAGTGTCCATTTAGATAAACCACCACCACCCCGGTGAGATTCTGGATCAAACCATTATTGCTACGATTGGAATCGACCAGCTGAGTCGCCATCGCCCAAAATGGTTCCGCCTACGAAAAGTTCCCGGTGTGCCGGATGGAACAGAACCACGTGTTTGGTGTCGTCGCCTTTCAGTTTGAGCCGACCAAACGGTTGGACATGTGGTTCTGGGCTCCACCTCTGAGGATCGCCGTCGCCGTGTTGAGAAGCAGCACCTTTCTGGAAAGTACCGCCGGGCGCGGCTGCGAGGAACCGCCGTGTCGCCGTGTCCGAGGCGACTTTAGAGGAAGTGCAGCCTGCCAGAGGATCCAATTTCAGGCCATTTCGCCTCTTTAAAAAAAAAAAAAAAAAAAAATTGTCTGAAGTGGAAAATCACAGCTGATGGTCCACGAGCACGGCTTTCAAGCCACAGGATGGTCGTATGGAAGTCTTTGTACAAATCAATTTTCTGAAAGGGAGAAAAAAAAAAAAAAAAAAAGAAGGTTACGATAAAAAAGAAAAGGTTGCACAAAAGTTCAGACGGCCATCTGTGTCCTTTTGGTAAAAGACCATGTTCCCTTTCCCCCCTCATCGTTGAGCAGTTCCTTTTTTTTTCTCACACTGTCGGATCGACTTGAATCTGCCGGTGGAGGACATTGAATTCATTTTGAGCTGCACTCCCACAACGTGCTGCCAGTGCTGAGGTGCACACTTTGATTTGTGACATGCAGAGAAGAAGGAGCAGGAGGGTGGGAGAGAAATGAGGAAGAGGAAGACGAAGTGTAAGGGGGGGGTGGGGGGGGGGGGGGGCACAGAAGTGGAGTGTCCCGCTGAGGTAATTTGCCTTGGGTCTTATGGAGCTTAGCGGCACTGCTGGCGGAGTCGCATGGCGGCTGATACGAGGGAACAGGAGACGATGTGGGAACAGCGTGAGGAGCCGGCGGAATCACAAGTGTTGTGGCTTTAGCGTGTAGCTTCAGAGGAAATCAGAAAGTGAGACCGGGGGAAGGCTGCGAGTGGAGTAGGGTTTAACTCATACTCAAACAAAGGTGCGCGCACACACACACACACACACACACACACACACACACACTCACACACACACACACACACACAGGCAGCCATCATCCCAGGCCCCTCGTGGAGCCGAAGCCAAATTTCATGGGAGTTCGGCGGTTTTGAGCACACATAAGCGGCGGTGACACGTTTCGGCGGCGCCGAGAGAATCCGCACATCAGCCCCGCGTTGACAGCGTGGCTGGCACATGCCTGAGGGGCTGCAACTTCCCTCCAATAATTGCATCCCATGTCAACCTGTGACAAGTCGGGCTGGAGCAACACGGGGAGCTCACTAATCACCAGGCAGACCTTCTCCAGCACAGCCCCCCCCCCCCCTCCTCCCTCACCCCTCACCCCCTACCCACACCCCCTCCAACCCCGTCTCTCACCGAGCCTCACGTTCACACACTGCCAACCTCTGCCTCCAACAGTCTGTTTAGCTTCTGTCAGGACAGCAGGACCCCCGAGGGAGAGGCCGATACCACCGATAACACCGATATCACCGATAACACCGATACCAACGATAACACCGATACCAACGATAATAACGATAACACCGATAACACAGATACCAACGATAACACCGATACCAACGATAACACCGATAACACGATACCAATGATAACACCGATACCACCGATAACACCGATACCACCGATAACACCGATACCAACGATAACACCGATAACACCGATGCCAACGATATCAACGATAACACCGATACCACCGATAACACAGATACCAACGATAACACCGATACCAACGATAACACCGATAACACGATACCAACGATAACACCGATACCAACGATAACACCGATACCACCGATAACACCGATACCAACGATAACACCGATACCAACGATAACACCGATAACACCGATACCAACGATAACACCGATACCAACAATACCAACGATAACACCGATACCACCGATAACACCGATACCAACGATAACACCGATACCAACGATAACACCGATACCAATGATAACACCGATAACATCGATACCAACGACACCAACGATAACACCGATAACACAGATACCAACGATAACACCGATACCAACGATAACACGATACCAACGATAACACCGATACCAACGATAACACCGATACCAACGATAACACCGATAATACCGATACCAACGATAACACCGATACCAACGATACCAACGATAACACCGATACCACCGATAACACCGAGACCAACGATAACACCGATACCAACGATAACACTGATAACACCAATACCAATGATAACACCGATAACACCGATACCAACGATAACACCGAAACCAACGATAACATTGATAACACTGATTACAACGATAACACCGATATCAATGATAACACTGATACCACCACTACCACCTGTACCACCAATACCAACGATATCACCAGTACCACCAATACTACCAGTACCAACAATACCAATAATACCACCAGTACCACCAGTACCACCAGTACATCCAATACCACCAGTACCAACAATACCACCAGTACCACCAATATCACCAGTACTACCAATACCAATGATACCACCAGTACCACCAGTACCAACGATACCAACAGTACCAACAATGCCAACGATACCACTGATACCACCAGTACCACCAGTACCAACAATACCAATGATATCACCAGTGCCAACGATACCACCAGTACCAACAATACCGATGATACCACCGATACCAATAGTACCACCAATACCACCAGTACCAACAATACCAACGATACCAACTATAGCACTAATACCACCAGTACCAATGATACCAACAATACCACCGGTACCAATGATACCACCAGTACCAACGATACCAACAATACCACAAGTACCACCAATTCCACCAATACCAACAATATTTTAGACATCATTGATACAACCAATACCACCAATACTATCACACTACCTCTTTAAAGGACAAGTACTAACTTTTAGCCGAGTGCCGGTACCAGGTACTCATAGGAGTACTTACCTTTGGCTATGTATTGAAACCAAGTACCTATAGGAGTACATACCTTTGGCTATGTACTGATCCTGAGCACCGATACAAGTACAAACCTTTAGCTGTGCGAAGGCTGTTTTGCAGTGAATCTCCTCCACACATCTACACTAGCATAGCGCAGAGCGTAGCATCTCTGTCCGCGCTGCGCTATGCTAGTGTAGACCGAGGGACCGAGCTGCTGGTAATGAGAGTATCAGTCACTTTAATCATGTTTAGCGTGTAGCATGTAGCATCATTGCTGTGCGAGCCCTGAAAGTCTTTAGCGTGTAGCATGTAGCACAGCGTGGAGTTATTTAGTAGTTAAACTACTGAGCGACATCGGGCTAACTCTGCTGGTGATGGAGTTGCTGGTGATGGAGTTGCTGGTGATGAACGAACCATCTTTCTCCTCCTCGCCATATTTTGTCAGAACATCATTTACAGTCTGTTTTACCTTTGTTCTTCTCATTCGCATCAAAGACTCATCTAGCGGCTGCTGACGTCGCCGACGCATGACATCATGCAATACTTGTTGTATTGGAGAGCGTTTACCAGTAAGAGTACTCCGTACAGTATCGACCTGATAGCTGATACTGGTATGGGTACCTCCCTATCCACCGCTCATCCCCCTTAATCCCCCCCGAGTCAAGCCATTACATCTTCATCCCTGCGTCTGATGCCATCAGCGTGACTCAACAGTCTCATTAGCCTCCCACTTTAGCGTCTCCCATTCACTCCATCTGTTATTCTCACCGGCGCCCCGACACTTTCCATTCCTTTTATGTTAATTACATACAAATTTGTTAAAATGAGCGTCGGGATGAGGGTGGTAATACCCCCTGTACTCGTGCAGGATTAGGAGCCGGGGATCGTATCGACGCACTGCCTCAACACACGCAGCTCCGCTCCCAGTGTTGGTCGTGGTTTCAGACCGGGACGCCATTTAGAACAAGTTAACGACCATGAAGGCGAGTTGGAGAGGAAGAACCAGGCCTGTACAGCAGAAAGTCATCTTGATCTTTGCTGGGAGATATCAGTGTGTGTGTGTGTGTGACCACGTCTTTGATCTCTGGTGATTGATATGTGTGTGTGTGTGTGTGCGTGCGTGCGTGTGTGTGTGTCTGTGTGTGTGTGTGTGTGTGCCTCCTGCCTCCTACAGATTGAGGTGAGAGCCGGCAGGTGGGGCTCGGTCGTGTCTGTGTGCCACAGTAACTGGATGTGATGGGTGGCCTCTGGGGATCTCTGCCTTAGAAGTGCTAAACGAGCGAAGCAGAGCAATCACACTGTTCCCGTGTGTGTGTGTGTGTGTGCGTGTGTGTGTGTGTGTGTGTGTGTGTGTGTCGCCAGTCTCACACTCTCCTCTGTATGATAGTCAGCTTGCCACCGGCTGCCGTCTGTGCAGGTGTGTGTGTGAGTGTGTGTGTGTGTGTGTGTGTGTGTGTGTGTGTGTGTGTGTGTGTGTGTGTGTGTGTGTGTGTGTGTCTGCTATAAAGGACACTGCGTTTATCCCCAGACTAAATATAAGCGCGATGGATGATAAGATAAAAAAAAAAAAAAAAAGAAAGAGCAAAAAAAAGGGGTTTTAATGTAGCCAATGTTGCCGGGGCAACAAGCCTTTTAAATAACAAATCCGCAAACATGGCCGCCGCTGCAGGTCGGAGCGCGACGGCGGCGCTCCTGACCCCCACCTTCCTCGAAACACCTCCACCTCCATGTGTCAATGTGATTGTTAGCCCCGAGCCTCAGAAAGGTCACCCCCCCACTGCACCCCCCTTCCCCCCCCCCCCCCCCCCCCCACCTCCCCACCCTTCATTAACCAAATGGAATTGACTTAATTCAATTAAGGAGTGAAAACGTTCCTCCCATGAGGGGAGCTGCTGTTTGTGTGCGTACGCTCGGCGTCCCGGCGCGAGCGCCCAACGCATCACGTATGCTAAACCCGCTGCAGCGAGTCGCCGTGCGCACGACGACAACAAAGGCGCCCGGCGCCGGAGTCGCAGGTCGTGTTCTTGCCGCGGGCGGAAGCGCGGCCCCCGGTGAGGCGGGGCCCTCGGGTAACGCCCCCGCGGTGTCGCGCGCCGGGGTGAATGCCAAGAAGTCTCACAGCCACTCCATCAACACCCCCACCCCCCCCACCCCACCCCCGGGGGGAAACACCAGCCAATGAATTACAGATTAGATCATTGTTACAGGATCATAACAGTGATCTAATTGCCAATTTCTCTTTTTAATTGAATTTGGTGGAGTGAAGAGGACGGAGATAGGATTCATGGGAGTCTGTGTGCAGCCGGTCGGA